>NC_088327.1:28685000-29039166 GCF_036884655.1 Musa acuminata AAA Group
CACACCTACCACAATAATTACATTTATTTTTATGAGAAACATGTAATATGGGTCCTTTAACAAATAAAGTTAGTTTTTGTTGAGTGTTGCTACTTATAAAACCGTACATGACCCTTATTGGAAAGAATCATGTTTAATAATTTGCTACCAATTTCAAATTTTTCTAACGTTTCTTTTAGTAATATATTTTCATTCTTAAATAAGTCTAACTCTAATATACTATCATCATGCTCATTTCTTAATTTATCAAATTCACTAACAAGAGAAGTATACTCCTTTTTTAACAACTTATACTTTTTACTAACTAATTTAAAATTATCAAATAAATCATTAATGGTATTAAATAATTCATCGTAAGATAAAGAAGATTCATTTGAGTTGTTTACCTCATTGTTGAGAGCCATCAAAACGAAGTTCGCCACTTCATCTTCATCGATTTGCTCCTCATCTTTGGATGCATTTAAATCGTCCCAAGTAGGCCTTGATGCTTTCTTCTTCTTTGGCAGCTTCTTATTTTTAAGTTTATTTTTATTTTTTTTATTATTATTTTATGAACTTTTTAAATTTGTTTATAAGGAGTTCAAAGTAATCAGCTTTCGCTTGAGTGGTCTTTTTTATTCTAAGTGTCAAATCTTTCTTGTTCTTTGGAAGGTTGTTCTCATGTTCATCAAGTTCATCATGCTCCTTGCACATCATTTCATAGGTCATTAATGACCCAATAAATTCTTTAAGAGCAAGGTTGTTTATGTCCTTTGCTTCTTGTATTGCCGTCACTTTTGGATTCCAACTTTTTGGAAGGGATCTTAGTATTTTATTAATAAGTTCAAAATTAGAAAAAATTTACCAAGTGCTTTCAAACTATTGATGATATCTGTAAGACGGGTGTACATGTCAACAATAGTTTCGCTTGGCTTCATTCGAAATAATTCAAAATCATGTATCAAAATATTAATCTTTGAATCTTTAATTCTACTAGTGTCTTTGTGTGTGATTTCAAGAGTATACCAAAGGTCATGCATAGTTTTACAAATAGAAACCTGATTAAATTTATTTTTATCTAGAGCATAAAACAAAGCGTTCATCGCTTTAGCATTTAAAGAAAAAGTCTTTTTCTCCAAATCATTTCATTCGTTTATTAGTTTAGATGACTTTTCAAAACCAAACTCAACTATATTCCAAAAATCAAAATTCATAGAAAGCAAAAAAACTCTCATTCGAGTTTTTTAATATGTGTAGTTCATTCCATTAAACATGGGAGGACGAATAATAGAGTGACCCTCTAGATTACTGAAAAAAACCATCTCTCTTGGGTTTTAAACCAAATTAAGAGTAGTCTAGCTCTGATATCAAATGTTAGGACCAAGTCGACACTAAGAGGGGGGGTGAATTAGTGCTTTCATAAAAACCTTAATGATTCAAAAATTCTCGTTCGATAAAATCGTATCAGAAAGATGCTTGACTTGAAAGCATGTTCATAAGGTATTGAAAGTAATAAGAAAGTAAATCAGTTAGCAATATAAATGAAAAGCATGAAAGAAATACAAATCGAGTTTTATAGTAGTTCGGTCATCGTGACCTACATCCACTCTCGATTTCTCTTCACTTGAGGCCACTGGGTTCCACGACCAATCTTCTTTTAATGGGCAAAGATTAACTATCCTTTTACACTATTTCTCCTTTTCACAGGTTCAGGAGAGAATATTTACACTTCTCTCTTTTACACTTAGACCTCACTTCTCCCTTTAGAAGAACTTCTAAATACTAGGAAGATGTGACTCTATACTAAGAGAGATTTACAACTTTTTTCTCAAGGATTCTTCCTCCCTTTTTTAACTCAATTTCATGCTTCTCCATATAGGAATAGCTGGGGTATTTATAGACCCCAAATAGCTTCAAAAATGGAGCCAAAAAAGATCTCATTCTAGGTTTTCTATGTCTTGGTGGTACCACTACTTGTGCTAGGTGGTACCACCGCTTGTGCTAGGTGGTACCACCGCTTGTGCTGGGCAGTACTACCGCCTACAACATTGACACTAGGTAGTACCACCGCCAAGTCTGGCAGAACCACCACTGATATAGTCTGCGAGAATATGTCTGGGCGGTACCACCGTCAGACTTTGCTATAGGACACTGAATGAGCCAAACAATAGGCTCAATTCAGCACTGATTTAGGCTTAATTGGCCCTTAATTGAGTCGACATTGTTTCATCCCAAAACCAACTCAATTAGACCTAACTAACTCGATCTAGACACACACGATTATAAGCATGAATCCTATGTTATCTGGCATGTCATTGGTTCATTCGGTACTTCATCCGATCCTTTTAGTGCCTTGTCCTCTCTTGCGATGTATTGCCCAATCAGCATGTTGACATCCGCAACATTCAATCTCCTTAGCACAATATCAAATCCTTCTGGCCCGATGCCCAAACTCATGGCACAAAGCTTTCTGTTGATATGTCGACCGATCCTCCAACTCAACGTTTAATCTTTTGATATGTTCCGCTCCAGCCCAACGTTCGATTCCTCCTGCTTTAATCGATTTTTCTTTTCTGATCGAAGTTAGTCCTGCGTTACTCAAAATACAGATTAGATTGCAAACTCATCATTTGATTTTATCATCAAAATCTAAGATTCAATAACTATACATTTTCTTCTCAGAAGAGTAGGCACCAGAAATGATGGAGAAGGTTGTATAATCCTAGATGTGACCAAAAATAATGGAGAAGGTTGTATAATCCTAGATGTGACCAAAAATATTAGAGACATACTCTAAGTCGGGATAAAATTTTACTCTTTTCGAGAAAAATTTCTTGTATTTCAAAAGCTTGATGACAATAAGAAGGTGAATTACGGTAGCTAACTCAACACAATGAGTATAAATACTTCAAGTACTTTAAAAGAATGAGCAAAGAGCAAGCAAAGACTAGTAACTAGCTTGATACCTCAAGTACAACCCTCAAAAAGGCTAGTGAAGTCAAGTAACATTGTTTCTCTCAACTCTTAAGAGAATGAGTGAAATCAAATATTTCAATTCTCTTATTTATCTAATAGAGGAGCTTTGTACATATTGAAAGGCTCTTTGAAGAAACTTAGTAGAAGACAACAATTGTTAAATCTCCACCAATGATGATTGAAATCATCGAGAGTAGATTGTCCATTCATTTCCCAACAAAATATTAATCATAAGCGGAAGTGGTACGAACCTGCTTGGAGGTGACAACTAAGTAGAAGACGAATCGATAGACAAATTTTATGAAAGAAAGACCTTAGAAACTTTAAAAAGTCTATGAGACGATGTTCGTTAAAGCTCCAACAGGCATTCATTCAGTTCAAGTGGCATGAGACATTTGAGAGACTGGCGCATAATATGGAAGGTCTATTTTTTCATCTGAGGGATCTATAGAAACCAATAAACATCAGCATAAGTCAACTGACCCTACACTAAAGTTAGAGTCATTGGCAAGTTGAAGCAATGTTGGCGGATCAAAGTTTGACTACTCAACTATAACGACAGAGAGTAGATGGAAGCCAAGATGTCATGGCCTTAGTTGGAATTGC
The DNA here is from genome assembly GCF_036884655.1 of Musa acuminata AAA Group. NCBI lineage: Eukaryota > Viridiplantae > Streptophyta > Magnoliopsida > Zingiberales > Musaceae > Musa > Musa acuminata. Next base: position 28,688,562 of record NC_088327.1, read on the forward strand.
CTAAGGCATGAGGCACCCTTGCAGCAAAGACGTGAACTTAGCTTGCGTTGCCTAAGTCGCGAGGCACCCTTGCAGCAAAGACGCGAACTTAGCTTGTGTTGCCTAAGTCGCGTTTCATCCTTGTGATTTGCGTCCGTAAAGATCAGCCAATTTGCAACCTCTCGCGGGTCCCAAAGGACCTGTAAAAAGAGAAAGTTGATTAGTTCGAAGAACGAGCGACGGACAAGTCCCGACGTCTCGTGAAAAGGGGAAGCTTTACAAGCAATTCAGCGAGCATCTTGCGTGCACAGGAGAAAAGAGGGAGAGAGGGAAAACAAGGACTTTAGAAGGTTGAATGAATAGCTACAAGTTCACAAACAGCTGCTTACCGGGTGCCGGGTGCGACAACAAGTTCCCGTCAAGGTAACGTGCGAACTTGCGAAAGATTGTTCAACGCCCGGCACTATACCGAAGCCCCGTCCAGCCTTGTGCCACCCGGGTGGTTCCAAGGGGCTGAGGTGGCTAAGGTTTTGGTGAGCGGAAGCAGACTGTAGAAAACAACCTGTGGTACACGAAAACGGAGCTGTTTTGGGCTGTTTTGGGGTTGTTTTGCTCGGTTCGATGAGCGGTCGCTTTGTAGTGCTGAAACTTATTCGAACTTATATTTTTACAAGAAAAATGCCTCAAAACTAAGACAAAATATGCTGCTAAGCAGCTGTACATGTAGATGAGAATGACAAACGGTTCATTAAACAGAGTTATTGTGGGTGCGCGACGACCGTTCGTGACATTCTCCCCCACTTAAACTGTCGACGTCCTCGTCGACGCTTGTTGGTAGTTGTTGATAATTGTTTCTTCATGTCGCAGGGCATCTTCAAGCTATCAACTGGCTTCAGTTCAGGGAAGCTTTTTCCACTTCACTAAGTACTCGATCTGCTCAGCTCCATTAGGTAGCTTTATCTTGCGATCCGCTAAAATGGTTTCAACTCGCTTCTCGTAAAAGACTCTGGTGGGGGGTAGCCGAGTTGGAACACTTTGGGAAGCATCTTGCAGATCCGAGTGGTAGGCTTTTAGGTTGCTGGCGTGAAGAATGTTGTGAATTTTGAACCATGCCGGCAGCAGCAACTTGTAGGAGATGTTGCCAACCTTGCTGATAATTGGGAAGGGCCCTTCATACTTGCGCACCAATCCTTTGTGGACTTTGTTCCTAAAGAATTGGAGTGATGCTGGTTGGAGCTTAACCAACACCAAATCGTCGACCTTGAACTCTTGCGGTCGCCTTCCCAAGTCTACCCACTTCTTCATCCTTTTTGCTGCCTTCTCCAAGTAAGCTCACATAATATCTACATTTCGGTGCCACTCCTTTGCGAAGTGGTAGGCTGACGGACTACTCCAAGTATACCTGATTGCCATGGTGTGAGGAGTTGACAGTTGTTGTCCTATAATGATCTCGAAGGGACTCTTGTTTGACGTAGAGCTCCGCTACAAGTTGTAGGAGAATTGGGCAATGTCCAACAACTTCACCCAATCTCGTTGGTTGGCACTCACGTAGTACCGAAGATATTGCTCCAAGAGTGAGTTTATCCTCTCGGTTTGGCCATCCGTCTAGGGGTGGAGGCTTGTAGAGAAATATAACGTGGATCCCAACAATTTGAATAGCTCAGTCCAGGATCGTCCTACGAATCGAGCATCTCGATCATTGATGATATTGTGCGAGACTCCCCAATACTTCATCACATCCTTCATCATCAGCTTGGCCACCTCCTCTGCTGAACAGTGTAGGGGAGCAGCAATGAAAGTTGCACACTTTGAAAATTGATTGACTACCATGAGTATCGATCTGAGTCTCCCTACTAGTGGCAAGCTTGATATGAAGTCTAAGGAAATGCTCTCCCACGGCCTTTCTGGTACGGGCAACAGCTCCAAAGGTCCCACCGGCTTCCATTGCTCTGCCTTATCTTATTGGCAAGTGAGGCACATTCGAACATATTCCTCTACATCAGTCCCCATCTTCGGCTAGTAGAAGGCCCTCTCCACGAGAGCCAACGTTCGGTGAATTCCTGGGTATCCAGCCCAAAGGGAATCGTGACACTCTCTTAAGAGTTCAGGCCTCAAATTATCCACTCGAGAAACATAAACCCTATTCCCTTTGGTGTACACGAGTCTCTCCTGGACCCAAAATCATCGTGCCTTACCTTCTTTGATGAGCTGCATCAGGATAACTACTTGTGGGTCACTATACAGTCCATCCCTGATCTTGGAAAGGAAGTTAGAGTGCAATTAACTTGCTTAGCCTCTGCCCTCTAATTGTACAGTGTTAGAGCTAGCCCCGAGAAATTTACCACAAGGTAATTTTGGCAACACAACAAAGACAATAAAATGAAAAGATAAAAATGACAAGGACACCAGATTTACGTGGTTCGGTCAATTAACTTTGACCTACATCCACGGATGAAAGAGGAGCAAATCACTACTATGAAAAAAGAATTACAAATGCCTTAGGAAGATGTTCCTAGGCTATAAGATACCCGAAAAATACTAAACAAGAAAAACCTCAACTATAAGCCCAAACTATTTAACTGAGTGTGGACTTAAACCCAAAGCAAACACTTAGGTTTTTCTTGTGATGCCACTTGTGGTACATCTGACTTCAAAGCCCAGACCCTTATTTATAGTTCCAATACGAGACAACAAGTCTGATTTTCCCGATGTGGGACTATGGGACTTGCCAAACTAACAAATCTCCACATTGGCATGTCCCAACAAAACTTGCTCCACCTTCTTCACAAAAGCCCCAATGGGCAATCACCAACAATAAATACCAACCAAATCCAATCACTGCTTAAACTTGTAAACCGGAAGAGGTTTCGTAAGCATATCAGCTAAATTGTCCTTCGTATGAATTTTCTGAACAAGGACTTTCCCCTCAGCAATGGTATCCCATTTGCATCCAATAATTTTCTTACCAGAAGGCAGCTTCACAAGATCCCAAGTTCTATTCCGATAGAGAGATTCAATTTCTTCATTCATCGCAATCAACCACTTAACGGAATTATCACAAGAAACTGCATCTGAGTAGGAAGTAGGCTCACCAACTTCACTTGTCTCTTCTGCAACAGACAAAGCATATGCAACCAAATTTGCATATCTTTGTGGTGGTCGAATATCTCTCCGTGGTCTATCCTTAGCTATGGAATATTGCTCTTCCTTTGGATCATCTGCGTCAGTAGACTTGGGACCATCTACTAGCATTCTTTGAGTAGAAGAGTTCGACTTAAAAGAATCTGAACTACCAATCTCAAGCTCCACCTGCTTCTGCGCACTATCATTTGTACAACTAGTAGAATCCTCTTTGGAAGATAACATAGATAATTCATCAAAAATAACATCTCTACTGATTACAAATTTTGGGGATTTGAGATCAGAACACCATAGTATGTATCCTTTCACCCCAGAAGCATACCCAAGGAAAATGCACTTTTTAGCTCGAGGCTCTAATTTTCCTTCATTTACATGCATGTATGCTGGACACCCAAAAATTTTTAAATCAGAATACTCAGTAGGAGTACCTGACCAAACTTCCTTCGGAATTTTAAAGTTAAGTGCTGCAGAAGGAGCGCGGTTGACAACGTAACAGACCATATTAATCGCCTCTGCCCAAAAGTCCTTTGTCAACCCTGCATTTGAGATCATACACCTTGCACTCCCTAAGAGTGTTCTGTTCATACGTTCGGCCACACCATTTTGCTGAGGCGTCATCCTAATAGTGCGATACCGAACAATTCCTTCATTTTTGTAGAATTCTTCAAAGTCACCTTCACAAAATTCCATGCCATTATCTGTTTGAAGCCGCTTAATATGTTTACCTGTTTGCTTCTCAATCAAAGCCTTCCATTGTTTAAAGGTTAGAAAAACATCATTTTTATGCTTCAAAAAATAAACCCAAACTTTCTTGGAATAATCGTCAATGAAAGTTAACATATACCTAGCACCACTCTTAGACTGAACATGAGCTGGACCCTAAAGGTCTGAATGAATATAGTCAAGAGTACCTTTCATTTTGTGAACTGCCGGAGAAGTAAAGCTGACTCTTTTCTGCTTTCCAAAAATGCAGTGTTCACAAAAGTCCAGTGGCCCAGTACTCTGTCTGCAAAGTAGACCTCTTTTGCTCAATATGCTCAAACCTTTTTCACTCATATGACCCAAACGCATATGCCATAATTTGGTGATGTCAGAATCAGACAATGATGATGATGAAACTGCAACCGAACCTGTGACAGTAGTTCCCTGTAGAATATACAAGTTACCAAACCTACAAGCTTTCATAACAACAAGAGCACTTCTAGAAACTTTCATAACTCCACCTTCAGTTGTGTATTAACACCCAAGGGCCTCTAGGGTGCCTAAAAAGATGAGATTCTTTTTTAAATCAAGAACATGTCTAACATTAGTGAGCATCCTCACAATACCATCATGCATTTTAATTCGGATTGTGCCTCTACCAACAACATCACATGCGGCATTATTGCCCATAAAAACAATTCCACCATTACAAAATTCATATGTGGAAAACAAATCCCTATTGGGACACATGTGATAAGAACAACCTGAATCTAAAATCCATTCATTTTTAGACATCATCCTATCATCAGTAGCAAAGAAAATATTTTCAACATTCTCATCAGATGCTACACTAGCTTCAGCGGACTCAGTAGTTTTCTCAACAAGTTTTCCCTTTTGCTTTAATTTATTTTTCAATTTAAAGCAATCAGTCTTAATGTGCCCCATTTTATGACAATATCTACATTCCAAATTTCTATGTCTGGATTTAGATCTAGATTTAGATCTACTACTATCAAATTCTCTTTTATCCATTCTCCCCTTGACAATCAGACCTTCAACCTGATTCTCTCTACTTTCCCCAATGATATCTCTATCTATCTGCTCCTTAGATTTCAGTGCAGATTTAATTTCTTGATACGAAACTGTTTCTTTTCCATAAATCAAAGTATCACGGAAATGCTTAAAAGATTGGGGAAGAGAACACAAGAGTAACAAAGCCTTATCCTCATCATCAATTTTTGCATCTATATTATCCAAATCCATACCAAAGAATCAAACTTATCAAGATGTGAGAGTATAGATGTACCTTCAGTCATCCGAAGCATATATAGACTCTGCTTCAAGTAGAGACGATTCTCCACTGTCCTCTTCAAATACAAGGCCTTAAGTTTGTCCCACATGCTCTTAGCCGTAGTCTCCGTAGCTACCTCCTATAAAACCTCGTCAGAGAGATTTAAAATAATGCTTGATCGGGCCTTCTTATCCATACCCGCAAGCTCTTCTTTTGACATATCATCTGGAATGCTCTCGGCTCCCTGTAGTACCAAATCAACTCCGTCTTGAACTAGAATGGCCTCCATCTTGAGTTGCCACAAGCCGAAGTTGACATTTATGTCGAATTTCTCGATAACAATCTTTGTTATTGTCATAGTTGCCAAAAGATCCCGAAACCAGGCTCTGATACCAGTTTGTTAGAGCTAGCCCCAGGAAATTTATGTAACATCCCTCATTTCTGAATTTTCGTATAAGTTCCTATTTGTAATGTAAGTATCTATTTAAAATTTGATAAAAGAGCAAAAGTATGAATCTGAGAACTTATTTATAAGATTTGGGGGATTTGTTCAAAAAAAATATCTGAGGACCTATTTGTAAACCCTGAGGACCTAATCGTAAACATAATAATACAAGGACTAAACTATAAAATACACAAAATTACAAATTCCACCGTTTAAGCCTCTCTGCCTTCGTTCATAAGGAATCAGAGAAGGCAGCTACGTGGAAGAATAGGAGAAAGAAAGAAGGAAGAAGAGAAGAAAAAGGGGGAAGAAGAAGAAGAAAAAAATTTGGGGCTTTGAGGTTTCTTGCTCAAATCTTCTCATTTAGGGTCATAATTCTCAAAGGCAAGTGTTCTAATCCCATCCTACAGAATTACTAGTCTTTGGTCTCATATTTATTCTGAATTATTCGAAAGATTTCAGCCTAGAACCTGATATTTCTCTTGTTAGATACAAAAATCATGGATCTGAAATTTTTCGGTAAACTGACCCCTATACATTTTTTCAGCCATAATTTTTAACACCAAATATAGATTTATGCAGGACCTTATTTATTTGAAAGTAGACTCTTTTATCTTCATTTTGACACTGATTTTGAAAATTTTGGACTCCGAATACTTACCCAAACGTCTGTTTCAATTGAGCCTATGGATGCTGCAAAACAGGGATCAAAATTTCTGACCTTTTGATACTAAAATACCTATAAGTCCCTGTTAGAAATTCTGATTTATACCAAACTGATTTCATTTGAAACTAGACTTGTAGACCTTTCTTTTGACATATATATTAAAAAATTTGGAATTCAAATGCCTATTCTGCTATCTGTTGATTCTGCCCTATGGATTCTATAAAACGGTGATTTAGTTTTTGACCTTCGGTCACTAAATCAATGGTAACTCCTTGCTGGAAACCTTGATTCGTATGAAACTTATTTCATCAAAAAATAGATTGATATATCTTTCAACAGTAGCTTTCCTAAGGGTATTGGAGCATAATTGATAATCTGAAGTATTTGTTCAATATGCCTCTTGAATTCTATCAGAAATCGAGCTTTGGTCGATTTCGCGTATTCTGTTTCATTTGTTTGGAAATAGATTCCATTCAGTCCCCTTCACTCAATTGAGGCTTATTTGGTGCTTGAATTCTGGTTTGATTTTGTCTGTAAATTATTTACATTCTTGAAATATTTTGTGTAACTTTTAAGCTATATCGCATTGACACATATAGGCACATGTATATCCCATTATTCCGCATTTGCTTTCGATATGTGCCTATTCTAGTTTCATTCCTTTGGATATTAAATTCATCTAACCTTCTTATTTGAATTGAGCCATATATGATTGCTTGGAATCCGTTTATAATTTTGCTTTCATTTCATTCCAATCTGAATACATTTGTGAGAGATTATTGCTTGCATCGTATTGACTCGTAAAGGCACATGTACATTTTGTTGTTCCGCGTGTGCTTCCGATATATGGTATTTATTATTCATACTGCCTTTTGTACTCTGGTGTTGTGGGATAATGTGAACCTTTGCCAGAAATGGTAAAGGGAGTTATGCATAGAGCCTGCGATGCTCTACCGGCCCCCTCTGACTTCACCTAGACGTGGGTGGATGGAGCTCCCAGACGTGGGAGACTTCTGTCTGGTGGTCATTCAGAAATGGATGAATCACATTCTGTCTGTGGTCCCACTACACCTTCTGTATGTTTGATATGATATTCAGAGCTTTGGTTATGTGTTTCTGTACATGCTTTGGATAAGAATGATATGAATGCAACGTCAACTACGACGTTTGAGCTTCTGTTTGGTATTTGTTATTGATATATTCCGAAATATTTCATTTGTTATTGATATGCTCCGAAACATTTCATACCCCATTGATATGCTCCGAAATGTTTCATCTATTATTGTTACGCTTCGAAATGTTCCATTTCATTGATATGCTCCGGAACATTTCATATGCCATTGATATGCTCCGAAATGCTTCATCTGCTACTGTCTCAAATTATTGTTCACAATACCCTTTTGTACTCTGGTGTTTGTGGGATTATTTGGACCTTTGCCAGAAATGATAAAGGATATGTGCTTAGAGCCTGCGATGCTCTAGATTATGTTTGGTGGTCATTCAGAAATGGATGGACCATATTATGTTTGGAATCCCACTTCACATTCTATCTGTTTCATCTGTTATTGTTACTCTTCGAAATGTTCCATATGTCATTGATATACTCTAGAACATTTCATACGCTATTGATATGCTTCAATTACTCTGTGTTCCATTTGCTATGACCTGATATGTTCTGAAATGTCCTATTTGCCATTGATATGCTTTGGAACATCTCGTACGCTATTGATATGCTCCAATTACTCTGTGCTCTATTTGTTATGAACCAAATATGTTCTAAATGACATGACACATATGATTTTATATCTAATGAGATGGTACCCTTGAGAAATCTTGTATTTTGCCTTGCATTATGATACCCTACTTGTTTGAAATCGTTCATTTTATTCTGAATATGCTTTGTCACTTGCTGAGCTGTTTTTAGCTCACTCCGTTGTTATATAAATCTTTCAGGTCAGCTTGTCACTCTTTGAGATGTTTGAATTGGGCTGAGACAGTGGATAGCTATTCAGAATTATGGGCAAGCCTTGTTGGTTATTATGTTATTGTTGTATAAGTATATTTTGTATGTAATGAAATGTTGTCGATGAATCGAAATGGATATACCTTGTAAAAGTGTTAGAAGATCTCTCTTATTTGGAATTTCGGAATGTTAAGTCTAGTTTACGATGATATGAACTTGTGGTAAATGGTTGGAGTTATGATTGTATAAATTACATAGCTTGTGGATTTTTAAATGTTGTTCATGTTTGTCAAGTTGGCTTGGGTTGCTATAAATGTGAATTATCGAGTGATGTGATATATGATTATAAATTACACAGGTTTTATAAATGTGATTTTGATAAAATATTTTTCAGTGTCCTCAAATGTGTGTTTGGATCCTGGATTGGTTTGTGTTGAAAATTTTAATATCATGGATATTTTGAGGGGCGTGACAATTTACCACAAGGTAATTTTGGCAACACAACAAAGACAATAAAACAAAAAGATAAAAGCGACAAGAACACCAGATTTACGTGGTTCGGTCAATTAACTTTGACCTACATCCATGGACGAAAGAGGAGCAAATCACTACTATGAAAAAAGACTTACAAATGCCTTAGGAAGATGTTCCTAGGCCATAAGACACCCGAAAAATACTAAACAAGAAAAACCTCAACTATAAGCCCAAACTATTTAACTGAGTGTGGACTTAAACCCAAAGCAAACACTTAGGTTTTTCTTGTGATGCCACTTGTGGTACCACTTGTGGTGCATCTGACTTCAAAGCCCAAACCCTTATTTATAGTTCCAATATGAGACAACAAGTCTGATTTTCCCGATATGGGACTATGGGACTTGCCAAACTGACATTTGTTTTTCTAGGCTTGTACTCCATTGCCATATCAAATTCAGCCAGGAAGTCTTGCCATCATGCTTGCTTTAGGGAAAGTTTGCTTCTGCGTTTGGAAATAGCTCAAAGCAATGTTGCCTATCCTCAGCACAAATCACAATCTAAGATGGTAGTATTGCCAAACTCGTAGATAATGGATCACCGCTATCATCTCCTTCTCGTGCACTGGGTACCACCACTCGGTCTCGTTGAGCTTGCGGCTCTCATAGGCCACCGGATGACCCTCCTGCATAAGTACTCCCCCAATAGCAAAGTCTGAAGCATCTGTATGGACTTCAAAAGGCTCTCCATAGTCTGGCAATTTGAGCACTGGTTCTTCCAAAACAGCAGCCTTTAGATCTTGGAATGATATTTCACATTTGTCAGACCACTTCCAAGGCTGCTCCTTCTTTAGCAACTCCGTTAGTGGAGTTGCATGCTTTGAATACCCCGCTATGAAGCATCGATAGTAGTTGACGAAACCAAGGAAGGATCTCAACTCTGACACCTTCTTTGGAGTTTTCCATTCTGCAACCGCTTGCACTTTTGATTTGTCCATCCGAATAGAGCCATCACCGATTCGATGCCCTAAGAATAAGATCTTCATTTGGGTAAAATAGCATTTCTCCCTTTTCACGAATAAAGTGTTCTCCCTAAGAACCTTGAAAATTATCCCAAGGTGCTTGATATGCTCCTCGAGTATTCGATTGTAGACAATGATATCGTCCAAGTAGATGATCACGAACTTATCCAAATACTCCTTGAATAGCTGATTTATGAGAGTGCAGAACGTGGCCGGAGCGTTGGTTAAGCCGAAAGGCATCACCAAGAAAGGCATCACCTGTTGAATCTCGGATTTTGATGATGAAACTAATTGATTGTGTTTAAATGTTTGACTACATTTTGAGTTATACAGGTCTACTCGATCAGGATTAGACAATTAACGCAGGAGGAATTGACGTTGCGTCGGAGGAGATCACGTCAGGATATTGGATGGCAGAAGGCTTCGGGCGTCGGGCATCGGGCCAAGAGCGGAATTGCGCCAAGGATATCGGCGTTGTGGAGGTCAACCGCCGATTGGGCAATAAGCCGCAAGAGAGGACGATGCGCCGAAGAATCGGACGAAGCGCCAACCAATGACGTGCCGAGCAACAGAATGTCAATTCGCTTTATAATAATTGTCTAGATCGGAGTAGAGTTTTGGTTTGTGTGTGCAGGATTAACTATGATAACGATGAAGACATAAAGCGAAACAAAGTGCTGGAGTCAAGCGCGAAGGATTCGTTGGGAGTTCGAGAGTTCGACGGAAGTCCGAAGGTTCGTCGGGAATGCTGCCGGAACTAGCCGAGAATGAGTAGGGAGCTTGCCGAAGGGTTTTTCGGAAGCTCGCCGGAAGGTTCGTTGGAAGTTCGCGGAGCTCGCCGAGAAAGATCGGAGCTTACCAAAGAAGCTCGTTGGAACTCGCCAAGATCAAATCGTGAAGTCTAGGAGCTTGCCGGGAGTCCGCAGAATGGTTTCCGAGAGTTTATCGGAAGACCGTCGGAAGTTCGCTAGAAGCTCGCCGGAAGAAGTCTTGACTTGCGGACTTTGTAATAGCTTAGAAAATGTCTTTAAATTCGTAGTTAGCACATTAATTAGGGTTAGGATTAGGTATTAATCCTATAACCCAAGTAGGGGCCAATTGGGCCCAAGTTCGGACTAGTTTGGGGCAAGATTGAAGCCTAACTAGTGGGCTGAAAACACTGTAGGCGGTGGCACCGCCTAGCTGGGCGGTGGCACCGCCCAACACCCGAGAGCTGGGCGGTGACACCTCCTAGCTGGGCGGTGGCACCGCCCAGCACCCGAGCGTTGGGCGGTGGCACCGCTTGGATGGGCGGTGGCACCTCCAGCAGCGGGAACCCAAAGAGAATTCAAATTTTGAAGCCCAAATTTGAATCCTCTTGAGGCCTATAAATACCCCTCAAATCTCAGCTGAGAGAACAATTTTTTGAGCAGCAAGTGTTTGAGAGAAAAGCCTTAGAAAAGTGTTAGCTTGTCTTGTTTTCAATTTGCTAGTGTTCACCTCCTTCTTTCTTGTTGAAAATCTGTAAGAGAGTGAACCGCTTGTAAAAGTTGTAAGAGGGGTATTCACCCTTCACTTTCAAGAGACTTGCTAGTGGAAGGTGGGAGCCTCATCGAAGAGGGGCCTCGCAAGTGGAGTAGGTCATTTGACCGAACCACTCTAAAAATCGGCGTAATCTCTGGTTTGCTTTTTATTATTGTCATTTACATTACTGCAAATCTTCTTACTGCTTTAGTTCCTTATTACTCTTGCTGCGCAACTTTAAGAACACGCCTTCAAGTTAAATTTCTCAAGTTTTGTTCTTAACATACGAAAGATTTTTTTATTAAAACCGAAGTTTTAATCCGCTGCACTAATTCACCCCCCCTCTTAGTGCCGCTCCGATCCTAACATCACCAAGAACTCAAACGCTCCATACCTGGTCACACAGGTAGTCTTCATTTCATCGCCTTCAGCAATGCGCACTTGCCAATACCCCAACCTAAGGTCGAGTTTTGAGAAATATTTGGCTTTGCCCAACTGGTCGAACAAGTCCACCATGAGCAGGATAGGATACTTGTTCTTCACTGTCACTTTGTTGAGGGCTCGGTAATCGACGCATAGTCGAAGGCTCCCATCTTGTTTCTTTTGAAAGAGAACTGGAGCTCCGAATGGTGCTTTAGAGCTATAGATGAGACCAGCGCTTAGCAGTTCATCTAACTGCTTCCTGAGTTCTGCCAACTCTAGCAGGGGCATGCGGTAGGGTGGTCTTGCTGGAGGCTTCACTCCTAGCTCCATCTCGATGTTGTGATCCACGTCACTGCGTGGTGGAAGAGTCTTCGGCAACTCGGGTGGCATAACGTCATTGAACTCTTTCAGGACGTTCGCCACCATAGTAGGTTCTTGAATAGCCTTCTCGTCGAGTGGCTCTAGCTTCATAGCAGCCACGAATGTTAATTCACCTTTTTGTACCCCTTTCTTTAGTTGCAATGCCGATATATGTTGGGGTTCCTTAGTTCCTCTCCGAGAGACGGGAACCACGTAGGGGTCGTCACCTCCCATCATACACAGGGAATTTAGGAATGGCATTGGCACCAGCTTCGCCGCGTGCATGAACTCCATTCCAAGAATTACTTGGAAGTTGTCCAGTGGCACTGCCATCATATTGGTGTTCCTGCTCCATGTTCCGATCTTGATGGGAACTCCCTTTGCCAACCCGGAGATTCGCTTGTCCTCCGAGTTCACTGCCTTCATTCGACTTGGGCTCTTCTCCAAGATCAACCCAAGTCGCTTTGCTTCTCGATCGGCAATGAAGTTGTGGGTAGCACCCGTGTCTACCATTGCACGGGTTGTTTGGCCATTTAGCTTGATGTCTATATACATCAGCTCACCACTACTTGCATTTTGTAGTTTCGTCTTCGTGTTCTCCCCCACTTGACCCCGCATGGCATTCAACAAACGTATCGCTCCCATCCGGGGTCCTTGTGACTCCTCATCGTCGCTGCTGGCTTCAAAACTACTCGAACTAAGAGTGACATCCTTGCCCTTATCCAATTTAGGGGGGTGAATGGAAGCTGTTAAAGCATTAAGTGCCTGTTTTTGTGAGCACTCCCTCACCATATGCAGCCCTCCGCATAAGAAGCATCCGCCAAGTTTCGGGGCCTTGCCTTTCGGGCTTGGCCCTTTGTGGGAACTCTTCTTCTTTTGTTCACCCCCGAGCTCCTTCCCTCGAGAATATTTTGTAAGGCGATTGCTTGAAGATTGTTTCCTTCTTCCTGGGTCTTCGGAGGAAACAAAGTCGGTGAGCCTTTCCGTGGCAACAATTGCCCCAATTAAATCGGCGACATTCCTTCGATATAGTTCTTGTTGCGCCTATGGCTTCAAACCATCAAGGAAGTTGAACAACTTATCCTTCTTGAACATGTCTTAGATGTCCAGCATTAACGCAGAAAATTGTTTCACGTAGTCTTGGATGGAAATATTTTGGTGTTGTCTCAACTTCCTTCTTGCGACGAACTCGGTGTTCTCCGGTAGGAACTGAGCTGTCAACTCCAACTTCAAGTCCTCCCATGTGTCAACTTGATACTGACCTTATTGGATCTCCTCCCAACGGGTTCTCCACCAAAGTTTTGCATCTCTGTTCAGATACATGGTTGCTATGGAAACTTTGGTTTCTTCAGAATCAGGCCTCGTAACTCGAAAGTATTATTCCATGTCGAATAGAAAATTCTCGAGCTCTTTGGCAACTCTAGCCCCTCTATAACCATAAGGCTCGGGTGCCCTCAAGTTTTGAGGCAGCGCAATGTAGGTGTTGCTTCCTCCCGCATTTAGCGCTCTTGTGAGCATGGTCACCCTCGAAGTTAGCTCCACCACAACTTCTTGCAAGTGTTGTACAGAGTTTTTGGTGTCATTTGACATTAGGTCGACTAGGAACTCAACTTCGTTGATCCCGGACTCTACTTCTTCTTGTGAGCTCTCTACCCCAACAAGCCTTTGTTGGCCATGGTAGAGTTCCTCCAAGTTTGCTTCAAGAACATCCAAGCGGGTTTCTGCCATTGTGAGTCTTGTTGAGTCTTGAATTTTGATGATGAAACCAATCAATATGTGTTTATGTTTTAATCTGTGTTTTGAGTAATGCAAGATGCTTCGAATAGGATGAGACAATTAAAGCAAAAAAAATCATGTTGGGCTAGAGGAACATATCAGAAGATTGGACGTTAGGCCGGTGGATCGGTCGACGTATCGATAGAAGGTTTTGGGCCATGGATTCGGGTATCGGGCCAAGAAGAGAGAGTATTGCGCCAAGGATATCGGAGTTACAGAGTCAATTGGCCGATTAGGCAATAGGCCGCAGGAGAGGACGATGCGCCGAAGAATCGGACGAAGCGTCTGTTAGGATCGGAGCGGCACTAAGAGGGGGGGGGGGTGAATTAGTGCAGTGGATTAAAACTTGTAAGTTCGAAAATGATTCCGTAAAATGCAAGGAGATTTCGCTTTGATTGTAACTTGAGTAAAGTAAAAACCGGAAACTTGCTGCTGTGTAGATAACGATTGCCGAAAAGTAAGTACTCACACATTCAATGAACACGCCAATTTAAAGTAGTTCGGTCAAATGACCTACATCCACTTGTGAAGCCTTCTTCAATGAGGCTCCCAACTTCCACTAGCAAATCTTTTTGAAGGGGAAGGACAAATACCCCTCTTACAACCTTTTACAAGTGGTTCACACTCTTATAATTTTTGAAGAGGAAGATGGAGGTGAACACTCAAGCAATTTAAGACAAGACTTGCTAAAGACTTTTCTAAGACTTTTATCTTAATCTATTACTTTCACAAAAGTTGTAATCTCAACTGAGAATTAAGGGGTATTTATAGGCCCCAAGAGGATTCAAATTTAGGCTTCAAATTTTAAATTCTCTTGGGTTTCCGAGGCTGGCGGTGCCACCGCTTGTCGATGGCGGTGCCACCGCCTATCAGTGTCTGACACTAATAGTGTACTAGCGGTGCCACCACTGGAACTCTCGGGTGCTGGGCCACCGCCTACACTATTTCATCTTACTGGTTAGGCTCCAAACTTGGCCCAAACTAGTCCGAACTCGGGCCCAATTGGCCCCTACTTAGGTTATATGATTAACACCTAATCCTAACCCTAATTAATGTGCTAACTATGAATTTAAATAGATTTCTTAAGCTATTACAAAGTCTGCAAGTCAAGACTTCTTCCGGCGAGCTTCCGACGAACATCCGGCGGTCTTCCGATAAACTTTCGGAAACTATTCTGCGGACTCCCGGCAAGCTCCTAGACTTCACGATTTGATCTTGGCGAGTTCCGACGAGCTTCTTTGGAAAGCTACGATCTTTCTTGGTGAGCTCCGCGAACTTTCGACGTACCCTCCGGCGAGCTTCCGAAAACCCTTCGGTAAGCTCCCTACTCACTCTCGGCTAGTTCCGACAACATTCCCGACGAATCTTTGGACTCTCAAACGTCCATCAAACTTGACTTCGGTATCCTTGCTTTATGTTTTTAGGCTATCGTAGTTAATCCTGCACACTTAACTTCAATAATATGGATTAGATCAATTAACCCATCAATTGATTTCATCATCAAAATCCGAGATTCAACAGCGTCGAGGGACCAATGACATACCGGACAAATTGATTAATGCTTAGTATTAATTGTCTAGATCGAAGTGTGTTTTACATGTGCAGGAATAACTACAAAAGCAAGATATGAAGCAAAATAATGTCCCGAAGTCAAGATCGAGATCACGTTGGGAGTTCGAGAGTTCGTCGGAAGTCTGGACGTTCGTCGGAAGTTCTGCGGGAACCAGCCGAGAAGTCATAGAGCTTGCTAGAGAAGCTCGTTGGAACTCACTAAGAAGATCGTCATGAAGTCCAGGAGCTTGCTGGGAGTCCGCCGGAACATTGCCGAGAGTTCGTCGGAGGTTCGTCGGAAGATCGTCGGAAGCTCGCCGGAAGAATTGACATAGGGATTTTTTTAGCTTAGAATATATCTTAGGAATCAAAGTTAGCACGTAATTGGGATTGGATTTGGGCCAACCCAATTAGGGTCCAGCTAGGCCCATGTAAGAACTGTTTTGGGCCCAATAAGAGGCCCAAATAGTGCCCCAAGAAGACTCACCGTCGTGGCACAGTCTTTGAGACTATGTCAAGCGGTGGTATCGCTAGTCTGGGCAGTTGTACCACCGCTGGTAGGGTGCCAGGCGGTGGTACCTCCAGTCTGGGCAATGGTACCGCCCAGCACTACGTCCCAGGCGGTGGTACCACCTGTGCCCGGGGAACCCAAGATAAGATGTTTTTAGGCTCCAAGTTTGAATCAACTTGAAGCCTATAAATACCCCTCTCATCCCTGGTTAAAGCACACAAGCATAGAGAACAAAAAAGGAAAGAAATGTTGTAGAAATCAGTTGAGAAATCCCTCCTCTAGCTTAAGTGTTAAAATTCTGTTTAAGAGAGGAGAGTGAGTGCTTTTAAGGGTTGTCTCCTAAACCCGGTAAAAGGAAAAGAGGGGTGTAAGAAGAGGTTGATCTTTGCCTAGTAAAGGAAGATCGTTAGTGGATGCCGGTGGCCTCGACGAAAGAGGAATCGGAGGAGTGGATGTAGGTCACGATTGACCGAACCACTATAAACTACCGTCTTCTCTGGTTTGCATTTTATTCTTGCTATTTATCTTGACTGCAAACTACCTTCCTTACTTTACTTTAAATACATTTCCGTAAGCTTTCAAAGTTATTATCTGCACAAAACGACTTTTACGTCAGAATCAGATTTTAACATATGAACGCAGTTTTAATCGTCAAAAGTTTTCCACTGCACTAATTCACCCCCACCCCCCCACCCCCCCCTTAGGGCTCCTAATCCTAACAATTGGTATTAGAGCCACGTTTTTCTACTTTGGTTTAACACCCAAATAGAAATGGCTCTTTTCGGCAACCAAGAGGGTCACTCTCTCATTCGTCCTCCCTTCTTTAATGGGACAGACTACACTTATTGGAAAACTCGAATGAGAGTTTTCTTGCTTTCATTGAATCTTGATTTATGGCATATAGTCGAAAACGGATTTGGCATGTCTTCTCTTCCAATGAACCGTTGGAATGATTTGGAGAAGAAGATGTTTTCTCTAAATGCAAAGGCTATGAATGCCTTGTTTTGCGCCTTAGATAGAAATGAGTTTAATCGTGTTTCTTTGTGCAAAACGACTTTCGATATTTGGCGCACTCTTGAAATCATACACGAAGGCACAAGTAGTGTAAAAGATTCTAAAATAAATTTTTTGATCCATGATTTTAAGATGTTTCGTATGGAACCAAGAGAGACTATTGGAGACATGTACACCCGTTTTACGGATGTCATCAATAATCTAAAAGGACTTGGTAAAACCTTTTCGAACTTTGAACTTGTTAGTAAAGTTTTGCGCTCACTCTCTAAAACTTAGGATTCAAAAGTAATCGCTATTCAAGAATCAAAAAATTTAAATATCTTTTTGATCAAAGAACTTATCGGGTCTTTAATGACTTATGAAATGACGTGCAATGCACGTGATGAACAAAACCACCTTCCAAAGAATAGGAAGGATTTGGGACATAGAACATTTGAAGACCACTCGAGCAGAAGCTCAAGTGATGGTGAACAAGAACTACTCGCTAAGAATTTTAAAAAATTAAAAAAAAATAAAAATTTAAGAATAAAAAGAACGGAACAACTTGCTTTGAACGCAAGAAGAAGAACACAAAGTGGGATGAATCGAGCTCCTTCGAAAACGAGGAGAAAATCAAGAAAAACGAGGTGGCAAACTACGCCTTAACAACATTCAACAATGAGATAATCAAAATGCCTTTAATTTATTTCGAAATTACATGATATTTTTCATGATGCATTTTCCTTTTTTATTTCGTTTAGAATTAATTTTCTTAAAAATTATATATTTAAAAATGAAAATACACAAATTATGATCATGCTAGTAATTTTTGAAAATGATAATGAAAATTAGATGTTTAATGAAAATGCAAAAATAAAATTGATCATGCTTAACTTTCTAATGATTTTAAAAATAATCATGAAAATTGCATGTCTTATGAAAATACAACAAAATGTAAGATTTAAATGTAATGATAATCCTGTGTATGTTTTTGAAAAATTTCTTCTTGATGATCTCCAATTTTGATTAAAAAATGATTAAAAATACCTTATGAAATCATGCTATATGTGGTTAAGAAGTAATAATGTGCATCATTGTTATTTCTCGATTTTGATTAAATGAAATCATGTTTGATTTGAAGTAATGCATATTGATATAATGAAAATATTAAATGTTTTGATACCATGATTGACTATTTTATGCATGAGATTTTAAAAGTTATACATGATGATTTGGTCTTGATGGTTTTTATGATGAAATTCATTTTTTGATCCTAAACGTTGATGTATATTTTTATTTGGCATAAAAGAAAAGAACATGCATGCTTGAAATAAATCACATGAATTAAAACAACTAAAAAGTGGAAAGGTTTCTTCTTGAAAAATTTATTTTTCCGACTTTATCGATTTTTCAAAAAGGAAAATTAATGAATCTATTTATATTGCCTTTGTGAATCTCTTGAAAATGATCTTGATTTGATGATTCAAATGAGCTTTATCTTGATTTTTTAAAAATTTTAAATTGAGATTTCTTATGCTTAAGTCAAGATTTTATATGCATGAATTAATATCTTGTTCTTTTACAAGATTGAATGAATTCTATCTTTTTCATGATCTCTTAAGAATTCTTTACGTTATTTATTTAAGAGGAGATTGTTTATGTGTTCTCTCATGACATCTTTTAAGGTTTATGACTTGAATTTTGTTATGTAAAATTCTTTGAATGTATGAAATACATCTAATCACCAAGTTCTTTTTGATATTCTTCATGTGATAATATGAATGCATGAAACACTCATGATATTATTTTGATGCATGCAATGATAAAATATTCATGATGAAAATTTGTTTTGATATTCACATCTTGATATTTTTCATCTTTGTTACCTTACCTTTGTCATAATTTGAATGTATGAAATAAAGGGTTTTCCCTTGTTTTTGACAATGATAAAGGGGGAGCAAAACGTGCTAGAAAGCAAATTTGCTAGCTTGCATAATTCGAAAAGAGGCAAACTTGTTAGCTTGCTAATCTCAAAAAGGAAGCAAGAAGTGCTATCTTGCAAATCTCAAGAGAAGCAATGTTTGCCAAGTTACACATTTCAAAAAGTGGCAAAATAGTCCATCTTGCATATCTCTAAAGATGTAAAATTTTGTTAAATTTTTTATGTGTAAAATTTGATAGCTTGCATACTATACATTTGCATACCAAAAGTGCTATCTTGCCTATCTCAAGATGCAAAACATGCTATCTTGTACTTTGCAACGGAAGCAAAATTGCTAGCTCCAACATTACAAAGGAAGCAAAAATTTGCTAGCTTGCAACTTATACATTTCAAGAAGCAAGAGTTGCTTTCTTGAACATCTCTAATTTGCTAGCTTATGATATAGAACTTGCTATCTTGAACACTACAAAGAAGTGTTATCTTGCCTATCTCAAGAAGCAAAAATGCTAAACTTACATATCTAGCAAAAGTTACAAACTTGCATAACTCTAAATTTTTTCTAGCTTGCATGATGATAAAAATGGATATTATGTTTTTCATGCCATGTATTGAACTTAGATATCTCAACACCTAGAAAGTGGAACTTCTCTTTTTTATTGATGACAAAGGGGAGAAGTATGTTGATGTCATGCATGATTTGATCATGACTGTTAGGACCGGAGCGGCACTAAGAGGGGGGGAGGGTGAATTAGTGCAACGGTAAAGTATGATAAACTTTCGACGATTTAAACACTTTCGGAAACTTCGTACGATAAAAGCAACTTTTCGTTTGAAACTGTTTCGATTGCATTTTAACTTGAAGGCAATAAGCTATTGAAGGGGTTTACAGTAAGGTAATAGCAGGAAGTAAATGCAAACCAGAGAAGACGGTAGTTTATAGTGGTTCAGTCAATCGTGACCTACATCCACTCCTCCGATTCCTCTTCCGTCGAGGCCACCGGCATCCACTAACGATCTTCCTTTACTAGGCGAAGATCAACCTCCTTCTTACACCCCTCTTACAATCTCTTACAAGTGGTTCACCCTTTTACAAAGATTTCAATGAAAGGAAAGGAGGTGAACACTCAAGCTATTGAAAACAAGACTTTTCCTAAAGCTTTTCTCAACTTCTAGCTTCTTAAAAGGTTGTATTCTCTGCTAAGAAATGAGGGGTATTTATTGGCCTCGAGTAGATTCAAATTTGGGCTCCAAAATTTGAATTCTCTTTGGTTTCCGAGGTCGACAATGCCACCACCTGTCAGTGGCGGTGCCACTGCCTGTCAGTGTCTGACACTGACAGTGGACTAGCGGTGCCACCGCCCAGCTCTTGGGTGCTGGGCGGTGCCACCGCCTAGGCCAATTCAGCTCACTGGTTGGGCTCCAAACGAGGCCCAAACCAGTCCGAACTCGGGCTCAATTGGCCCCTACTTGGGTTATAGGATTAACACATAATCCTAACCCTAATTAACGAGCTAATTATGAATTTAAAGACATTTTCTAAGCTATTACAAAGTCCATAAGTCAAGACTTCTTCCGGCGAGCTTCCGGCGAACTTCCGACGGTCTTCCGATAAACTCTCGGAAAACATTCTACGGACTCCCGGCAAGCTCCTAGACTTCACGATTTGATCTTGGCGAGTTCCAACGAGCTTCTTCGGCAAGCTCCAATCTTTCTCGGTGAGCTCCGTGAACTTCCAACGAACCTTCCGACGAGCTTCCGAAAAACCCTTCGGCAAGCTCCCTACTCATTCTCGGCTAGTTCCGGCAGCATTCCCGACGAACCTTCGGACTTCCGTCGAACTCTCGAACTCCCAACGAATCCTTCGTGCTTGACTCCAGCACTTTGTTTTGCTTTATATCTTCATCGTTATCGTAGTTAATCCTGCAAACACAAACCAAAACTCAACTCCGATCTAGACAATTATTACAACGCGAATTGACATTCTGTTGCCCGGCACGTCATTGGTTGGCGCTTCGTCCGATTCTTCAGTGCATCGTCCTCTCTTGCGGCTTGTTGCCCAATCGGCGGTTGACCTCCGCAACCCCGATATCCTTGGCGCAATTTCGCTCTCCTTGGCCCGATGCCCGACGTCCGAAGCGTTCAACCATCCAATATCCTGACGTGATCTCTTCCGACGCAACGTCAATTCCTCCTGCGTTAACTGTCTAATCCTAATCGAGTAGACCTACATCACTCAAAATGCAGTTTAAATTATAAACACATATCAAGTGGTTTCATCATCAAAATATGAGATTCAACAATCTCCCCCTTTTTGATGATGATAACCACTTGATGACGGAGTTAACCTTAACTCCCGGAGTTTAAACAAACTCCCCCTATCAATATGCCATATTGATAGAACCTTGAATTCAAACAGAATTCAAGTCATTGGAATATTCATCATGAATACTTGCAACACATCATCATGAACATATGCATAAACTTATGCATCACATGTCATGTCATCAACATACTTCTCCCCCTTTGTCATCAACAAAAAGGAGAAGTACCACAATCAAGTGTTTGTTATATGGGTTCAACTCATTGCATGAAAAACATAATATTAAATTTTTATTATCATGCAATCTAGTAATTTTACAATGTTTTAGAACTGGCAAGCTAGCAATTTAGAGATGTTCAAGAAAGCAACTCTTGCTTCTTGAAATATGCAAGTTTTATAAGCTAGCAAATTCAAATATATGCAAGTTGGCATATTTGCTTTTCTTGAGATAGGCACGATAGCACATTTTTGTATTTTTTTGATGTTTCAAACTAGCAATTCTCGGTGATGTTCAAGATAGCAATTTCTTCTCTTTTGAGAAGTGTAATTTTTGCTTTTTTCTTGAATTGTGCTAGCAATCTATCTCCCCCTTTGTCATTGTCAAAAAGAAGGGAAAAACCCTTTACATCAATTTTTAAATCATGACAAAGGTAAGTAATCATTCTTCTTTGTGCATCATTATAGTTTCAATGCACAAATTCATTAACATTACATTTCTTTTTTTTTTTTTATGCATGATACCAAATCATCATTATGAGCATATTAAACATGATATTCAAGCATTCATGATATATCATTTTGGCAACATGATCATAGCTATTCAAATGATGGTATCTAAATATCAAAATTCATTATATCCTATCATGGATGATCATTGGCTTCTCATTTGTATTTCATGCATTATTTCATTTCATCTCATAAGGAATATCAAGAAGAGTTATTGGGTGATGAGATAAATATTTTATGAATACACGGAATTATATAAAAATCATATCATAAGTGTTTCATGTATTCATATTATCACATGAAGCATACAAGACAATAATGCAAAGAAATCATGTCATAAAGGATATCAATGTGAAAATTCAGCAAAGATCACATGATACAATCGCAAAGCATGATATAATTATGCGATATATCATGAGATGATAATTTATCATATCAATGAAAGATATCAATTGTTAAACATGATATGATAATAGTCTCAAAAATTTTAATTTGTGATACATTTGATACATTGCGATACACTAAAAACTTTAATGTGATGCTTTTAAGGATATCAACCTATTTTTGATACAAAGCATGGCAAGAGCAATTATATTGCAAGTTTTCTAACTTTGCATTTTTTACTTCTTTCGAAATAGCAATTCTTTGCTTCTCTTTATATTGCAAGATTTGTAATTCATTGGTAGTGTGCATGATAGCAAGTTCTTTCAATGAAATGATCGAGCTAGCAAATTTTTCTTCCTTTGAAATATGCAGGCTAGTAAACTAACTCCCCCTTTGTCATTATCGAAAAGAAGGAAGAACTCAATGGCTAAAAATTTCAACCATTCAACAAGCCAAATATGCAAAGAATTCATGAAAGATATCAATAAGGATCAATTCGTGAATACCAAAGATATGATTCATGGTTCATTAAAATTCTTCTTAACAAGTTCACGATCAAGATTCATATAATTCATAATAAAGCAAATTGATTTACAATCATCACACAAGGCAAAGAAATCTTGTTATTTCTATATTATGAAATATATGATATCAAGGCTCATGATTCATTTGAAAAGATATAGCACAAAGAGCCACTTGAAACATTCTTATCAAGATCACATTTTAAAATATTTCAAGTATCAAGATATCAATATAACACTTCATTGAATTCTTAGAAATCAAAAGACAAGTTACACTTCATTTGAAGAATTCCTTTTTGATAAATGGAGGGAGCATAATGAACGATCTTGATTTATAAAGAACTTCATGTTATAATTATCAAGATCATGACTTTAATAATTATTTTCTTTAGCAAAGAATCATAAAAACACTTTATTTTTGCATAAGAAATCTCATTGTATTGTGATTTATAAATTCTTTCTCTACACACGAATCATAGGAGATATAATAGCAATGATATCATGATTCATTTGGTAATAAAAAGCAAGGAGAACAATTTGTTTCATGCATAAGAAATCTCAATAAGATCACATTTCACAAGAAATTTCAAGTATCAAATATCAAGTAATCATCATATTTCTTCTTAAGTCAAGAAGTCAAGGGTGTTGAATCTCGTATTTTGATGATGAAACCACTTGATATGTGTTTATAATTTAAACTACATTTTGAGTGATGCAGGTCTACTCGATCAGGATTAGACAGTTGACGCAAGAGGAATTGACGTTGCGCCGGAGGAGATCATGTCAAGGTATTGGACGGCAGAAGGCTTCGGACATCGGGCATCGGGCCAAAGAGAGCGGAATTGCACCAAGGATATCAGGGTTGCGGAGGTCAACCGTCGATTGGGCAACAAGTCGCAAGAGAGGACAATGCGCTGAAGAATCGGACGAAGCGCCAACCAATGACGTGCTTGACAACAGAATGTCAATTTACGTTGTAATAATTGTCTATGTCGGAGTAGAGTTTTTGCTTGTGTGTGTAGGATTAACTACGATAACGATGAAGACATAAAGCAAAACAAAGTGTCGGAGTCAAGCACAAAGGATTCGTTGCGAGTTTGAGAGTTCGACGGAAGTCCGAAGGTTCGTCGGGAATGCTGCCGGAACTAGCCAAGAATAAGTAGGGAGCTTGCTGAAGGGTTTTTCGGAAGCTCACCGGAAGGTTCGTTGGAAGTTCGCGGAGCTCGCCGAGAAAGATCAAAGCTGGCCGAAGAAGCTCGTTGGAACTCGCCAAGATCAAATCGTGAAGTCTAGGAGCTTGCCGGGAGTCCGCAGAATGGTTTCCGAGAGTTTATCGGAAGACCGTCGGAAGTTCACCGGAAGCTCGCCAGAAGAAGTCTTGACTTACGGACTTTGTAATAGCTTAGAAAATGTCTTTACATTCATAGTTAGCATGTTAATTAGGGTTAGAATTAGGTGTTAATCCTATAACCCAAGTAGGGGCCAATTGGGCCCGAGTTCGGACTGATTTGGGCCAAGTTTGGAGCCCAACCAGTGAGCTGAATTGGCCTAGGCGGTGGCACCGCTTGACTGGGCGGTGGTACCGCCAGTCCACTGTCAGTGTCAGACACTAACAGGCGGTGGCACCGCCACTGACAAGCGGTGGCACCGCCGGCCTCGGAAACCCAAGAGAATTCAAAATTTGGAGCCCAAATTTGAATCCTCTTGGGGCCTATAAATACCCCTCATTTCTTAGCAGAGAGCACAACCTTTTGAGAAGCTAGAAGTTCAGAAAAGCTTTAGGAAATGTCTTGTTTTCAATAGCTTGAGTGTTCACCTCCTTTCTTTTCATTGAAATCCTTGTAAAAGGGTGAACCACTTTTAAGAGGTTGTAAGAGGGGTGTAAGAAGGAGGTTGATCTTCCCCTAGTAAAGGAAGATCATTAGTGGATGCCGGTGGCCTCGACGGAAAAGGAATCGGAGGAGTGGATGTAGGTCACGATTGACCGAACCACTATAAACTACCGTCTTCTCTGGTTTGCATTTTATTCTTGTCATTTACATACTGCAAACTACTTTACTTAGTCACTACGCTTCCATACGCTTCTAAGTTATTAAGCTTTTCAAGTTCGGTTTTTTATCGTACGAAAGATTTTGTCAAAACCGACGTTTTAATCCGCTGCACTAATTCACACCCCCTCCCCCCCTCTTAGTGCCGCTCCGATCCTAACAATTAGTATCAAAGCTCGGTATTTCTCATTTCGGATTTACACCCGAGAGAAATGGCTCTTCATGGCTTTCAGGAGGGCTTATCGGTTTTTCGTCCACCGTTGTTTAATGGATTGGACTACACTTATTGGAAAACTCGAATGAGAGTTTTCTTGATTTCTATGAATTTGGATTATGGAATATCGTTGAAAACGGTTTTCAACTTCCCTCTAAACCGATGAACGAATGGTCGGATTTGGAGAAGAAGGTTTTTTCTTTAAACGCAAAGGCTATGAATGCCTTATTTTGCGCTTTAGACAAAAATGAGTTTAATCGGATTTCTACGTGCGAAACGGCTTTTGATATTTAGCGAACACTTGAAACCATGCACAAGGGAACTAGTAGAGTCAAAGGCTCAAAAGTTAACATTTTATTGCATGATTTTGAGCTTTTTCGAATGCAACCAAGCGAGACTATAAGCGACATGTAAGAGTTCTTGGTAAATCTTTTTTGAATTTTGATCTCGTAAGCAAGATCTTAAGATCCCTTCCAAAAAGGTGGGATCCTAAAATAACCGCAATACAAGAAACAAAAGATTTAAATATTTTTTCACTTGAAGAACTAGTTGGTTCGTTGATAACATATGAAATGGTACACAATGCACATGATGAACACAATGAACACTTGAACCACCTTCCAAAGAATAGGAAGGATTTGGAACCCCGGATAAATGAATACCACTTGAGTGATGACTCGAGTGATGAGGACAATGATGAACTTGAACTTCGAACACTAAATCTTAATAAGTTTATTAAACAAAAATCTAAAATAAACGATGAACTTGAATGGAGGAAGTGGCCAAAGAAGAGGAAGGCAACCAAGGATGAATCAAGAACTTCCAAAGGTGAAATGGCGAATTGGGCTTTGACGGGCTTTGACTACAAGGTAAGTAACTCAACTCTCTTGAATTATTTTGAAATTACTTGAAGTTTTTCATGAAGTGCTTAATTTAGATAATAGGAATAGGAAATAAAAAATTGTTTTTCAAAAATCATATTATGTTTTTCTTTGTAGCATCTTTGAAAAATTAAAAATTTGATCATAAAAAGTATATTGCAAAAGTTTCATGCATGTTATGTTTTGAAATGTTAAACGATGCAATATTAGGGATGATAATATGATATGTGATAATGCTTAGGATTAATCCATATATATGTATGTTGATGATTTTATGTCATGCATGAGTTTTTGAAGTAAATGTTGATTTGAAACTCTCATTTTGGATTAACATGTTTTTGGTTGAATCATTTTTATGACGAATTAAGATGACATTCTCATGACATATTAAGATGACATAGTGCATGTACATCTATGTATGAATTTCTTGATAGTCTTTCGATGTTAGATGTGATATCATGATGTTTTATTTTTGATGTGTTTGGTCTTGACGGCTTTATGACGAAACTTATGTTTTGATTTTAAATGATGATACTGTTTTCACAAAAAAACTTGAACACCCTCACATGAAATCAATTGTATGAAATGGAAATAAATTTTATATCCTATTGAGATTAATGAATTTATTTTATCATTCTTGTAAATCTCATGAAAATAAACATGATGAATATTTTAAAAATAAATGAGTGTCATGCATATTGATCATGCTTAATAAATTTTGAAATTATGCATGATGAATCTTGTGATTTATGGATTATTGATGTTTACCATAATGAAAGTGCCTTATTAATCTTTGTTGTAATAAATCTTACACTTTCGGTTTTAAACATGATACATGTTTTTATTTGGTATAAGTGAAATAAAATCATATGAATTGAAACAACTAAAAAGAGGAAAATATTTTTTCCTTGAAAATTTATTTTTCTCTATCCTATTGATCTTGACGTTTATTATGATAAATCTATGTATACCATTTTGAATCTCTTGAAAGTAATGTTGAGATTTTGATGAATTTGACGATTTGAATTTAAATGAGATTGTATTCAAATTATGATCTTGATTTCTTGGATTTACTACTTGAGATTTTTTTTAATCACAATCTCTTCTTTGTACACCTACAATTTTTGTTATTTATAAAAAGAAGTGATTTGATAAAATGAATCATGTCTTTTGTAATTCAAGAGGTCTTATCCTTCATGACATGATGCCATTGGATTTATGGCTTGTATGCCTTGAAATAATTGAAATATTATGCATATTTTGTTCTTCCCTTATTCTTTCTTGTTTACAATGATAAAATGGGAAAAAGTTATGATCATGCATGGCATGATGCAATTTGACAGATTAATACCATGATGATTTGAAATGTTTATGATTTACAATAATGCATACAATACTTGTGCTTTCTAATTATGATGTGATGTATTACATATGATGTAAATCATGATTTAAAATACTATGAGTTGTTGCTAAAATGATGTATTATAAATATTGATTTAATGTTTTGTATCATGAATACTCTAAATGATGAATGTTTGGTATCATGATCAAAATGTTGATAAATAGTTAAAAATTTTAGTATCATGTATGATATCCTCATAATGTTGATCGATTTATTGAATATCGTGCATGAATGAATATAACATTTTTAAAAATGTGCATATTCTAATTTGAAAATATGATGATGCACAAATAAGATTTATACTTACTTTTGTCATAATTGATGTAAAGGGTCTTCCCTTCTTTTTGACAATGACAAAGGGGGAGATAGCTAGCTTGCACAAGTCAAGAAGATGCAAAAACTTGATTGCTAGCTTGCCTATCTTAAGTAGCAAAGATTGCTAACTTGCTTATTTCAAGAAGCAAATGTTGTCTTCTTGAACATCACTATCTTGCCTATCTCAAGAAGCAAGACTTGCAACCTGCACATTACAATAGGAAGCAAGAATCGATAGCTGACACACTTCAACAAGAAAGCTATCTTATATTTGCTTTCGAGATTTTTGCTAGCTTGTATGTGGGAAAACTTGCTCACTTTTTCAAACACTTTGCTAGCTTGCACTTTGTAAAGGAAGTGAAAAATAGCACTTCTCAAAAGAGAAGAAAGAACTTACTATCTTGAACATCACAAAAATTGCTACCTTGCATGATGTAAAATTTGCTAAGATCACTATCTCAAAAGAGTTGCTATCTCAAAAGAAGCAAATATGCTATCTTGCCTATCTCAAAATATAAAACATGCTAACTTGTTATGGAAGCAAAATTGCTAGCTCAAACATTGCAGAGGAAGCAAAAATTTGCTAGCCTGCAACTTGCATATCATGAAAATTGCTAGCTTGTAGTCTAAAGAGAAGCAATTAGTTGTTATCTCAAGAAAAGCAAATATGCTAAACTTACACATCTTTAAGTGCTAGATTGCATGATGATAAAATTTGATACTATGTTTTCCATACAATGTATGAAACTTTTTATCTCTAACCACATAAGAGTAGGAACTTCTCCTTTTTGTTGATGACAAAGGGGGAGAAGTATGTTGATGACATGACATGTGATGCATAAGTTTATGCATATGTTCATGATGATGTGTTGCAAGTATTAATGATGAATATTGCAATGACTTGAATTCTGTTTGAATTCAAGGTTCTATCAATATGGCATATTAATAGGGGGAGTTGGTTTAAACTCCGGGAGTTAAGGTTAACTCCGTCACCAAGTGGTTGTCATCATCAAAAAGGGGGAGATTGTTGAATCTCGTATTTTGATGATAAAACCACTTGATATGTGTTTATAATTTAAACTGCATTTTGAGTGATGCAGGTCTACTCGATCAGGATTAGACAGTTGACGCAAGAGGAATTGACGTTGCGCCGGAGGAGATCATGTAAGGGTATTGGACAGCAAAAGGCTTCGGACGTCGGGCATCGGGCCAAAGAGAGCAGAATTGCGCCAAGGATATCGGGGTTGCGGAGGTCAACCGCCGATTGGGCAGCAAGTCGCAAGAGAGGACAATGCGTTGAAGAATCGGACGAAGCGCCAACCAATGACGTGCTTGGCAACAGAATGTCAATTTGCGTTGTAATAATTGTCTATATCGGAGTAGAGTTTTTGCTTGTATGTGTAGGATTAACTATGATAACGATGAAGACATAAAGCAAAACAAAGTGTCGGAGTCAAGCACAAAGGATTCGTTGCGAGTTTGAGAGTTCGACGGAAGTCCGAAGGTTCGTCGGGAATGCTGCCGGAACTGTTGAATCTCGGATTTTGATGATGAAATCAATTGATGGGTTAATTGATCTAATCCATATTATTGAGTTAAGTGTGCAGGATTAACTACGATAACCAAAAAACACAAAGCAAGAATACCGGAGTCAAGATCGATGGACGTTTAAGAGTCCGAAGAATCGTCGGAGATGCTGCCGGAACCAACCGAGAAGAAATCGGGAACCTATCGGAATTTTTGGATGTTCGCTGAAGAGATCGTCGGAGGTTCACGGAGATCACCGAGAAGGCTCGGCTACTCGTTAAAGTCATCACAAGATCGGGAGCTTGATGGGAGTCCGTCGGAAGAAGTTCGTCGGAAAGCTCGCCGAAACAAGACTCGACGTTCGCGGTTGAAAGCTTGCTTAGGATGTGTTTTTGTTATGTAGTTCACTTGTAATTAGGATTAGGATTAAGAGATAATCCTATATCCTGGTTAGGGGCCAACTGGGCCCAAAGTCGGATATGGTTTGGGCTAAAATTAAGCCAAACCAGTGAAATCGGAGAGCCAGGCGGTGGCACCGCCTGGCTGGGCGGTAGCACCGCCCAGCACCCGAGAGCTGGGTGGTGACACCTCCTGGGCTGGGCGGTTGCACCTCCCAGCACCCGAACGCTGGACGGTGGCACCGCTTGGCTGGGCGGTGGCACCGCTAGTATCGGGAACCCAAAGAGAATTCAAATTTTGGAGCCCAAAATTTGAATCCTCTTGAGGCCTATAAATACCCCTCAAATCTCAACTGAGATTACAACTTTTGAGAAGCATTTGATTGAGAGAAAAGTCTTAGAAAGTCTTAGCAAGTCTTGTTTTCAATTTGCTAGAGAGTTCTCCTCCTTCTTTCTTATTGAAATCTTGTAAGAGGTTGAACTGCTTGTAAAAGGTTGTAAGAGGGGTACTTACCCTTCCATTTCAAGAGATTTGCTAGTGGAAGGTGGGAGCCTCATCGAAGAGGGGCCTCGTAAGTGGATGTAGGTCATTTGACCGAACCACTCTAAAATCAGGCGTAATCTCTGGTTTGCATTTCATTATCGCTATTTACATTACTGCAAACCTTCTTACATGCATTAGTTCCTTATTACCTTTGCTGCGCAACTCTAAGAATACGTTTTCAAGTTAAGCTTTTCAAGTTCCATTCTTATCGTACGAAAGATTTTTCTAAAACCGAAGTTTTAATCCGCTGCACTAATTCACCCCCCCTCTTAGTGCCGCTTCGATCCTAACAAGTGGTATCAGAGCGAGGTTATCTCTCATATTTGGTTTAATACCCAAGAGAGATGGCTTACTCCGGCATGCAAGAGGGTCATTCTATTGCACGACCACCTTTGTTTAATGGGTCGGATTACACATATTGGAAGACTCGCATGAGGATCTTCCTCATTTCTATGGACTTTGAGCTTTGGTCTATTGTTGAAAATGGATTTCAAAAATCTTCTCTTCCGATGAGCGAATGGAATGAATCGGAGAAGAAGGTTTTTGCTTTAAATGCACAGGCTATGAATGCCTTGTTTTGTGCACTAGATAAAAATGAATTTAATCGTGTTTCAATTTGCGATTCGGCCTTTGATATTTGGAGAACTCTTGAGGTCACTCATGAAGGCACTAGCCGAGTGAAAGAGTCCAAAATCAACATCCTTGTGCACTCTTACGAACTTTTCCGAATGAAACCAAGTGAGTCCATCGGAGACATGTACACCCGGTTTACGGATGTCATCAATGGACTCAAAGCTCTTGGTAAAGATTTTACTAACTTTGAATTAGTAACTAAAATCTTAAGATCCCTCCCTAAAAGTTGGGATCCAAAAGTTACGGCCATTCAAGAGGCCAAAGACCTTAAAGCATTCCCTCTTGAAGAACTCATTGGGTCTCTAATGACCTACGAAATGACATGTCAAGCTCATGACGAGCTCGAGAACCCCCTTCCAAAGAACAGGAAGGATATAGCACTCAAATCACAAGAATACCACTTGAAAGGAACATCAAGTGATGAGGACAGTGACAATGACATTGCACTTTTGACTCAAAAATTTAAAAAATATTTAAGAAAGAACAAATTTAAAAATAATATAAAAAATAAATTTGAACAAAAGAAGGACTAAGTGATTTGCTATGAATGCAAAAAACCGGGACACTACAAGAACGATTGTCCTCAAGCCAAAAAGAGGACATCAAAGAAGAAGGCGCTCAAGGCAACGTGGGATGATTCAAGCGCATCCGAAGAAGAGGAGTCCAACACCGAGCAAGTTGCTCATTACGTGCTAATGGCTTTAGGAGAAGAGGTATGTGATTTATTTAATGAAGATTTATCTTTTGAAGAACTCTCTATCACTTTTCATGAATTATTTGATGAATGTAGAACTGTTAGCAAGAAGTTAAGTATCTTAAAGAAAGAGCATGCTTTGCTACAAGAAAAGTTTGATAATCTTCAAACTCCTCTATGCTCTAAGTGAGCATTTAGAAGCAATAAAAAATGAAAATTTGCTTCTTGAAACCTTAAACAAGTTTAAGGTTGGTAGCAAAGGATTAGATATGATCCTTGCACACAAGGGTCACATCGCAAATAGAAATAGAATTGGATTTGTAAAAGGATTACATCAAAATCCTACCACTTTCATAAAAGGACCGACATTACAAGTTTCCTCTTATATGAAATGCAACTTCTGTTGCAAATCCGGACATATTGCCTACAAATGTCCATTTAGGAAAATGAGCTCACAAAAATTAATATGGGTTCCTAAAGGAACTATAAAGGATTCAATAATGAATAACAAAGTTAGTGGGTCAATTTTTGAGGCACCCAAAATCAAATGGGTACCTAAAAATCATCCTCTTTTGTAGACAAACCCACAAGCTAGGAGCAAGAGATGGTATCTCGATAGTGGATGCTCAAGACATATGATTGGAGATCCATCTCATTTCTCTATGCTCACTAGCAAAGAAGAAGGGTACGTCACCTTCGGAGACAACAACAAAGGCAAAATCATTGGCAAGGGAACTATTGGTAACAAATTTAGTTTTTCCATTGATGATGTTTTACTAGTTGATGGATTGAAACACAATCTCTTAAGTATTAGTCAACTATGCGATAAAGGTTATATCGTTAGATTTGAATCAAATATGTGCATTATTGAAAAACCAAATCATAACATGACTATGATTGCGTTAAAACAAAATAATGTCTATACCATCAATCTTGATGAACTAAGTAATGAAATGTGTTTCTCCGCCGTAAATGATGATGCTTGACTTTGGCATAGGAGATTAGGTCATGCAAGCATGAAAACAATATCTAAAATCTCATCTCAAGAATTAGTACGAGGGATTCCGAATATGAAGTTTATTAAGGATAAGGTATGCGATGCATGTCAACTAGGCAAACAAATAAAAACAAGCTTCAAACCAAAAAATCAAATTAGCACCACTAGACCATTACAATTGATCCATTTGGACTTATTTAGACCAATTGATACAACAAGTCTAGGTGGAAGCAAATATGCTTTTGTGATTGTGGATGACTACTCTAGATACACTTGGACCTATTTCTTAGCTCACAAAAGTGATTGGTTCAAGTGTTTCTCTAAATTTTGTAAACTCACTCAAAACGAAAAAGGCTTCATGATTTCATCAATTCGGAGTGATCACGGTGGTTAATTCCATAACCATGACTTTCAAAATTTTTGCGAAGTTAATGGGTACAATCACAACTTCTCAACTCCAAGAAATCCTCAACAAAATGGAGTAGTTGAAAGGAAAAATAGAAACCTACAAGAAATGGCAAGAACTATGTTAAATGAACATAGTTTACCCAAATATTTTTGGGCCGAAGCCGTAAATACGGCTTGTTACATCATGAATAGGGTCCTAATAAGACCATCTCTATTAAAAACTCCCTATGAATTATGGAACAACAAAAAACCAAATATTTCTTATTTTAAAGTTTTTGGTTGTAAATGCTTCATTTTAAATGAAAAGGATGCCCTAGGTAAATTTGATGCTAAATCCGATGAAGGCATTTTTCTTGGTTACTCCTCTGTTTCTAAGGCCTTTCGTGTCTTTAACAAAAGGACCTTAGTAATAGAAGAGTCTATTCATGTAGTTTTTAATGAAATTTCTGATTTAAAAAAAAATGATTTTGATGATGATCTTGGTTTTGATAATTTGAATTTAAACGAACCCCCTCCTCAAAATAGCCATTTGAATGTATCTTCTTCCGAAATTTCTTTACCCAAAGAATGGAAGTATGTAGATGCTTATCCAAAGGAGCTAATTATAGGAGATACAACAAAAGGGGTTCAAACTCGTTCTTCTTTCAAGAATTTTTGTGCCAACGCCGCTTTCCTTTCTCAAATTGAACCTAAATGCATTGACGAAGCCTTAAAAGATGATTTTTGGGTCATTGCAATGCAAGAAGAATTGAACCAATTTGAGAGGAATGAGGTATGGAAGCTTGTTCCTAGACCAAGTGACCACTTCGTCATAGGTACTAAGTGGGTCTTTAGAAACAAGCAAGATGAAAATGGTATCGTGGTTAGAAACAAGGCTAGATTAGTGGCCAAAGGTTTCAACCAAGAAGAAGGTATCGATTACGAAGAAACCTTCGCTCCCGTGGCTCGATTAGAAGCCATAAGGATGCTCCTTGCCTATGCTAGTAGTAATAATTTTAAACTATTTCAAATAGATGTCAAAAGTGCTTTCTTGAATGGTTTTATTTCCGAAAAAGTATATGTCGAACAACCTCCCGGATTTGAAAATTTTCTTCTTCCTAATCATGTATTCAAATTAACTAAAGCTCTCTATGGCTTGAAACAAGCTCCTAGAGCTTGGTATGAAAGGCTTAGTTCCTTTCTTATTTTAAATAATTTTA
Source organism: Musa acuminata AAA Group (assembly GCF_036884655.1). Lineage (NCBI taxonomy): Eukaryota > Viridiplantae > Streptophyta > Magnoliopsida > Zingiberales > Musaceae > Musa > Musa acuminata. Next base: position 28,722,512 of record NC_088327.1, read on the forward strand.
CCAAAGGCAAGGTTGATACTATATTGTTTATTAAACATTTGGAAAATAATTTTCTTATTGTGCAAATTTATGTTGACGATATTATTTTTGGCTCTTCGGATGAATCACTATGTGAATCATTTGCCAAATATATGAGTCATGAATTTGAAATGAGTTTAATGGGTGAATTAACTTTCTTTTTAGGATTACAAATCAAACAACTTAGTGATGGTATATTTCTTAACCAATCCAAATATACATTAGAATTGTTAAAACGATTTAACATGGATAATTCAAAAGCAATAAACACCCCTATGAGTACTGCGACTAAGTTAGATATGGATGAAAATAGTGAAAATTTCGATAAAAAACATATAGGGGAATGATAGGTAGTCTACTCTACCTCACCGCAACTAGACCAGATATTATGTTTAGTGTAGGACTTTGCGCTAGGTTTCAATCTAATCCTAAATTATCTCATCTGAAGAGTGTTAAAAGAATATTTAGGTATCTTAAAGGAACTCCAAATTTAGGATTGTGGTATCCAAAATCTGAAAAATTCGATCTAATAGCTTATGCATATGCCGATTTTGGCGGATGCAGGATAGATAGAAAAAGCACATCCGGAACATGCCAATTTTTAGGACATGCACTTGTTTCTTAGACTTCTAAGAAACAAAATTCAGTTGCACTATCTACGGCGGAAGCCGAATACATTGCTGCAAGTGCATGTTGTGCACAAGTCATTTGGATGAAAAATACATTAGAAGACTATGGAATTCACTTTAAAAACATTCCCATAAAATGTGATAATACTAGTGCCATATGTCTTACTAAAAATCCAATTCTGCACTCTAGAACTAAGCACATCGACATTAGGCATCATTTCATACGCGATCATGTCCTTAACAATGATGTTGTTCTAGAATTCATTGACACAAAGCATCAATTAGCAGATATATTTACAAAAGCTTTGAACGAAGATCAATTTGAATTCATTAGAAGGGAATTAGGCATGTTAAATTGTCCCTAAAATGAGCTTCACGAAAAATGACTCGTCCTTTTCCTTTCTTTTGTGGATTTGATTTCTTTCTTCTTCTTCAATTCAAAATGATCCATTAAAGTATAACTTATGATCTTGAGGGAAGAAGCTAAACAAAAGGGAGGAAGAAAAATTTTTTTTCTTTCCTCCGCGGGATGCCAGCGGTGGCACCGACCGAGCGACCCTTATTAACCCGAGGGGTTAGGGCCGGCGGTGACACCGCCCCCAACCCGAATAAAGGGCTCTCAAAACCCTCTCCCATTCCCTCTAAACCTCATTCTAACTCTTAGAAGCATTGGTGAAGGATTCTTGGTGTTCCAAGCCTTCCATCTCTCAACATAATCTCCATAAGGTAACACTTGAAATCCCTCTTTTTGGTATCTCATTCCCTCTTTTCTTTCCTCTTTCCCTTGCTTATTTTTCACAATTTCATCATCATCTTGTCTAGATAATGGCTCCTAAGAGATCAAAAGGAAAAAGGATTGAAGGAGATTCATTTGACCATGATCTTTTTAGATCAAAAGAGGTAGCCCTTAGCTTTCCAAAATTTGAAACACGATGTATCCATAAGGGAAAATACGTTGATCTGGATGAACTAGAGGACTTAGAACCCATTAGGTGGTTTGCACACCTAGAAGCTCTACCTCTACTACAAATAGATGAACCAATCTATCCGCGATTAGTTAGATTGTTCTATGCCAACCTATATGAGGACAACGATAGCCTAAGCACTTACCTTCTAGGAACACCCATTAGAATATTTGACAGCACTATTTGTGAGCTAATTGGCATAACTGAAAAAGATAGGGGATGCTATTTTAAAGGTAAATGGGACGTCAACACAATAGGAGCAACCTATACCGAAGCCGTAGAAACAATTTTTGCAAATCCAACCTTGACTTCCTACCCAAGAGTTGTGACACCTACTGCCTTTCAACTCTAAAATTCTTCATCACATTATCACAAGCATCATATTCCCCAAACAATTTCATCTTGATGAAATAAGTCAAATAGAGATAGGAACCATGTATTGGATTATGACCGGTCAGCATAATTATTTCGGGTATTTAATTCGCCAACACATGCAGGATATTATGGCTAAAGATACTATATTGCCATATGGGAGGTTAATCACTAGATTTCTTCATGCCTATAACATTTGCATTCCACCCGATGAAGAATCTATTCAATATGATCGATATAACATAATAAATAAAAACATACTGAAAAGACTTATGTGCACTTTTAGCAATGGCATATGGGTTAGGTAGCCTAGAAGGACAGATCCAATTCCTCAACCAATAGAACACCCCGACACACCAATTCTTATGGGAAATGAATCTCCTCCTCCTAGTCCCTTTGGCACAGCACCTTCAGCTCCTGTTTCCTCCTCTGAAGATCTCATTATGGCGGAACTGTCTCAGATCAAATCTCAGCAAGTACAAATTCAGAATCAACAAGTTGAAATTTTGAAGACACTACGACAAATGAATGAAAAAATAGATATCCTGTATCAGCACTGTGGATTACCTCCTAAGGATTAAACTGATGTATCTTTTTATTCTGTTCTGTTTGCTTTTAACAACAAGTTCAAAGTTTGTCATCGATTGAACGATAACTGATCCTTCCTTTTAGATAACTACTGTGTTGATCTGCATAAATGATGATGTCTTTTGGATAAACTATTCTGGCAAATTTGAATGATAAACTTTGGTTCCTATTAAATGCTAAACCTTTTTTCTATGATCATCAATTAGTTGGCTTGTCTCTTTTTGTTGATGACAAAGGGGGAGAAGTGATGATTAAGTGATGACTTACACCATAACAATAGCATGACTTATATGAATTACAAAAACTTGTGTGATATGAATGTCTTATATGCCTTGCAAAATCCTTGAAAATATCGCAAGATTGATTGATCATATTGAAGGCATGCCTTACATTTACATCATGAAATTCATGTTGAAAATCTTTATCTTCTATCGTAGTAAAAATTGTCTCTTATCATGATTTTCATCGAAGTTTTGTATTTACTATTGCTTAATGAGAATGACGGATAAGTTCTACGGTTAGAACTTATCGGTTTATGCTTGAATTCTATGGATGGAATTCAAGTGTTTTCATCTTCTCATAATATGACATATAGATAGGGGGAGTTATGTTTAACTCCGTCATCAATTGATTGTCATCATCAAAAAGGGGGAGATGCTTAAGAGTCCGAAGAATTAAATCAATTGATAATGAAATCAATTGATGGGTTAATTGATCTAATCCATATTATTGAGTTAAGTGTGCAGGATTAACTACGATAACCAGAAAACACAAAGCAAGAATACCGGAGTCAAGATCGATGGACGTTTAAGAGTCCGAAGAATCGTCGGAGATGCTGCCGGAACCAACCGAGAAGAAATCGGGAACCTATCAGAATTTTCGGATGTTCGCCGAAGAGATCGTCGGAGGTTCACGGAGATCACCGAGAAGGCTCGGCTACTCGTTAAAGTCATCACAAGATCGGGAGCTTGATGGGAGTCCGTCGGAAGAAGTTCGTCGGAAAGCTCGCCGAAACAAGACTCGACGTTCGCGGTTGAAAGCTTGCTTAGGATGTGTTTTTGTTATGTAGTTCACTTGTAATTAGGATTAGGATTAAGAGATAATCCTATATCCTGGTTAGGGGCCAACTGGGCCCAAAGTCGGATATGGTTTGGGCTAAAATTAAGCCAAACCAGTGAAATCGGAGAGCCAGGCGGTGGCACCGCCTGGCTGGGCGGTAGCACCGCCCAGCACCCGAGAGCTGGGTGGTGACACCTCTTGGGCTGGGCGGTTGCACCTCCCAGCACCCGAACGCTGGACGGTGGCACCGCTTGGCTGGGCGGTGGCACCGCTAGTATCGGGAACCCAAAGAGAATTCAAATTTTGGAGCCCAAAATTTGAATCCTCTTGAGGCCTATAAATATCCCTCAAATCTCAGCTGAGATTACAACTTTTGAGAAGTATTTGATTTAGAGAAAAGTCTTAGAAAGTCTTAGCAAGTCTTGTTTTCAATTTGCTAGAGAGTTCTCCTCCTTCTTTCTTATTGAAATCTTGTAAGAGGTTGAACTGCTTGTAAAAGGTTGTAAGAGGGGTACTTACCCTTCCATTTCAAGAGATTTGCTAGTGGAAGGTGGGAGCCTCATCGAAGAGGGGCCTCACAAGTGGATGTAGGTCATTTGACCGAACCACTCTAAAATCAAGCGTAATCTATGGTTTGCATTTCATTATCGCTATTTATATTACTGCAAACCTTCTTACATGCATTAGTTCCTTATTACCTTTACTGCGCAACTCTAAGAATACGTTTTCAAGTTAAGCTTTTCAAGTTCCGTTCTTATCGTCCGAAAGATTTTTCTAAAACCGAAGTTTTAATCCGCTGCACTAATTCACCCCCCCCCCCCCCCCCCCCCTCTTAGTGCCACTCCGATCCTAATAGGAACTAGCCAAGAATAAGTAGGGAGCTTGCTGAAGGGTTTTTCGGAAGCTCATCGGAAGGTTCGTTGGAAGTTCACGGAGCTCGCAGAGAAAGATCAGAGCTGGCCGAAGAAGCTCGTTGGAACTCGCCAAGATCAAATCGTGAAGTCTAGGAGCTTGTCGGGAGTCCGCAGAATGGTTTCCGAGAATTTATCGGAAGACCGTCGGAAGTTCGCCGGAAGCTCACCAGAAGAAGTCTTAACTTACGGACTTTGTAATAGCTTAGAAAATATCTTTAAATTCATAGTTAGCATGTTAATTAGGGTTAGGATTAAGTGTTAATCCTATAACCCAAGTAGGGGCTAATTGGGCCCGAGTTCGGACTAGTTTGGGCCAAGTTTGGAGCTCAACCAGTGAGCTGAATTGGCCTAGGCAGTGGCACCGCCTAGACTGAGACCTGGGCGGTGCCACCGCTTGACTGGGCGGTGGTACCGCCAGTCCACTGTCAGTGTCAGACACTGACAGGCGATGGCACCGCCACTGACAGGCGGTGGCACAGGCGGCCTCGGAAACCCAAGAAGATTCAAAATTTGGAGCCCAAATTTGAATCCTCTTGGGGCCTATAAATACCCCTCATTTCTTAGTAGAGAGCACAACCTTTTGAGAAGCTAGAAGTTGAGAAAAGCTTTAGAAAAAGTCTTGTTTTTAATAGCTTGAGTGTTCACCTCCTTTCTTTTCATTGAAATCTTTGTAAAAGGGTGAACCACTTGTAAGAGGTTGTAAGAGGGGTGTAAGAAGGAGGTTGATCTTCGCCTAGTAAAGGAAGATCATTAGTGGATGTCGGTGGCCTCGACAGAAGAGGAATCGGAGGAGTGGATGTAGGTCACGATTGACCGAACCACTATAAACTACCGTCTTCTCTGGTTTGCATTTTATTCTTGCCATTTACATACTGCAAACTACTTTATTTAGTCACTACGCTTCCATACGCTTCTAAGTTATTAAGCTTTTCAAGTTCGGTTTTTTATCGTACGAAAGATTTTGTCAAAACCGACGTTTTAATCCGCTGCACTAATTCACCCCCCCCCCCCCCCCCTCTTAGTGCCGCTCCGATCCTAACAAAGGAAAAGTTCATGATTTAGTTAAAACAAAATTTCATTCAAGTTAATAAAAAAAATCATAATCAAATTATCATTTTTGAGATTCATAACATGAATAACGTTATTACTATTTCATCAAAATCAATTTCGAGATTCACACAATATCATGAAATCATTAATCTCGATAAGTTGGGAAAAGCATTTTCTTTTTAAGTGATTCTTTTAACACATCAAAAAAAAAAAAACTCATTCATAATTCAAGTGATTTACAAGATATCATAAATGAATTTATCACTTGTATTTCATCAAAATCGAGAACTCTAGAGATAGAAAATGATTGAAGCATTTAACATGATTGAAGCATGATTCATATTTAAAATGTATCTTATGTCGTAAATACGAATCAAGAATTTGTCAAATCTAAAATCATCCTCAAAATTACATTCAATAAATTCATATATGACAAGTATAGATTTATTGAAAAATCAATAAGATAGAGGATTACTTTTCATTTTTATAAATTTCTATTCATGTGATTTGCTTCTTATGAGCATGCCTTTGCCCCCCTTTTTTTTAAAAAAAAAATGTCAACATTCAAGATAGAAGGGTAAATTTCGTAAAATAAATTATCAAGCATGATTCCATGATAACATCCTTTTAATATCTTGATATTCATTATCAAGTATGATTTCAAAAAGTATGTTCAAGAGAAATCATTAAAACCAAATGCATGATACACTCATTTATTTTCAAAATATTCATCATGTTTATTTTCATGAGATTCACAAGATTGGTAAAATAAATTCATTAATCTAAATAGGATATAAAATTCAATTCTATTTCATACAATTGATTTCATGTGAGGGTATTCAAGTCTTTTTGTAAAAACATGTATCATCATTTAAAATCAAAACATAAGTTTCGTCATTAAGCCGTCAAGACCAAACACATCAAAAATGATATCACATCTATCATCAAAAGACTATCAAGAAATTCATACAAAGATGTACATGCACTATGTCATCTTAATATGTCATGAGAATGTCATCTTAATTCGTCATAAAAATGATTAAACCAAAAACATGTTAATCCAATTGTTAATTTAAAATACGAGTTTCAAATCAATATTTACTTCAAAAACTCATGCATGACATAAAATCATCAAGATACATATGCATAGATTAATCCTAAGCATTATTACATATCATATAGTTATCATCCCTAATGTTGCATACATCATTCAACATTTCATAACATGTATGAAACCTTAGCAATATACTTTTCATGATTAAATTTTTAAAGATGCTAAAAATAAAAATAATATTTTATTTTCTATTCCTACTATTTAAATTAAGCACTCATGAAAAACTTCAAGTAATTTCAAAATAATTCAAGAGAGTTGAGTTACTTACCTTGTAGTCGAAGCCCGTCAAAGCCCAATTCGCCGTTTCACCTTTGGAAGTTCTTGATTCATCCTTGGTTGCCTTCCTCTTTTTTGGCCTCTTCCTTCGTTCCAGTTCATTATCTATTTTAGATTTTTGTTTAATAAATTTATTAAGATTTAGTGTTCGAAGTTCAAGTTCGTCATTGTCCTCATCACTTGAGTCATCGCTCGAGTGGTATTCATTTGTCCGGAGTTTCAAATCCTTCCTATTCTTTGGAAGGTGGTTCAAGTGTTAGATTGTGTTCATCATGTGCATTGCGCACCATTTCATATGTCATCAATGAGCCGATAAGTTCTTCAAGTGGAAAAATATTTAAATCTTTTGTTTCTTGTATTGTCGTTACTTTTGATTCCCAAGCTTTAGAAAGTGATCGTAAAACTTTACTAACAAGTTCAAAATTCAAGAAACATTTGCCAAGAGCTTGTAAACCATTAATGACATCCGTAAAACGGGTGTACATGTCAACAATGGTTTCGCTCGGCTTCATTCGAAAAAGCTCAAAATCATGCATTAAAATGTTAACTTTCAAGTCTTTGACTCTACTAGTTCCCTCGTGCGTGATTTCAAGTGTTCGCCAAATATCAAAAGCCGTTTCGCATGTTGAAATCCGATTGAACTCATTTTTGTCCAAAGCACAAAATAAGGCATTCATAGCCTTTGCGTTTAAAGAAAAATACTTCTTCTCCAAATCCGACCATTCGTTCATCGGTTTAGAGGAAAGTTGAAAACCGTTTTCAACGATATTCCATAAATCCAAATTCATAGAAATCAAGAAAACTCTCATTCGAGTTTTCCAATAAGTGTAGTCCAATCCGTTAAACAACGGTGGACGAAAAACCGATAAGCCCTCTTGAAAGCCATGAAGAGCCATTTCTCTCGAGTGTAAATCCGAAATGAGAAATACCGGGCTCTGATACCAATTGTTAGGACCGGAGCGGCACTAAGAGGGGGGGGGGTGAATTAGTGCAACGGTAAAGTATGATAAACTTTCGACGATTTAAACACTTTCGGAAACTTCGTACGATAAAAGCAACTTTTCGTTTGAAACCGTTTCGATTGCATTTTAACTTGAAGGCAATAAGCTATTGAAGGGGTTTGCAGTAAGGTAATAGCAGGAAGTAAATGCAAACCAGAGAAGACGGTAGTTTATAGTGGTTCGGTCAATCGTGACCTACATCCACTCCTCCGATTCCTCTTCCGTCGAGGCCACCGGCATCCACTAACGATCTTCCTTTACTAGGCGAAGATCAACCTCCTTCTTACACCCCTCTTACAACCTCTTACAAGTGGTTCACCCTTTTACAAAGATTTCAATGAAAGGAAAGGAGGTGAACACTCAAGCTATTGAAAACAAGACTTTTCCTAAAGCTTTTCTCAACTTCTAGCTTCTTAAAAGGTTGTATTATCTGCTGAGAAATGAGGGGTATTTATAGGCCTCAAAAGGATTCAAATTTGGGCTCCAAAATTTGAATTCTCTTTGGTTTCCGAGGCCGACGGTGCCACCGCCTGTCAGTGTCTGACACTGACAGTGGACTAGCGGTGCCACCGCCCAGCTCTTGGGTGCTGGGCGGTGCCACCACCTAGGCCAATTCAGCTCACTAGTTGGGCTCCAAACTTGGCCCAAACCAGTCCGAACTCGGGCCCAATTGGCCCATACTTGGGTTATAGGATTAACACCTAATCCTAACCCTAATTAACAAGCTAACCGCGAATTTAAAGACATTTTCTAAGCTATTACAAAGTCCGTAAGTCAAGACTTCTTCCGACGAGCTTCCGGCGAACTTCCGACGGTCTTCCGATAAATTCTCGGAAACCATTCTGCGGACTCCCGGCAAGCTCCTAGACTTCACGATTTGATCTTGGCGAGTTCCAACGAGCTTCTTCGGCAAGCTCCGATCTTTCTCGGTGAGCTCCACGAACTTCCAACGAACCTTCCGGCGAGCTTCCGAAAAACCCTTCGGCAAGCTCCCTACTCATTCTCGGCTAGTTCCGGCAGCATTCCCGACGAACCTTCGGACTTCCGTCGAACTCTCGAACTCCCAACGAATCCTTCGCGCTTGACTCCGGCACTTTGTTTCGCTTTATGTCTTCATCGTTATCGTAGTTAATCCTGCAAACACAAACCAAAACTCAACTCTGATCTAGACAATTATTACAACGCGAATTGACATTCTATTGCCCGGCACATCATTGGTTGACGCTTCGTCCGATTCTTCGGTGCATCGTCCTCTCTTGCGGCTTGTTGCCCAATCGACGGTTGACCTCCGCAACCCCGATATTCTTGGCGCAATTTCGCTCTCCTTGGCCTGATGCCCGACGTCCGAAGCGTTCAGCCATCCAATATCCTGACGTGATCTCTTCCGACGCAACGTCAATTCCTCCTGCGTTAACTGTCTAATCCTGATCGAGTAAACCTACATCACTCAAAATGCAGTTTAAATTATAAACACATATCAAGTGGTTTCATCATCAAAATACGAGATTCAACAATGACATGTTGCTTGGATTTTTGAATCCAAAAGTTTCTATCAATATGGCATATTGATAGGGGGAGTTTGTTTAAACTCTGGGAGTTAAGGTTAACTCCGTCATCGATTGGTTGTCATCATCAAAAAGGGGAAGATTGTTGAATCTCGGATTTTGATGATGAAACCAATCAATATGTGTTTATGTTTTAATCTATGTTTTGAGTGACGTAGGATGCTTCGATCGGGATGAGACAATTAAAGCAGGAAAAATCATGTTGGGCCGGAGAAACATGTTAGAAGATTGGACGTCGGGCCGGTGGATCGGTCGATGTATCGACAGAAGGCTTCGGGCCAAGAAGAGCGGCTATTGCGTTAAGGATATCAGAGTTGTGGAGTCAATTGGCCGATTGGGTAATAGGCCGCAGGAGAGGACGATGCGCCGAAGAATCGGACGAAGCGTTGAGGGACCAATGACATGCTGGACAACTTGATTAATGCTTAGTATTAATTGTCTAAATCGAAGTGTGTTTTATATGTGCAGGATTAACTACGATAGCAAGACATGAAGCAAAATGAAGTTCCGAAGTCAAGATCGAGATCACGTTGGGAGTTCGAGAGTTCGTCGGAAGTCTGGACGTTTGTTGGAAGTTCTGCGGAAACCAGCCGAGAAGTCGCGAAGCTTGCCAGAGAAGCTTATCGGAACTCGCCAAGAAGATCGTCGTGAAATCCAGGAGCTTGCCGGGAGTCCGTCGGAACATTGCCGAGAGTTTGTCGGAAGATCGCCGGAAGCTCGCCAGAAGAATTGACATAGGGATTTGTTTAGCTTAGAATATGTCTTAGGAATCGTAGTTAGCACGTAATTGGGATTGGATTTGGGCCAACCCAATTAGGGTCTGGCTAGGCCCATGTAAGAACTATTTTAGGCCCAATAAGAGGTCCAAACAGTGCCCTAAGAAGACTCACCGTCGTGGTACAATCTTCGAGACTATGTCAAGCGGTGGTACCACTAGTCTAGGTGGTTATACTGCTGCTGGCAAGGTGCCAGGCGATGGTACCACCAGTTTGGGCGGTGGTACCATCCAGCACTGCATCCTAGGCGGTGGTACTGCCCAAGGCAGTGTCACCAAAGACTGACACTAGGCGGTGGTACCGCCCAACGCAGGCGGTGGTACCGCCTGTGCCCGGGGAACCCAGGATGAGATGTTTTTAGGCTCCAAGTTTGAATCAACTTGAAGCCTATAAATACCCCTCTCATCCTTGGTTAAAGCACACAAGCATAGAGAGCAAAAAAGGAAAGAAACGTTGTAGAAATCAGTTAGAAAATCTCTCCTCTAGCTTAAGTGTTAAAATTCTGTTTAAGAGAGGAGAGTGAGTGCTTGTAAGGGTTGTCTCTTAAACCTGGTAAAAGGAGAAGAGGGGTGTAAGAAGGAGGTTAATCTTCGCCTAGTAAAGGAAGATCGTTAGTGGATGCCGGTGGCCTCAACGGAAGAGGAATCGGAGGAGTGGATGTAGGTCACGATTGACCAAACCACTATAAACTGTCGTCTTCTCTGGTTTGCATTTTATTCTTGCTATTTATCTTAACTGCAAATTGCCTTCCTTACTTTACTTCAAATACATTTCCGTAAGCTTTCAAAGTTATTATTTGCACGAAATAATTTTTACGTCAAAATCGGATTTCAACGTATGAACGCAGTTTTAATCGTCGAAAGTTTTCCGCTACACTAATTCACGCCCCCCCCCACCCCACCACCCCCCCCTCACCCCCTCACCCCCTCCCTCTTAGTGCTCCTGATCCTAACAAGTCTCTCCTTGTGACTTTTTTTTCCGGTTGGCGCTCCAGATTTCGCCTCCTCTGCTCGCGGAGAGTAGCCAATTTCTTGCTCATCATGTTCACTGTCGCGCTCGTCTTGAGCGGCTCCAATAGCATGAGAGCGAGTGTACACATGCAGCCCACCTGCGGTTGCTTAGGGCAAGGGTCCGGCTTGCCCCGTCTTGCTTGATTCACCACGATGCTTTGCCATGGCGATGTTGCGAAGTTCCTTCATCGCTCGCTCGAAGTGCTTGCTCGCTCTGATACCACAATGTCATGGCCTTAGCTAGAATTTCCTAAGGCGTGAGGCACCCTTGCGGCAAAGACACGAACTTAGCTTACATTGCCTAAGTTGCGAGGCACCCTTGCGGTAAAGACGTGAACTTAGCTTGCGTTGCCTAAGTCGTGCTTCTCCCTTGCGATTTGCGTCCGCAAAGATCAGCCAACTTGCAACCTCTCATAGGTCCCGAAGGACTTATAAAAAGAGAAAGTTGATTAGTTCGAAGAACGAGCGATGGACAAGTTCCGATGTCTCATGAAAAGGGGAAGCTTTACAAGCAATTCAGTGAGCACCTTGCGTGCACAAGAGAAAAGAGGAAGAGAGGGAAAATAAGGACTTTAGAAGATTGAACAAACAACTGCAAGTCCACAAACAACTGCTCACCGGGTGCTAGGCGCGACAACAAGTTTTCGTCAAGGTAACGTGCGAACTTGCGAAAGATTATTCAATGCCCGACACTATACCGAAGCCACATCCAGTCTTGTGCCACCCGGGTGGTTCCAAGGGGCTGAGATGACTAACGTTTTGGTGAGCGGAAGCGTACTGCAGAAAACAGCCCGTGGCACACGAAAACGGAGATGTTTTGGGGCTATTTTGCTCGGTTCGATGAGTTGTTGCTTTGTAGTATTGAAACTTGTTCAAACTTTAATTTTTACAAGTAAAATAACTCAAAACCAAGACAAAACATGTTGCCAAGCAGCTGTACATGTAGATGAGAGCGACGAACGGTTCGTTGAACGGAGTTGTTGCGGGTGCGCGATGACCGTTCGTGACAAAAAGGTGCATTGTAACTAGAGCAGAAGATTAAAGATTCGGCAAAACCGAGAAGATGTAATATTCATAAAGGTTTCAACAAGGACGTCAAAAGAATAAATAGGGAGAATGTCATAGACAACTTTGTACATAGGGTGTTCGATATAATATTTTTGTATATTCATCTTTTAGTTTTATTCATTCTTTGTATAACATATTATGGACTTGAAGTAGGTTTGACAATTCCATTTTGGTTGTTTTAATCCTGTAAACATAAGTTGTGTGCACTTATCACATAGATGTGAAATTATAAAAAATTGACCATCCAAGTAGATATTTTTTTAGGTTTTTTAGCTTCATACAATAAGTACACAATATTAGCCATCACAACAACACCAGAAGCTACTTGGGTGGACATGGCTGGATAAGCCTTTAGGGTAATGTCTAAGATTGATTTATTATCTTGTTCTACAGTAATATCATGTGAGTACTTATGAGGACTTTTGATCACCACGGATCATTGTAGACCTTTTGTCATGCGATCGTCTCGTTTGGAAAGTTTATATTTGTAATTTACATTATGTATCAAATATTTACTAAATATCTATTTATGAAATTATAAATTAAATATTTTTTTAATCTATCTTCTCTTTTATAAATTTTTAAAAAATCTAAAAAAATTAATTAGACTAATCGAATAGACACGTAAGAAAATCATATGATTTGAAATTAAATCAATTAAATCCCTAACAGATCAGTACTACGACATCTGTGATCAGTAGAGTGAATGGCACCATAGAAAGGAACGTCAACGAAACGCGGACCAAGTGTGGGCCAGCGATCGTTGGGGATATCGAAATACAGGGCAATAGAGAGCACGAGAATAAAAAGGATTCTAAACAATGGGCTCCCGTAAATAAACCCCCCTCTGCCTACAAGACGCGCCACCGATCTGACCTATTAATCACCAGTCACTTGCCTCTCCGTAGCACCAAAACTGCGTCGCGGCCCTCGCTCCCACTATCGCAAGAAATGGCCTTCCCTTGGCTTAAACCCCGAAACCAAAACCCTCCGCCATCAATCCCCGCCAAACCGAACCCCTTCCTCTTCACAATGCAATCTCACCTCAACGCCTTCTCGGATGCCTCTTCTTCCCTCAAAGCCCACCTCGATTCCGCTGTCGAAACCCTTCGAAACCGTGCGCGACGGGCCGTCCTATCTGGCCATCCCCACTTGCCCTCGCCGCCACCCGGACCGCCCCCCCTTCCCTGGGCCCGTATCTCCCCAGCCGGATGCAGCGGCGTCCGGCGGTTCGACCTCGCCATGTCGACGGAGGTCATGGAGGAGCGGCTCGCCGGGGTGCCCGTTTACGCCCTCAGCAACGCCGCGGAGGAGTTCGTGCTCGTTTCCGGTGTTCGCACTGGGAAGAGCCTGGGACTTTTCTGCTTCAAGAAGGAGGACGCCGAGGCTCTGCTGGAGCAGATGAGGTCCATGAATCGGGACATGCGGGAAGGGTCGAAGGTGGTCGCCGTTGCCCTCAATAAGGTCAGAAGATTCTCGACTCTGCATGTTCGGCCTTGTGGATGTTCGTATGTAGTTGATGGGATCTCCATGTTTTTCATTTCGATGGAAAAAAATTTCTTGGTCATTTTTGTAAATGCTGGACATGTTGCCATCTCTTCTTCAGCATAAATGTTTCTTTTACATCATTAACATCGATCGATGTCTGTTTGCCTTTAAAGTACACCTGCATAACATGTGTCAAATAAAAATTTTCAGGTGATTTACACCTCTCTCTTTATGTCTCTCCTACAGAGCATGGATGCATACACCGTGTAGCGATGTGACAAGTTGTATTTGTAATGATATGCCAAATTTCGAAAAGTACCCGTGCTTCATGCAGGATTTTTGAAGATATGAATGTTCTGAAAAAAAATTGACATTTTTTTAGAAGGTCAGAATTCATATTTGTAGCAAATATGGAGAAGTAACAAGGACTTGTAATGAGAAAAATAAAGATGAGATAATGAGCATTTAATAAAACCTTAATTTTCAGGAATTACCTACTGGTAGTGATAGTATATATGAGCTTTAATACATTAAAGAACCATCTAGGCAGTACTAGCACTGAACACAATTTCAGTATGGCTATGATAAATATTTTGAACTCTTCTTGTGTCACAGTTTTATTCATCTCTATCTTATTTGTATTAATCAAAACCCAAATAATCTTTGATTGCTCAAACTCTAGACCTAACTAGACAGAGAATGACTGACCACTTCTCTAACTTAGACACAACATCAGATCATCCAAAATTTCTATCTAGAAAAAGTATATGCCAAAATATCTTAGTTAAGAAAATCAAGAAGACCACTTTCAAATGAAGATGCGACCTAGCCTAAAATTGACTGGATTTCAACTCTTTTAGTCACATTACAGTGGATCTTTTCTTGTGTTTCATTATGTTTTTTATTCTATTATGTGCTATTAATAAAAAAAGTGATTGTTTTGTCTTATGTAACAAGCTTGCAGGTTTTTCAGCTTAAGGTTGATGGAGTTGCCTTCAGATTTGTGCCAGATTCATCACAAGTTGCAAATGCGATAAAGGTAAGAGCTCGCTAAATCTTGAAAGTGATACTAGATTTAATAAATTCAGTGTTGTGAACCTTAGCTAACGTGATCCAAATGCTCAAGGCCAAGGTATTACACATTAACAGTAGGCCAACCAATCTTTCAATATCTCCAAGTGTTTGGAATGTTGTAATCTTTTATGCATGAATGCTTGATGACAATGTCATCTAACCTGAGGAGATATCCATCCTGATGCACACAAGGTGATGAAAATCCTAATACATGCTAGCCTTCAATGAGTGCTTATAGAGGTTGCTTGATATCATTTCTGTCACCTGTTAGCCTCAATGAGGGCTCATAGAGGTCAATTGATATCTTTTTTGGTCAAATAACTTGTGTGGAGCTGACCTTTGCTGATTAGTCCAAAATAGTTTAGGTTTGTTTTGCAATGTCAGTTGGGTTATACATATACTGGTCTTATCTTTAATTGGAATTAAGGTGTCACAAGGACCTCATCCTTGCTTCTATAATATTCTTCACTTTCATTGTCATCTTGTTTGCCTTCATTGTCATCTCATCTACAGTTAGAAGTCTATGTTTTTGGTGTTACACTCGTTTAAATTGTTTCATCCTTGTGTGTTTAAACCAACCAGTTTTTTGAGTTGACCAATTCCTAATAAACTATTTGAACTCGGACTAAAGTTGATATCAAATATTAGCACAAATAAATAGGTCTGGAATTTGAAATATATGATTTTGTGCAACAAATTAATGCTACAAATCAAGGTATGTAATTTCGAATAATAATGTCCGGTACGGGTGGTATGTACCGGTCCGTCAGCTTACCGGTACATGGACCGCTCGTTACCGGACGGAACGAGATATATATATATATATATATATATATATATATATATATATATATATATATATATATATATATATATATATATACCGAGCTGTCACGGACAAACTTATAGACAAGATGTTGGATGTAATGCTTATGTGTGTCCGTGTCTTTTGGCATGTTCATGCCTTGTACAACATATAGAGGGGCGGCCGAAGGCTTAATAGTCCCATTTTAGTTGGGTTGGTGGCCTCTTTAGGCTTGTAAATAAAGGTTGTGTCATGTGGACACGCGCGAGAGCTTTTCGGTCTGTAATGGACCATTTTACCCTTTGTTGTGCAACTGTTCAGAGCTTGTAAAGTCTGTTTGTAATTTGCATTGTCTATGAAGTTTTTTCGGATATGTTTGCTTGTGGATCCCGATTCAGGCGTTCTCTCTAGCCCGTTCTCTCTTTTGTTGGTCCTAAGGGACAATGGGAGTCTTCGGGGAGGTTGACCTTTGCGGACGGACACGCAAGGGTGCCGCACGACTTAGGCAAAACCAGCTAAGTTCGTGTCATATGGTATCAGAGCGGGACAAGCACTCATAGAAACACTTAGCATGCAAACGTGGGGGACCTAGCGGGGCTGCGTTGAGGGCAGTCAGCACACGCGCGACCGTTTGAGGGAAAACGGGCATGGAGATGTAGGGAAAAGGAGTCGCTCGGAGGAGCGGGCATCTGACATTGGCATTCAGAGGAATGGCCAACCCTTCGCGCAAGAGGCACCACGAGAACAGACAAGCTTGGAAGAATTTGGAGCGCACAAAGATTGGGATGACTGAGTTTGAGCTACGGCTCAACGTTGACAACTATACTTGATGGTGCTCAAGCCAAGCGAGGCGCTTGGTAAAGGATGAGACCATGCAAGGTGGAATGAGTTGCTCAACGACCAAAAGAGTTATGCAAAGCTCACAGAGGTGAGGGGAATTGCTAACTCGAAGAATTTGGTACTCATGCATGGGCTTGTATGCGGACGATGGAATGTTCGTGGCCATCCCAAGGCGACCGAAATTCGGTGCCATGGAGCATTGGAACTTTCTCTTCGGCATGTGAAGGATACGTCTGTAGGAGGCTGAAGTGTGCAACGAGTTCAGCATGTTGCTAGGCCTTGAGGGGTGCAGCGGGGTTTGTATTGACGGGGAGTCGCAATCTAGCAAGTGCGTTTGCAGGAGGCAGAACAATGCACAGTTTGTTCAGTAGACCGGAGTAGTCCAAGGGGATGGTGGTCTCCGAAACGAAGAGAGATGTCGCTCCAACGGGATAGTTATCCAGGAGGGATAAGTCCCAGCTCTCCAGAGGGAGAATCATGTGGGATGGACCTCACATGTTGAGGAGGAGTACCTCAACAAACGACAACTCCACGAAGCTCGATGGACTGAGCAAGCGGCGAGGAGTCGTCGCATGATCTCGCTTGAGAGAATGCATTGGTGGATGCATTGCGAGATCAAGTGGGGGAGCGACCCAAAGCAACTTAAAATGAAGGCACACTTGGAGTCGATGTGGAGATCGGACTCAAGGGAGGGCTGACCCGTGGAATGGTGGGCGCGAGGGCCACCATCGACTCAATGCAAAAACGAGGAGCGGAGCAACTTGGGGGTAACTCGGCGAAGTACTCAAGCCGCTTGAAGGGAGCCAGCATAGAAGTTGGAACATGGAGCAGAGGCACAGTGCTTTCCTTAGACAGAGGTCAAGGACATGAACTCTTGCAGAGGCAAAAGTAAGATCATGTTGTTCCATGGGTCCTTCATTCTGACGGAGCGGACTCATCTTGCATGGTGCCAAAGACGAAGGGAGCTTCGGGGCAGATGCACCTTATCTCGGAGGAGCATTTGATGGAGGAACTAAGGCGACTCAATTTGCGGAGGCGAAGTTGAGTTCAGAAGGCCTTAGCACGGGGCAAGAGGACGCAGAGGCGGGTACTCTTGAAGAATATGCCACAGTGTTGTCATTCAAGTTGCCATGAAGGAAGCGGTGCGCAGCGGAGATTGTGCTGGTAGGGGCAGAGGTCCAGGATCCATACAATGGTGCACAAATTACAGTGAAGTCGGTGGACTTCGGGAGCTACTAGGCGACGGACTGTCCTAGAGCGGTGCTTCATTTAGGTGTGACCCGAGAGTGGGTGGATAAAGGTCGATTGCCAAAAGAGCGAACAAAATCGAAGGTGGAAGGGACCCTGCGATGTATTGGCAGAGGCCACACATGGAGGGTTCACAATTCGAGTTCATCCCACAAGGATCAGAATGCAACAGAGATGTCACCAGGAGGCGACATGGTGCAGCGGATCGTGGTGGAACAGTTCGTGGCAACGCGATACACACGACATAGTCCCGGGAGGGACTAGATCATATGGAGGTATGATCGGGAGCTACTGGGAGCTCCACTTCGGTGAACAACACGACGGCAAGAAGGGCTATGGATTCAAGGAGTGAAGGCCATGGTACCGCAGAGGCGGGTCTTCCGGGCGTGCATCGAATTTTGCATCGGATGAAAACCTTGGTCATCAGCATATGGGGGCTGTGTTCCACTAAGGGAAAAGTTCGAATGCAAGTACTAGTGAGTTCCATGGGAGGGACTTGATCATGCAGAGGTATGATCGAAGCAGTTGGAGAGTTGGACTGCTCCAGAGCTCATATTCGCTTAAGGGAGCCCGGCAAGTCAGAGGACAAGGCCGATTAAGCGAACGTTGCTACCAAGGAAGCTAAGGAGAACAGAATCGGTGCAAACCCTACAACGTGATGGCAGAGGCCATGCATGGGAGTTGCAGTCTGTCTTTCCATCGACCAAACGGACTGCTTGGAGAACACAGAGGTGTTGAAGCAGGGGGTCGAAAGGGGCGAGGAAGCGACGACGAGTCCAGAGGGACTTAGCTGCCTAAAATCAAGGATTAGTTAGAATGGAGGTGGACTCAGAGGAGTGCCACGGAGACATATCTACTGATCGTGAAGAAAAGCGATGCAGATGCGAGGCGACGGATAGTAGGGCCATGGGCATGGCAGCGCCATGGTACCGCAGAGGCGGGACTTCCGTGAAAGTCATTGATCCCTTGCTCTCATGGAGGGAGAGCGCTTGGTCGTGAAAGGGGCCGACGAGGTGGAGAATGCAGAGGCAATCTTCAAGTACCGAGACAAGGCTGAAGGGCAGAGGCCGAAGAACTTCGTAAGACCGGTGTCAATGTGCTTCTCATCAAGATAGCCGAAAGTGAAGGACTTCGGGTCATGCAAGAGTGCATAACCAAGGAACGAAGCAGGCAGTACGCGGTGCTTTACCTTTGCTACTCAGAGGAGTAGGCGGCAGGGTTGATGGAGAAGACGGTACAATCCCAGAGGCGACTAAACCTATGAGAGAACTACTCCAAGTTGGGGTGAAAACTTCCTGCATTCCAGAAGTTCGATGGCATTGAGAAGGTGAATCACAGTAACTAACTCAATGCAAGGAGTGCAAACACTTCAAGTGCTTCAGAAGTGTGAGCAAAGAGCAGGCGAAGGCCAGTAACCAGCTCGATGCATGAAGTACAACCTCGAGGAGGCGGGCGAAGTCAAGTAACCTTTGCCTTCTCAACTCTTAAGAGAATGGGCGAAACCGAGTACCCCAATTCTCTTATCTATCCAGCAGAGGAGCTCTGCACAAGTTTAAAGACCCTTCGAAGAGAATGGAAGACAACAGTTGTCAAATCCTCACCAATGGTGATCAGTGCTACTGAGAGTAGATTGTCCGCTTCATTTCCCAACGAAATGCCAATCGAAAGCGGAAGTGATGCGAACCTACTTGGATGTGACAACTAACTGAAAGAAGAGTCAATGAGCAGATGTTGTGGAGGAAGGACCCAAAACTTCAGAAGTTTCCGAGGCGATGCTCGTTAAAGCTCCAACAAGCATCCACCCAGTTCAAGCAGCATGTGGAATTTTTGAGAGACTGGCGCAGTAAGGATGGTCTTTTCCTTCATTTTGGTGGATCCGCAGGAATCAACGAGGATCAACACAACTCAGCCAACCCCACACCAGAGTCAGAGTCATTGGCGAGTTGAAGCAGCATGGCGGATCAAAGGTTCGACTACTCAAAAACAGCAGCGGAGAGCAGTTGGGAGCCAAGAGGCGCATTGCAGCTGGAGCAGAAGATTGAAGACTCAACAAAGGCGAAGAGTTACAGTGTTCACAAAGGCTTCGACGAGGACGTCGAAGGGATAAGTGGGGGAGAATGTCACGGACAAACTTATAGACAAGATGTTGGATGTAATGCTTATGTGTGTCCGTGTCTTTTGGCATGTTCATGCCTTGTACAACATGTAGAGGGGCGGCCGAAGGCTTAATAGTCCCATTTTAGTTGGGTTGGTGGCCTCTTTAGGCTTGTAAATAAAGGTTGTGTCATGTGGACACGCGCGAGAGCTTTTCGGTCTGTAATGGACCATTTTACCCTTTGTTGTGTAACTGTTCAGAGCTTGTAAAGTCTGTTTGTAATTTGCATTGTCTATAAAGTGTTTTTCGGATATGTTTGCTTGTGGATCCCGATTGAGGCGTTCTCTCTAGCCCGTTCTCTCTTTTGTTGGTCCTAAGGGACAATGAGAGTCTTCGGGGAGGCTGACCTTTGCGGACGGACACGCAAGGGTGCCGCACGACTTAGGCAAAACCAGCTAAGTCCGTGTCAGAGCGGTATACAGTTTCGTACCGTACCGAGCGAACGTCGAAACTCCGGTATGGTACGAAATTGCATATCTTGCTACAAATGATAATTGGTAATATAGGAACAAATGGGATTGAAGTTGAGCAAAAGTTTCCTATTTTATCGCTGTCCTGGAGTCTAGAATCTGTAAGGAAAAGCAGCTGTTCCGTTCTTTATGATTTCATATTGTTCGGCTGTTAAAAGTTGTCAAATTCTCATGTCAATAGTCTAATAAGGGTTCAACTGTGGCTGGTCACCTGCAGTCTGAAAAGGCAAACTTCCGACTTGCAGAACAAGTCATTCCAAAGCCCATATATCATAAGATTTCTGTTGACTCCGAGCTGGACAGAAATGAATTGCAGATTTCTTATCAGCCTCGATCTGATGGGGATTGAAATGATCTGCTGTATTAAACAATCAGATATACAGGAAAGATGATTATTATGATTTTGTATTCTCTAGAATATTTCTTCATGTGTTAATGTTTGATCTCTATAAGTAGGATTCTTAAATTGGGTTAGATTGTCATTTCTGGATATGAAAGCAGACTGCCATAACTTTTTTTTGTGATGGCCAGTCCAGCACTATTAACTTGCAGCTTACAGCCATAATTTAGATCTTTCATTTGATATGAAATCTCATTATAGCTTTTTTTTGTTGCAATGTTATCATGGGTTGGATTGGTGAGCTACTTGAATCTATCATCAACTTAGGGAGTGGACACTGAGAACTGAAGACCTTGCAACAATGATTCTATCTTGGGATGAGATTCACATAGCAGTGACAATAATGACATTTGGCTGCAAGTTCCAGTTCAAGTCTATTGGTCAGGTTGTGTCCCAATCAAATCAATATTATAGCCATGGGTTAAGAGCCATGAGTTCTTTTCCTAGATTTCTAGATTTTTCTCTAATTTTTTGAAGTTTTTTGGGAAGAATAAATAGCTAAGTACAAATACATATATCTTAGGCTAGGATTCTCATCTTATCTTAATTTTCTGGTAAGATGTTGGGATCAAAATTCAATATGTTATTAGCTAATTGTCATCCCTAAAACAAGAATCAGATTGGAATGGGACAAGTATGACAACATTCCATCAAGTCAATCCTTTGTGATAGAATAATAAAGATTATAGTCTGGAAAAGAAGGAAAAAAAGCAAACATGTTCAGCAAATTATAATCTTTTCTTTGAATCATTTTGCTAATATGAGTACGAGTACCTTTAGGATTCTTTAGTGATGTATTGATTCATGATATTTCATTAATGAAGTTGTGGGTTTTTATTTGGTTTGATGGTCATGTTCATCCTCTTCTCCTTGTAAGATTTTTTCAGCTTCTCCCCTCATACTTCATTATGTCATATTTTGTTCTATCAATATTCCATTTCCTCTCTTCTTTCTTCCTTTCTCTAGGTTTTTTTGTCTTTTCCTTCTCACTCTCCACTCTTTCTCCTCTTAGTTTAGCCCATGTTTGGAGAAGAAATAGATGCGTCGGAATGATAAAAGTTTTGGCTAGATATATCAAGAGAATCTTAATGTGACACTTTTTAATTGGTCTGGTCCACACCCTACAGGATGGACCTAAATGATTGTCAGCTCTTCTTGATGAAATTTGATGGGTACAATGTGCTTGCAACAAGCAAATAATTGGTATACTTGACTGCAACAAATTTAAGGACCAAAGTGAAGTTACCCCTGTGGCTTAAGATGTTATAGTTTATTTCTGGCTTCTTTTTTCCTGCGTAAACAAATGATGATTTAAGAGCTTCAACATTACTACAAGTTAATACAAGTTGGACCCTGATATATTAGTTGGAAGATGTATGATTCATATTTGTGATGGACAGTTAATAATCATGTTTGCTTGAATCTGTTTTGTAGGTGAAGGAGAATGAAGGGGATCCTGTAGATGATTTTCCTGGAGTTCCAGTTTTTCAGGTTCTAATGTTTATGCCGTTAATGTCTTGTTAATGTCGTTGACATGCAGCATATTCTTCAGCTGATGTCTTTTTGTGTATTGGCATGAGTGGTTTTCTGGTTTTCTTGATGGTATCTAACTATGTGTTTCTCTTGATCTAATATATGGTAGAGGACATCGTAGAAAGTTTCTATTCAGTTTCATAGACTTTGCAATTTTCCAGCTCATTATCAAACTCTATTTCCTTGTTTGTGCTTTCAAATAGTCAACCTCACAAAGGTGGTCACCATTTTTCATAATTTAATTTCATCAGTTAGATGCATAATTTTATCCAGAATGTATATGGCATAAGTTTCTCAATCAACGTTGTGCACCTTCAACTTAACAGTGAATTAACAGAATCATATTTTATTTATTCTTCTCTGAACCATAAAAAATTTTGAGTGCATAATATTTCTTACTTCATTTTGCTCAAGTACATTTTAAACTAATATTTTAAGACATCTAAGAACCTTTAGTGAAAATTTTGGATCTCTCGTAACATCTTGATCTAGAGATATTATTGATCGGTTATGTCCTAAATAGATCTTTTGCATCTTTTCATTTTTGAGTTATATATTCTTGCATTTCACTTCATAAAGACCTATGAAGTTGCATATTCATTAATTTTATGTATATTCAAAATCGCTTCATAAATTTTATTGAGTTGTATATTTTTTTGTATCAATTTTGGATCTTCATAAAGCCTTCTTAAGATGATTTTGTGGATTAACAAGCTTGCATAATTGCTTTGAGAAATGTTGTGAATCAGCAAGCATGGTGTTTACTAGAATGATATTTATTGAAGGACTCTCGGTGTGAAAATAAGTTTGTATTGACAAGTTTAAATTAATTTCTAGTCATATATTTCTAGTTGAGTAGTTCTAAACTTAACCTTTAAATTAATTTTAAGGGATTCACAATGAGGGCTTTTCGACCTTTTTGACCAGGGTTCGAGTGGCTAAAAGTGTCTTTTTGCTTGTTAAGTTAAACTGCATTTGTTAATCCTCCTGGAACACTAATGAAAGCCTTGTTGCCGTGAGCCATTCATTTTTTTAGGATGGATCACATATAGATTTTGTCTGGAACATTTGTGAATGTGGAGGACTTAATCACAGAATATTCATGATGTTTTTTTAGGATTATATGTTGAATGTTAATCTTAAACTCAAATAAAATTTGTGCTTGTATTAGCCACTTGATTATGCTTGTGAGATCTAATGAATTCTCAAAATTAATCTTAGACTTCAAAATAAAGGATATCTCTCATTAAAATTTTGTATACAAATATGAGTAGCATCATGATCTGACCCTTTCATTTCTGATGGAAATGTTTTGCAGTTAAAGAATTTGAAATACTGAATTATACGACCAAAACTTTGACGCCTTACCTTGTGACTGATGTTTTTTCTATTTTGGCATTGGTCACGATTGTTATTCTTGTCAATCGTTCACAAAATGCCAATCTTGACAGCTTGTTTCTTGATGAATAAATTGGAGAGACTTTGGGAAGCTCAGAAATTATGCTTCTGATAGAAACAATACAATTTGTTTTACACATCAGAGAAATAATTTTGGAAATACTCTAGATTGCTCTCTATCTTTTCTTTGAAATAAGAATATATTGATGAATTACTCAAGGATTACGAACTGAGTAGTTCAGGGGTGGTCAGAAGACCAAAAAGATGGAGTAATTACAGTTATCCCAAAATTGGCAAGCTGATGTGTTACACCATTAGATGACGCCAAAGGTGTGAGAGAATCAGAATGTAACTTGCATGAGAAAGTAGGAATACGATGCCAAAGGAATTTCCAAATGAAAATTTGAACTTTAGGGGCCACTTTTAGATGCGAAGCCATCTTCCACTTTGACCAAATCTCCTCTTGGGAGATCATTCCCCTGCTTAAGCAATTATAGGGACTACTTACCAAAAGCTTCCACAAGGGTTGAGGGTCCAGTCCCATGTCACTATGTTGTTGAGAGATGTATAGTGCATATATTGTCGACAAGAGAGTGATGAAACCAGTGATTTAAAAAGCGCTAGGCGCTAAAAGGCGCCACGGTCAAAATATGCCCGAGGCGCTAGGCGCTCGCTCGAGCGAAGTGAGGCGCTAAAAATTAATAATATTAAAATTAATAGTATTAAAATCAAAATAATGGTGTTATATTGTATACAGTTAACAGTATACTTTCGATTTCAAAAGAGGAGAAGCAAAAGAGAAGAGAAGAGTGTAAGGGAAGATCGAGGGTGCTGAGAAAAGCGGGAGCTGCAGCGGTAGCGGCAACAGCGAGCGACGACAGCGGCAGTGGTAGCAGCGAGCAACGGGAGCGGGAGCGGCGAGCGACGACAGCAGCAGCGGTTGCAGGAGCGGGAGCGACGATAGTGGCAGTGGCAACGGTAAAAGTGAGTAGCGGCAGCGAGAGTGACGAGCGGCAACAGTGGCATCGGTAGCGGCAATAGCGAGCAGCGTGAACGGTGAGCGGGGTTAGGGTTGGGGAAGTCGTGCCGATATCTAAAAGGTGCTTTAGTTGGTTCAATCGAACCAACTAAAGCACTAGAGACTGAACCAGCGGACCAACTAAAGCGATTGAACCAACTAAAGCACCGGAGACTCAACCAGCGGACCAACTAAAACACCGGAGACCGAACCAGACCTAAACCGCTGGTTCGGTCGCCTGGTTTAACTCAGGCGCTCGCCTGAAGCGCTCGGCGCCTGGGCTCGGGCGAGCGCCTAAGCGGCGCCTCTTTGAAGCGCGCCGCCTGGAAATGAAGCGAGGCGCTTGGGCCTTGCCTCGCCTCGCCTGAGCGCCTTTTTAAATCACTGGATGAAACAAGGTGAATAGAGAAGAGATGGACTAGGTACCTTCTTGTATACGATCAACACATGAAATATGAAACATTGATGTAGGAGGGCCATTTGCAGAAATTTTTCACCCATGGGTCCTCCCAACAGGAGATTGGGAATAATTCCCAGATCTGATAAACTTTCTAAAACCTCCTTTTGTGAAATGGGTCTATTGAAAATGGCACAGGAGGCTTTGGAGATTATGCTAGAGGGGGTGTTTCCCTAAGGGTTGAAGGGATCATATTTAGAGGAGAAGACCTTGACCTAGAGTCTATCCTCATTGTTGGGAATAGGGATTTTTTTTTGGCACATTGCTTTTTTGGCTATAGTGAGATCTTTTTTACCAAGACCCTCACAATCCTTGGGTTTAGTAAGGGTTTCCTAGCTAATAAGATGCAAATTGTGATGCTAATAAGATTTTGTTTAAAATTTTGTCGAAAACCCATGAGTTAAGCAGTTTATGCATAGGTACAGAGTTGGTTATAGACTTAATTAAGATAATTTTGCCTTCTTGGGGTAGAAGGCCTTTGTACCAATGTTGAATTTTGTCCATGGTTTTCTCCACAAGGATATGTTGGTGTTATCCACCTAATCTTTCTAGGGAAAGGTAGGTACCAAGATATTTAAAAGGCCAGCTTCCTTCACAAATGCCAAAGAAAGAGCAGATGTTGTTCTTAGTGGAAGGGGGACAATGTTTGGGGAAGTAAATATCATACTTTCGAGATTGACTTTAAGATGAGTGAGATTGTTGAAGATTATGAGGATTTTGAGGACTTAGGAGCATGATTTTGGGTTAGCTCTAAAGGCTAGAAGAAGAGGTTATCAAGAAAAAACAAATGGGAGATTTGGTACCAACTAGAGTGATTTTACTCATATGAACGACAGAGGAGAGAGGAGATAGGTGACGAAATGATTTGTTGAACAAGGATGAATAAGTAAGAAGAGAAAGGAACCCCTCATCGGATGCATCTTGAACCAAGCCAATTGTTCGTTATTTATGAGGCATGAGAAGGTGGATGAGGTGATATTGGTCGTGATCCAATCAATAAATTATGGGACGAAATTTGTGTCCCTTAAGGTGTTTTTGATAGTAGACTAGGAGATAGAAAGACTTTTCCAATATCTAGTTTGAGGAGAAGTGGATATCTTGCTTTGGAGTAGTTCATAGCGTGGACTAGTTTATTAGCAAAAAACAAAAAAAAAACTATCATGGACGATCTTCCCTTTAATAAGGCAAATTGTTCATGACTAACCAAAGCATTCATTTTGGTTTTCAGCCAGTTGGTAAGGACCTTGGCAAAATTCTTGTAGAAAACATCATATAAGGTTATTGGATGAAAATCTTTAATAGGGGTGGCATTGATTTTTTTGGGATGAAAACAAGCCAGGTCTTGCCCTAGCTAGGAGGAATAGTAGCAACAGCTTTGAAATTTACAAATTCAGCATGAGTTTTGGTTTTATGTTCACCTAGAAATTAGAGTAGACTTCAACGATGAAGCTATTAGGCTCTAGGTTTTTGCCTTGGCCCATTTATTGATAGTATTTTGTATTTCAGAAGAAGAGAAGGGAAGGCAGAGATCATTCCACTCGAGGGGATTGAGTTTGGGAAGAGTGGGATAGTTGGTCCAATGAGCAAATTATACCATAGGTTGTTATACCAATAAGCAATTTGAGTAAGGATATTAGGGGTGTTAGGAAAGTCAAGATGATTATCAGTTTGGATAAGATGGACCCAGTTCCTCTTACAGTATTTGCGACTTGGTGGAAATTTTGGTACTTATGTCATTGGTAAGGGACCATTAGGTTTGGACTCTAACCCACCATTTAGTGTAAAGTTATTTATGCAAGGCAACAACTTTATTGTAGTTGCAATGGAGGGAGATCATTTTAGAGTCGATGAGTAACCCAACTGCATCTCCTTTTTCTAGATAAGCAATGATTGTTTTAATGTTGAGGTTCAATTGGGTGCTCGCCTAAGCGCCCAAGCGAGCGACGCGAGGCCCAAGTGCTTGGGAAGTGATCTAGGCAGGGGCCTTTAAGTGGGTGCGGCCAAGGCACGTGCTTGAGCCCAAGCACCCTCCTGATTCGATTGATGTGTGGGTCTATTAGGTTCCTTGATTCTGGTTTAATCAAACCACCTAGCCCGCATAGTTCAATTGATGCATTCATCGAGCCTAAATGTATGAGGTTCCATGATTCTGGTTTGATTGTATCAGAGTCAACATCTCTTAACCCCCACACAACCCTACATGCATGAGCCCCTACCCCCTTCAGAAACCTAATCGTGGCGGTGTTGGTGTTTTTCTCTCCAATGAACAACGATGACGGTGACATCTCCCTCTCTAGTGAGCAATGACATCGTCGTCTTTCTTCGACGGGCTCTTCCCCTCTCTCTATCTATCTCCTCTTCATCGTTCATTGTCACCCCTCCTTGGACCACCCCACGTCTCTCGTGATTTCACAAGATCTTCCCTTAAAAAAAATCTAATCAAATGATGGTGTGGCACGTGCAAAGGTAGCCTTAAGTGAGCTTCTTTTGTGCGCAAGGCAAACCTCTATGGTTTCTTCTTTTTACGATAACTCTATCTCTCTTTCCCCTCCTAACAGCACCCCTCTCCCTCCTTATTGGCCTTACCTTCTCCTTTATTGCCCCATGCCTTTTCCTTAATAGCTCCCCTCTCCCTCCTCACCTTGTGTCATCTGTCACTATCCTTGCATTGTTCTCCTGTATCACCCCCCATCGATCCCAACAGCCACCCTCACCATCCTTCGACACGTTCAACCTCGACAACCCCCCTCTCTGTCCTCCACTCTCTAATCCCAATAGCCCCCACTCTTTCTTCCTCCCCGATAGCTACACCCCTCTTCGCCATCTTTTTGCATCTTCCCCTACATCTCTCTGCTTCTTCCTCATCTCCTTCTCTTTGCTTCTCTCTTTCTTTTGTAATCATGTTAATCATTGTTAATAATGGTCTAGAATCTACAAATTTGATGATCATTGACTTTTTAGGGAAATTATTCGATTTTTAATGTTAATCTTTGCTTGATTATATATTTGCTTAATTATTCAATTTTTCCTTAATTATATATGTTTTAAAATTTTAATATTTGCGAGCACGTCATTTCGCTTGGGCTAGCGCCTTACACATTTTGTCACCTTTGTGCCTTTTAGTGCCTTCGACTACATTGGGTCCAAGGTATTGTGTTTATTGGATTTATCCCAATTAGCGATGGTGTGATTGAGTTTGTCAACCAAGGGGGTGCAAGTCATGGGTTTGCCCCCCTCTAGTGGGAGTCTCTAGGCTAGAAGTTTTTGCCAAGATTAATAAGTCCCTCCATTTTAAAGAAGTCCAACTCAATTTTAATATTAAGGTGAATATTGTTTCTTCTGGGAAGGTGACCAATCTTGATGACTAGACGAGAGTGATTGAAAGCGATACAAGGAGAATGAGAAACAATAGTGTTGTTAAAAACCAAATACCACAAATTATAGAAAACTCTATCTGCACGAGCAAAAACTCGATTTCTTCCAAAATGATTATTACACCACGTAGAATGATTTCCAATAAATCCAATATCGATAAGACAATTTTAAAAAATGAAATCATTGAAATCCAAAATGGACGGAGTTAAAGCGAAGGGGCACCCCCTAGTTTATCTATAGGACATGAAATGGAATTTATGTTACCGTAGATAATCCACGGAAAATAGGAGGTATCAATTTGAAAAAACAAAGTCCAAAGGGATTTACGAAGATGAGAAATTACACTAGCATAAACCATAGAAAGAAGGTAAGGGGGCTTACCCGATGCTTTAGTGATAAGGTTAATTGCTTACCTACTGAGGAAAGCCATAGTGTTTGAAGGAATGAGGCTTTTAGGCCACCAAAATTCCCTAGACCTCCCTTTTGCAGTAGAGAAAGCACCCGTCCAACATTTCCTTAACTTTCGCTCGAAGGGACTCTTGTTCTTGAAGATGGGTCTCAAGCAAGATGACAATATCGAGTTTAAATGTTCTAATATAGTGAGAGAGCATGGTGACACTACCGTTTAGAAGTTCCTTCGTAGTTTCATGAAAATATTGCTAAAGGTCATAAAACTTAAGATGAAGGGAAAGGGGATTGGCAAGAAATATTTTCCTCCAAAAGTGCATTCTCTATAGGTGGGTCTGAAAGGGAGGCAAAAATGGACTCTGAAAATGATGAGACATTCTTCCTTTAACAGCCCAAAGATCTTTTTCTTCTTGCTTTTATGTTTTACTGAAAGAGGAGGCATACCATTACCCATGGTTCCTTCTTTTGGATCGAGATCAGCTAGGAGTCATGGACCAAGTTGTTAATCTTAGTACCTTCCTCATCGAGCAAGCCATCGTCCGTCGCCCTCTTGAAGGCAATGGCCATGTTGTCAGTAAGGAAGTCAAATGAGGGTGGCTAGGAGGGGGTTGAAGAGGATTGGTCATGCTGTCACGGACTTAGCTGGAATTGCCTTAGTCGTGCGGCACCCTTGCGGCAAAGTCATGGACTTAACTAGAGTTGCCTAAGTCGTGAAGCACCATTATACCAACTTCTCGGACTTAGCTGGGATTGCCTAAGTCAAGAAACACCCTTGCATTATTCGCCCGCATAGTGTCAGCCAAGTTGCAACCTTGCTCAGGTCTCATAGGATTATAAAAGAGCAAGTTGATTAGTTCGAAAGCGAGTGGCGGACAAGTCCCGATGTCTTGCAAAGAAGGTAGCTTTATAAGCAATTCAATGAACACTTTGAGTGCAAGAGAGAAAAGAGATAACGGAGAAATGAAGGATTTTAGAAGGCAAAGCGAACGGTCGTAAGTTCATAAACGACTGCTCACCGGGTGTCAGGCGCGATGACAAGTTCCCGTCAACTTTAACGTGCGAATTTGTGTAAACCGATCAACGCCCGACACTATCCCAAAGCCCCATCCACCCCTATGCCACCTGGGGGGTTCTAGGGGCTTGAGATAGCTGACGTTTCGCGTGCGGTTGCGGTCTGTAGAAAACAAGCCATAGCACGCGAAAATGAAGTCATTTTGGGGTAGTTTTGCTCGGCGTGGTGAGCGGCCGCATTGTAGTGCTGCAAACTGTTTTTGCTTACATTTTTCAAGCAAAAACACACAAAACCAAGGCAAAACATATTGCCAAGCATCTGTACAAGCATGCAAAAGCGACGAACGGTTCATTGAGCGAAGATGTTGCGGGTGCACGATGACCTTTCGTGACAATACGAATGAGAGTCATTGGCTTTGGCAATAAAGGGGAAGATATCAAATGTTGGATTGGCAGCCCCTCGTTAGTCTCTAAACTGTTCATTGGTAAAATAGCAAAAGGGTTAGAGGAGAATGGACTAGGAACCTGAGTAGTTGGAGACTTACCTGTGTCTACTATCACTGAGGTAGTGGGAAATGTTTTACCGTCAATGCTTAGGGAAGCATAGAAGACCGGGACAGATGGTGGCACACTATTGTTTGCTAGATCTGGCCCCGTTGTTTGCCCCCTGGCACTAACAGTAGAGAGGGGCATCTTGGGACCTGAAGGATCAGAATGATAATCGTGCCCTCTGACAATGGCAGCAGAAAGAGGTGCCTCGGAACTGAGAGAAAAAGGATGATCATTTTGCCCATTTAAGGAGATTGTCCCACACACATGCTTTCTCACCTCCCTAGGGTGATTCATGAGATCCATTGTCTTAAGCAAGACCTCCATTATAAAATTATGGACAGGTTGGGTCAGACCCTGATGTAAAGTGGAAGATGGGGAAGCATGATTGGGGTTGGCATTGGTTGGCCCTACGACCCGTGGTCCTCTTTTAGACCTGAATCCAAGGCCCATAATCCAGGTCATCTTCAACCTCTAGAACCACCTTGGAAACCTAAGTCTCCTCCACGGTGGCCTCATCCCCCTTATAGTGTTTTGTGGAACTTCAGGGTGGGCACTATGGTGACTGATTTTACCACATCGAAAGTTCTCAAATGGAACTGTGTGGAAGAATTGGATGAAATCATCATTAATCCATAGTCCCTAAAGCAAGGGTTTTTCCAAGGTCGAGGACACACTAGCGAATTTACCCCTAAACCTAGTTAATGTGACCTCATCGAATCTTTAAAAATTGATCAATGCAATAGGCAATTTGGCAAAGAAGATGGGGATTTCAAAGTTCAAGAGGGAGGCCAGTGAATTGAATCCAAGTGGGAGCTTTGTCCACTTGTTCTAAAATTGGTTGGAAACTGCGTTTCCAAGGAATTAGGATTAAGGCCTGACCCTAACAAACCAACTACTCGGGAATACATGCATCATTTCAGTCTCTGAGGAGAATTGAAAGTAGAAAAATCTGGTTGCAAAATCAATAATATGAATCGTAAGGAAGACCCTAGATTTTAGGAAGAGCAATGCAGAGGAAATCTAGTGGTGGAGTTTTGCCAAGAAATTTACTATAGAGGATAGTCTTTCAATCATCACGTGCTGAACTGACCTTTGACGGATCCAATTGCAAGCAGAGGGAAGTTTGGCTTTGGATCTTTAACAATTTGGCTTCAAGAGCAACATCCGACTTCCACATCCTTGCACCTTGAGCACCTCGGAAGACGCCAAGAGGAAGAAGGCGTCTTGGACGGAGGAGCACTATCAAGAGGACAATCCTTGCCAAAGGAAGAAGAGGATGGAGGCATGTGGGAGGAGACTCACAGTGCTGTAGGCAAAGAGGATGAGTGTTCTGTGGAGTCTAGGGGCTTTCTAGGAGGGGAAGGAAGGGTAGGATCAATGGGAGGAGGGTGGAGTGACGTCGGGCTCCTCGAGGAATTGCCGGAGAACTGGGAAGCAGAAGAAACTCGTATTGCTCTCTATCTTGCCCAAGTTCTTGGTGATGTTGTTGGATAGGCTTATTTGATGTCATTTTTAGACTTCAGGTGCATCCCAATGGTTGCGCAGTAGGGCTTTAGTGTTTGTTTCATCCCTTTCTCGTGTCCTTCCTTTCCGATGGTCCACTAAAACATGAATTCTTCTCTTGCCAAGAGGGGTAGAAGTCGAGACAAATTCAAAAAACCCTTATGTTTCTATAGGTCTTTGAACTGCAACTTGAGATTCATTTAGTTGGTTTCTGCTTCCAGAGTCTCTGTTTCTGATTGGATGAAGCCTACCATGTTAAACTGATTGTTTACATTAATTGCATTTTGCTCTGAGATTTTTTGGATAGTGATCCATGGTTTTGATGTTTTAGTCAAGGAGCTTAGTCTTGAGGAGTCAAAATAAGAGATATCGTCCAGCTTTCTTCAGAAAGGTTAGTGTTGGCATGTGATAGTTCTTACAGCTTTAGTATGGAATCTGAAACTATTTCATGTACTGCCGTTAAGGAGGACCTGGAAGACTCACTGTCTAGAGCTTCTCGCCAGCAGAGGCAATTAAACCCTGCCTTAAGGAAGGGTGACATTCAGGTACATCTCACAGTCCTGCAAGTAGTTTGGAAGCAAAAGCTGCCTCGCCATTTTTTCCCCCTTATTTCTATTTTCTTTTTCATGGTTAAGATATGCCCTGTGGTTCTTGTTGTAGGTTTGTGTATTGGAGGATATCATCAAAGCTATGAAGGTACGTACTTAGGTAGCAGCACATTCGACATACATTTGTTGCCCTTGGATTGGCTGTCAACACCACTTACCCGCCACATGCAGGAAAGCTCTGCTGCATCGAAGTGGGATGACATTGTGTTCATTCCTCCAGGCTTTAATGTCTCGACAGATCTGACTGAAAGTGCGCAGGGATAGAAACGATTGAGTTTCTGATTCCGTAGTTTTGCCGAAGAATGCATCACCGGAGCAAAGAGGACGTCTGAAATGTCCACTGCAACAAGGAATTGTTGATGGGAGGGTGGAAAATGGAAAGGCCTCCAATACCATCGAAGTCTGATCTGTTTTCTGATATAGACACCTTTCTTTCTCCATGCTGCTTGGTGAGATTATGTTGAGCAGTGGCATCTTTGTCATTGTTGTGAATGTTGGTTGAAAACATGTTTAGGATACTCGAATCTTGCATGATATGTTCGTTGACAGTTTGGTGGTGCAGGATTTTTCCTGCCCGTTGCTCTTGAAATTGAACCCACCTTAGAAAAGTATGTTACTTATGTCGAATGTTCATCTTCTTGGATCGCCCCAATGTGAAAAAAACATAATACTTTATTATACTAAGAGGAAAAATTATTTGTGTAAAATTGTTAGGGATGCTTTGTCATGTACGAGAGGTGGGCAAGTATCAACGTAGGGTACGCTGCATGAAATATTATAGAAGGTCTTCATTTTACCGTCTCAGCTGTCCAGCAGGTTTTATCAAATCAAATTCATTATATTAATCTTTTATTCAAATCAGACGAACGATTGGGTGGCTTGCAACTTTCCCGTGTAGATACAGCCAAAATGATCAGAATCTAAAAATTCCTTTTAACCAAGGCGAAAGTTGACTCCTCTCCGTGTTTCATGTACGTTCTTTCCATATGTTCACGGAGCATACTTTTAGCACTATTCCACCTACTAAGTCAATAATGTGTCCGATCGGACGCACCGGTGGCGTAAGGCACGACGAGTGGTAGTTGGCCACCGCACCACCACTACTACTGCTACAAATATTCCCTCCCTCGGCTTTCATCCGAAGTGTTTCTAGGCAGTGCCTCACGCTGTTCCTTTTCCAACCATCTCTCTTTCTCTCTCTCTCTCGCATGGCCACGAAGATTATGAAGGCAGTCCAGTACGAAGGTTACGGCGGCGGGGCTGCCGGTCTCAAGGTAAAAGTCCATGTCATTTCTTCCCGGTCTTTGATTCTGTTTGTTGCTTATCGGCCTTTTAGACGAAGAAACTTAGGGTTACTTGTTTGCTTGGTCGAGGGTTCAGGCGTGTTGTGTGGAACCTAGTAAGAGAGGAGTGTCACCGAAAGAAGAGAGTTGGATTAGGTATACGTGTGTTTCTCTTCTTCATCCTCGTTTCTTCAACTTGGCTCCTGCTCTCTACCTTCTTGAGCATGCTGAATTTGTTACTGCATTTTGTTTTATAATTATTCTGCGGAATTTATACGCTCCACATTTCGTGTTTTGTATAAAAGATTGGGAATTACCCAAGCTATAAAAAGTCGCCATGGAAAATGAAATAATGGGTGATTAAGAGGGGAAATGATTTCAAGAGAGGAGGGAAGAAAAATGATGGTAAAGTAGAGGACAAAAGAGGGGCAAAAAAGTGTGGGATATGGTGTAATGAAGGCAAATATGATGGTAGGAGCCACGTGACTCGTGATAATTGAAGTCAGGACGAGAGAAGGGACGCTTTGTTCTTATAATATATATATATATATATATATATATATATATATATATATATATATATATATAGAAGTCATGTATATATATATATACATGACTTGTTATACTGAGAAGTCTCGTCGATGTTATCACAAAAGTAAATCATCCAATCTACATATCATCTGTTGCATGGACACTTTATGTAATGTTTTAGGTATAGTGTATGAAAAGATTTAAAATGAGAAGGTAAAACAGATGAGTTTGGGATTAATCTCATGTTACCAATAGTTTAACATTTTATATGATATATAAGGTTTCTGACTTCATTATTTAAACTTTTTAGTTGTATTAGTATTTCGTCAACCATATACATACCTGACTCAAATTCAAATATATATATATATATTTATTTATTTATAATATGATATTAAAAGTTAAGTAGATCCTAGTAACCAAGGTCGAGTTACACTTTGATTCAATTGAAGATGAATTATGTCATAATATGCCTAAAACATTAGTTTCATGATGATATACTTGAGTCACTTACGATATACAAAAATCTCATCTTACAAATTTAGAAAATATCAATTAACTTCTCAGGTAGAGGACTTGGATTGTTAGTGATAAGGTCGTGATATCATATCTCATATTCGTCACTTATCTTTTACAAAAATATATACATATATATATATAGTTAAAACATACTAGAGGTAGGCACTTTCAAATGAAAGGTATCAGATGATAGACCTGAAAAGTAAGAGAGAAAGTGATTATGAGGAGTTTGGTGAAGGAACATAGCAATATGTTGGCGTTCAGTTCATTCGAGGGACTCTCCAATGAATGAAGTCATTTTGCACTCTAAGATACACACAACAATGTGGTCAAGGCTTATAAATTTATTGGTCTCTTTCCTAACAATCCAAGTTCATGGGATTTTTAGTTACCCAATCAAAATCAGTATCAGAGTAGATCATGAGTTGGAATATTCTTCAAATTGTTGAACACAAGTAGTTTTTAGAATGTATATTGGTAGCCTGGTGCTGTTCAAAGGGATCTCTTATGTGCATTCGTGCAATTGGCATTGCTTTACTTTCTTCACTGTAATTAATTTAGCCTTTGTCAACTCGGGATTGTGTTCACTGCAGTATACTGAAATCCCAATTCCTTCTCCCAAGAAGGATGAGGTTTTGTTGAAGCTCGAAGCCACAAGCGTAAACCCAATTGATTGGAAAGTTCAGAAAGGCATGCTGCGTCCATTTCTGCCCCCCAGATTTCCATTTGTACCAGGTAAAATCTTGATGCATTTGTATTACAAGTTGATCCATTCATAATCCTAATGGCTACAGTCAAATTAGTCACTGCAAATTGTGCATATTTTATTGTCAAAAAAAGAAATTATCAATAAGCATATGTCCAGTATTTCACAAACTTGTTACATCCTCCATTATGTTGAAATGATTAAGAGGAAGAAAATTTTCATGAATTTACTTCTAGATTTAGTTCAGGGTTTTTATCTCATTTTGGGGTTAGTTTTTTTTTTTTTTTGTCTTTTTGTCCAATTGAATTTGAAATTTGTCTGTGGAAAGTATAAAAAACATCTACTCTTTGTTTCAGCAGAAAAAAATATACTAAATCTTTCATGTTTCTCCGGAGGTAGTGAACACATGCAGTTTGGGTTCTTCCTTCATCATTTTTCATCAAGCTCTTTCCATTAACATGGGTTTGGAGATGGATCAATGTTAGGATGGCTGACGGTGATAATTGAATCAATTCGATTTCAAATCCGAGCCTTAATGATATCTATTTATAAGAAGACCAAGGTCAGATGGGATTCCCAACGCATGGTCCTTTCAACCCCCAAATTAGTGCCTGAAGTGAAGTAGGATGAAGTGAGGGTAAGTAGCATTTGACCTCAATAACCATATAGTTAAATATAGGAAGGTTATCGATATAATCGAAGCATGAAGGCGATAAATCTATGATAAGCGGTAAGCTTTTCCTTTTCCGTTCAACAAAGAATAAACTGAGTTACGATTAAGAAATTCAATCAATGATAAAAATTATAAATTGTAAAGAGAGTCGAGAAACGCCAATTCGTAAGTGTGTCAAATGTTCTGCTAAAGTTTCATCAATGTCAATTTTGTTTTCATTTTCTAACATATTTTTATGTGATTTACACTCTGACCAGTTTTCTAGTTCATAATATACAGACTTTTCTTCGTGTTTATATAATTAATTAATATTCAAATGCATATAAACTTTTTGGTTGATTTAAAACTGTTTGAGATTGACAGTTTGGAGCATAATCGCCATCCTTTCTTTGAAGTTAATCATGGAATTGACTCATAGGAAGCATAGACATCCGGAGTTAACCTTTTGAGCATTCTTAACACATCAAATATGATTCGGTGTTGGTTTTTAAGGTTATAGTCTGGTGTTTCATTAGTTAACGTACAAAGAGAGAATGAAACAATTCTGATTTGACATCGAAAAATTAAAATGTATCAAAACTATCTGCAATCAGAAACCCAAAAGCAAGCTAAAATGATGCTTGTATTTATTATATCAGCTATGTATGTCTTAATGAGCTACTGGTCCAATGCCTATTGTTCATTTCACATGTTATGGTTACACAAGTTCATCTAAATCTAGCTTATACTTGATTGTATCAGTATTATACAAACACCAAGCACAGTTCACAATGCATCATAGTATACTATCTTTTAACATTACTGGGAAGTTTATAAGGACCATAAATGATGTGGACGGTTGATATTTAAGCTTTGACTGCAAAATCAGGCTGACATTGGCCCATATGGAGACATAAAAAAGCTTTCTGAACTTGACAGGAATTTCTACAGGATTTGTTGTATTGCTGGAGACTCGTGTCATGTAGTATTTTACTTCGGTTTTGTGAAACAGGTGTTGATGTAACGGGAGAAGTCTCTGAGGCAGGTCCAGAGGTTGCCGACTTTAAGAGAGGTGACAAAGTCATTGCAATGCTTAGTCTTCCAGTAAGTATTCCATGCAACAAATTTCTACTCCGTTTTATGCACATTCACTGGAGGGGTCTAAAAGCAGAGATAGATATTTAAGTACAGTGCCAATTCTCACATCCCTGTGAAGATCAATTACTATAATAACTCCACAAAGAGGAATCCCGTACTGTTGTTGCTGAGAGATCATGATCATTTCATCATCTGTTGAAATCTTATATGTTCTTTGGGATTAATTCCATTTGATGATCTACGTTGTATACATCACTTGCGGACACTAATCTCTTTAACTATTGCAACCCATGTAGCCCCTCTGCATATGACGGGGATCCGAGAAGACAAAGGAAGACCAACTGCATGCTTGTTTCACAGTCTATCTATCATGCAAGCTTCACGTTTGTGCTGATCTCGAGTTCTCATGAAATGGCAGAACAGTGGTGGACTTGCTGAGTTCGCTGTGGCGCCGACGAACATGACAGTCTCCAGACCCGCCGAACTCTCTCCGGCTGAAGGTGCAGGCCTGCCGACCGCTGCCCTCATCGCCCTCCAGGCGCTGAAGACAGCCGGGACGACCAAGTTTGACGGCACAGGTAAATCTTCCAACATTCTTATTACCGCTGCCTCCGGCGGCGTCGGACACTACGCCGTCCAGCTCGCCAAGCTTGCAGGCCTGCATGTGACGGCCACCTGCGGCGACCGGAACGTGGAGTTCGTGAAGCAACTTGGCGCCGACGAGGTTTTGGACTATAAGACCCCCCAGGGCGCCAGTCTCACGAGCCCCTCGGGCAAAAAGTACGACGCAGTGATCCACTGCGCGTCTGGTATTCCCTGGTCGACCTTTGAGCCCAATTTGAGCGCTTACGGCACGGTCATCGACATCTCTCCCTCCTTCAAATCGATGGTTGCTGCTTTGTACAAGAAGGTGACCTTGTCGAAGAAGAAGCTGGTGACGTTGGTTCTGGCGCCCAAAGTGGAGGACATGAGGTTTGTGGTGGAATTGGCCAAGGAAGGGAGGCTGAGGACATGCGTGGATTCGATACATGGGTTGAGCACGGCCGAGGCGGCTTGGGCTAAAAGCATCTCCGGGCATGCCACGGGGAAGATCATCGTCGAAATGTGATGCGGCAGGTGTTGTGCGTCCTGCGTTTGAGACCCTGTAAGCTCTGTTGGTTGTTTCTCTCGTGCTGTGTCATCTCGACATGTATTCACCGCTGCTCCTTAAGCAAATAAATTAGGTTATGAAGTATGACCTTTTCTGGTAAATGTCTCGGTCAAGATAGTCCACTCTCAAACCTCTGGTCGGGTCAATGCTAACATGGCCAGAAACAGTGTAGATGGGAGGGGCGAATGTGATAAGACTTCAAGGTTTTATCGTAAATTAAATGGAAGAAAAAAAAAAAAAAAGGATGATCACTTCAAGGGGATCGACCTCCTTGATTGTTTCGAGTGGATCGGCCTCCTAAGGTTTGTCATAATAAACTAGAATAATATTTTATTGATTGATTGATTTAAAGAAACGGTTACATCACTCTTAATAATAATTAAATATTAAAAATACTTCTATCCAATTCTAGCTGAACTAAACAGACTCAATAAACAACTGAACTAAACTGACTCAATAAATATTATTCAAAAGCTCAGAAAAATGGTTCTAATAATTCGTCCCTCTTCAAATCAACCTTGCCCTTAAGGTTGAGCAACATCAAAATCGGGGAGTTTCTCTTTCAGCACTTCAGTCATAGGCTATCTGTAACGCATCACAATCCGTTGATCAAGTATGACCTCCACTTGTTGATAGTGTAAGTAATAAGTTGGTCTTTTAGTATAGTAATCGTTGCAAGAAATTCCTAGCCCTGTATAATCATTTTTATCTTTGAACATTTGCTATCACAAGTTAAAATCCGTCCATCAACTATCTTTACTTCGAATTTATCATAGCCTTTAATGTGGTAAGCTAATCGGGATAGAAGAATAGCCAAGAAAAATTTATTTATTGGATTTAGGATCAAATTTTTCTAAGGCATCTTTTTCATTCAAGATAAAACACTTACACCCAAAAACTTTAAAATATGAAACATTGGGTAGGCTATGTTTATTCAACATGGTTTTTGCTATTTCTTGTAAGTTTATATTTTTTATTTCTACTACTCCATTTTGTTGAGGATTTCTTAGAGTAGAGAAGTTATGGTTATATCCATTAGATTCATAAAATTCTTGGAAATCACGGTTTTGAAATTCACTACAGTGATCACTTCGAATTGACGAAATCATAAAACCCTTTTCATTCTGAACAAGATTACAAAACTTAGAAAAATACCTAAAGCATTCACTTTTGTGTGCCAAAAAATAAGTCCATATATATCTACTATAATCATCCACGATGACAAATGCGTATTTTCTACCTCCTTGGCTTGATGTAGTAATTAGTCCGAACAATTCCATATGGATCAATTGCAAAGGTCTAGAGGTGCTTATTTGGTTCTTAGGTTTGAAGCTACCTTTTATTTGTTTTCCTAGTTGACATGCATTACACACATTTGTTAGGATCAAGAGCACTAAGGGGGGGGTGTGAATTAGTGCAGCGGAAAACTTTCGACGATTTAAAATGATGTTCGTACGATAAAAGCGATTTCGGTATGAAAGCCGATTCGAAAATTGCTTTAACTTAGATTAGGCGAAGTGCAATTAAAGTAAAGTTATGGAGGCAGTTTGTAGTTAAGATAGAGAACAGAAAGTAAATGCAAACCGAGATTTAGAGTGGTTCGGTCAATCTTGACCTACATCTACTTTTGGCTTCCTCCTTCGATGAGGTCACTGACGTCTACTAGAGGCCTTCCTTCAATAGGCGAAGGCCAACCACCCTTTTACAGTTTCACTCCTTTTGACGGGCTTAGGAGATAACCCTTACCGAATTTTCTCTCATCCCTTAAAAGATCAAAACTTGGAAGAAAAGAGGGAGGAGAACTTCTAGTCTTTACAACACTTTTGAGCTCTAAAATCACAGAGTAAGATCAAGCTTTCAGTGCCCTTTCATGCAGGAAAGGGTGGGGTATATATAGGCCCCAAACTGGTTTGAATTTGGAGCTCAAAAATGTCTTTTCCCGGATTTTCGGGGTCCTGGCGATAATACCACCAGATTGGGCGGTATGATCGCCTGACAAAGCTCGGAGACCGAGCTCTGGCGGTGCCACCGCCTGACTGGGGCGGTTCCACCACCCAGTCTCGCTCGAAGACTAAACCCAGGTAGTACCATCGCCTGACAAGGGCAATACCACCGCTCAGTCTCGCTCGGAGACTAAGCCCAGGCGGTACCACCGCCTAGTTTTCTTGGGAGACCATCTCCTAGGCAGTGCCACCGCCGACCCTAGTGGTGCCACCGCCTGGCAGGAATTCTGGTCCGAATGGGTTGATCCATTCGGCCCAATTTGGGCCTATCAAGGGCCCAATTGCCCCCAGATTAAGTTAATGGGATCACCTCCCATTCCTAACTTAATCTACATGCTAACTACGATATTTCTTAAGACATTTACTGCAACTTGCTCCGGTGCGTCAATCGCTTCTTCCAGCGAGCTTCCAGCGAACTTCAGGCAAACATCCGACGAACCTTCGGCGATGCTCCGGCGGACTTCCGGCAAACTCCTGGACTTGCAACGATCCACTTGGCGAGTTCCGACGAGCTTCTTTGGCAAGCTCTTGGACTTCTCGGATTTGTTCCCGTAGAACCTCTGACGATCGTCCGGACTTCCGTCGAACTCTCAAACTCCCAACGTGATCATAGTCTTGACTCCGGTGCGACTCCTGCTGCATGTCTTACTTCCATCGTAGTTAATCCTGCACATGTAAAACAAAACTTCGATCGAGACAATTAATCCTAAGCATTTAACCAAGTTGTCCGGCATGTTATTGGTCCCTCGACGCTTCGTCCGATTATTCGGCGCATCGTCCTCTCTTGTGGCCCATTGCCCAATCGACTAGTTGACTCCGCAACTCCGATATCCTTGGCATAATACCCGCTCTTCTTGGCCCAATGCCCAAGTCCAAGGCCCGAAGCCTTTTGTCAATAC
This sequence comes from Musa acuminata AAA Group, assembly GCF_036884655.1. NCBI lineage: Eukaryota > Viridiplantae > Streptophyta > Magnoliopsida > Zingiberales > Musaceae > Musa > Musa acuminata. The sequence goes on from NC_088327.1 coordinate 28,764,101, forward strand.
GTCGACCGATCCACTGGCCCGACTCCAATCTTCTGACATGTTCCTCTAGCACAACATGATTTTTCCTGCTTTAATTGTCTCATCCTGATCGAAGCATCCTGCATCACTCAAAATGCAAATTAAAACATAAACACAATTATCAATTGGTTTCGTCATCAAAATACGAGATTCAACAACATTATCTTTGACGAACTTGATATGAGGAATTCCTCTTACAAGTTCTTTAGATGAAATTTGAGTAATTAGTTTCATGCTAGTATTACCCAATCTCCTATGCTAAAGCCAAGCATCATCATTCAAAATCGAAAAACATATTTCATTGTAAAGATCATTAATGTCAATAGTGTATACATTATTTTGTTTTAGTACAATCATATATATGTTTTTGTATTATTTTTTAATAGTGCAAGCATTAGATTCAAATTTAATGATGTATATTTTATCACACAATTGATTAATGCTTAAAATGTTATGCTTTAAGTCATCAAATAACAACACATCTTTAATAGAAAATGTGGATTTGTTACCTATGGTTCTTTTGCCAATGATTTTACCCTTGTTGTTGTTTCCGAAGGTGACATATCCTTCATCTATACTAGTGAGCTTAGAAAATTGAGATGGATCTCCGGTTATATGCCTTTAAGCATCCATTATCAAGGTACCATCTCTTGCTCCTAGCTTGTGATGATATATTTTTCTACAAAAAGTGATGATTTTTATGTACTCATTTGATCTTAGATGCCTCAAAAATCCATTATCATGTTGTATTGAGTCATTTGAGGTTCTTTTAGGAACTCAAATCAATTTGTGTAGACTACATTTCTTAAATAGACAATGATAAGCTACAAGCCTAAATTTGCAACAAAAGTTGCATTTCTTTCAGGGTGAAACATGCAAAGTAGGGCTTTTAACAAAGGTGGTTGGATTTTGGTGAGAGCTACTCACAAATTTGATTCCATCTTTTCTATGAACGTGACCCTTATTGGCAAGGATCATATTCAAGGACTTACTACCAACCTCAAATTTCTTTAAAGTTTCTTTGAGTAGCAAGTTTTCATTTTGAAGTATTTATAGTTCATGGCATTTTGTGCAGGAAGCTAAGCTATTTTCATGCTCAATCTTTACTCTATCAAAATCGCTAATAAGAGAAGCATGTTCCATTTTTAAAGAGTTGAACTTTTTTATTCAAGATTCTACGTTCATCAAACAATTCATAAAAAGCACTTGAAAGCTCATCGAAAACTAAATTTGCATATAATGAACTTATTACTTTATCTTCAATAGCCATTAGCACATAGTGAGTAACTTGCTTGGTGTTGGTTGGCTCCTCTTTTTTGGAAGCACTTGAGTCGTCCCATGTAGCTTTGAGAGCCTTCTTCTTTGGTTGGGGACATTCACTCTTAAAGTGTTCCGGCTTCTTGCATTCATAACATATCATTTGTTCTTTCTTATGTTCAAATTTATTTTTAGTATCATTTTTAAATTTATTTCTTTTTATGAATCTTTTGAACTTCTTTGTTAAGAGTGCCACGTCATCATCAAAGTCCTCATCACTTGAGTTTTCTTTCAATTGGTCTTCTTGTGTTCTCAGTGTCATATCCTTCCTGTTCTTTAGAAGGGTGTCCTTAAGCTCTTCATGAGCTTTACATGTCATTTCATAGGTTATTAGTGACTCAATTAGTTATTCAAGAGGAAAATTATTTAGATCTTTAGTCTCTTGAATGGTCGTTACTTTAGAGTCCCAACTTTTTAAAAGTGATCTTAAAATTTTATTAACAAGTTCAAAATCCGAGAAACTTTTACCAAGTTCTTTTAGACCATTGACGACATCCGTAAATCGGGTGTACATGTCTCCAATGGTCTCACTCGGTTTCATTCGAAACAACTCATAAGAATACACTAAAAAATTAATTTTTGACTCATTCACTCTACTAGTGCCTTCATGAGTCACTTCGAGTGTGTGCCAAATGTCAAAAGTCGTTTCACAAATTGATACTCGATTAAACTCGTTTTTATCTTATGCACAAAGGAAGGCATTCATAGCCTTTGCGTTTAAAGCGAAAGTTTTCTTCTCCAACTCATTCTAATCATTCATTGGAAGAGAAGACTTTTAAAAGTCATTTTCTACAATATTCCATAATTCGAAATCTATTAAAATTAGGAAGATCCTCATTCTAGTCTTCCAATATGTGTAATCCGTCCCATTGAACATGGGCGGACGTGTAATTGAATGACTCTCTAGGTTATCGGCAAATGTCATCTCTCTTGGGTTTAAAACCAAATGAGAGTGAACCTTACTCTGATACCAATTGTTAGGATCAAGAGCGGCACTAAGAGGGGTGGGTGAATTAGTGCAATGGAAAACTTTCATGATTTCAGAAAATTGTTCGTTTCATTTAAAACTGATTCCAACGAAAATGGTTTTGATTCAATCTGTTTCGGAGAGAAGTTGAACTTGAAAGCTTTCGTAAAAGTGCAAAATAAGATTAAGGATGTTTGTAGTAAAGTAAATTACACAAATGAAAAGCAAACCAGAACTTAGAGTGGTTCGGTCAAGGTGACCTACCTCCACTTTCGGATTCCTCCTCCGACGAGGTCATCGGCATCCAGTAAAGGCCTTCCTTCAATGGGTGAAGATCGAACACCTCTTTATAGCACTTTCTCCTTTTCCCGGGTTTAGGAGACAACCCTTACAAGTCTCACTCCTCTTTCTAGGATGGTTACAGAAGGAGGATGTTAGAACCCTTGCAGATTCTAAACTTGGGATTGATCTCTTTAAGGGATCGGCCTCCTTGAAACTCTATAGGGGTTCCTCTCTCCAAGTTGCTGCTCAAAGACTATAGAAAAGATTCATCTATTGCCTATGAAAAGATGAGGAATATATGGCTATTTATAGGGCTTCTAAACCCTAACTCCTAATAGGACTCCTACTCAAGACTCTTACTTCTAACCAACTCCTAATATGACTCCTACTCAAGACTCCTATTCCTTTACAACTCCTTCTCTAAGAAACAATCTCCTAACCCTAGCCAGCCTCTTTACCTCTTTAATAGGGGTCGGCCTAGGTAGGTTTTACATGAATGTCCCTCTCAATTAGGACTCTCCTAGCTAGAGTCCTAACAGACCCGCCGCCCTCTTCAAATCAGTCTTGTCCTCGAGGCTGATGATTCATGAATTATGGGAACTTGATCTTCAAGTCATCGTAGTTCTCCCAAGTGGCATCTACTGTTGATAGGTTCGCCCATTGTATTAGCACTTCAGTAGTGGGTCGTCGTCGTCGTGCCACGATCCATTAATCAATAATGGCACTTGGCTGGGTCTAGAGTTCTCCTTGGGTAGTCATATTTGGTGGGTGGCTTTGGACTATCTCCAAGCACCTATTTCCAACTTCTGTCTGGCCCTTGGTTTGTGGGTGATATGCTGTACTCCTTTTCAATTTAGTACCATGCATATAGAATAACTTTGTCCAAAATCTGCTTGTAAAGATGCAAGTAGAATTTGTCACAAGCACAATGCATCCCTTATAGTGTAATTCTTTTGAGTCTCAATTGTAATGAGCCACAGAACTTGGTGCTTCCTCCAATTTTTTTATGATCTTACTAGTCTCCGAATCTTCCTATCATTCCATCTTAATATCCTCAAGGAAGTCGCTGGTCGGAAGTGAAATGACCAAAAATTCAGCTTGCTCGGGTAACTGTGAAAGCGCATCTGCAACAACATTCTCTTTCCACTTTTTGTAAGTTATTTCATAATCAAATCCAAGAAGTTTTGTTACCCATTTTTGCTGCTCAGGGGATAATATCTTTCGCTCCAGAAAGTACTTTAGGCTTTTATGGTTGGTTTTAATTTGAAATCGTCGACCGATCAAGTAGGGTCTCCACCTCGTTGTTGCGTGCACAATGGCGAGCATCTCCTTATCATATGTTGACATATTTTGATGGGAGGGAGATAATGTCATGCTAGTATATGTGAGTGGTCGACCATCTTGCATGAGAATGGCTTCAATTCCGACTCCAGATGCGTTGGCCTCAATAATGAAGGGTCGGCTGAAATCTGGTAGTGCTAGCACCGGCGTCATCATCATGGCTACCTTAAGTTTGTCGAAGGCAGTGGAGGCTTTGTCCGACCATTGGAAGACATCTTTTTTCAGTAAGGAAGTAAGTGGTGTACTAATTTTTCTATAGTTTTTCACGAACTTGCGGTAGTAGCCTATTAAACCCAGAAATCCATGTAGCAATTTTATGTTCCTCGAGGTCGGCCAGTTCTGCATTGCTTCTATTTTGGAGGGGTCCACCATCACACCTTCCTCTGATATGATATGCTCAAGATATTCCATCTTTTGTTGAATAAAGCAAAAATTCATAGTGGTCGTTGTGTGTTCGAAAGGCGGTTTTCGGTATGCCTTTTTCACACACTCGTATTTGATGATACCCGAATCGAAGGTCCAGCTTTGTGAAGATTTTGCTCCTTTTCATCTAGCAATTCATCTACTACTGGAATAGGGTATTTATCCTTGATGGTTATGCCATTGAGAACTCGGTAATCAACGTATATTCGCCATGTTGCGTCCTTCTTGCGTACAAGTAGCACTGGTGAAGAGTAGAGGCTGCAACTTGGCCGAATAACTCCTGTTTCAAGCATCTCTTTTACAATCCTTTCTATTTCATTCTTTTGGAGATGTGGATACTGATATAGCTGAGTATTTGCTAGAGATTTTTCTGAAAAAATTGTTATACAATAATCATACCGACGGGTAAGAGGTAGGTTGCGCGGTTCGTCAAATATATCTGAAAATTCAGCAAACAAAGGAAGTAGATTTGGATCTTCAAATTCTATTGGCTCTCCCTTAGTTTGCTGCTCAAGTTGTGTCAAAAAGTCGCTGTATGCTTTATGCAAAACCTTCTCCATTTGTTATGTGCAAATCGTCGTTACGTCGCCCCCACGTTTCCCGTGCAGTATCACCTGTTTCTCCTTACTGTAACATTTCATAATTAGTTTCATAAAATTCCAAGAAACATCACCTAATATCGTCAACTATTTAATTCTGAGCATGGCCTCATGATCATCAAGAGGGAGGAGGAAGGAATATGCAATTATCTCTTGATTCTGTAGCAATAATTTCACTCATGGGCGCCTACGATTATACTTCAAAATCCATCCGTCAGCGATCTTAACATCAAACCTGCTGCAATTCTCGATAGGCAAGGCCATTTGGACAGCAACCTTACTATTTAGGTAGTTATTAGTACTGCCTGTGTCGATGAGAACAGTGATCGGCTGTTATTTGAGAAGGCCTCCAACTTTCATCGTTTGCGGGTTTGAGTAGCCGGCTAGTGCATATGGCTCTTCTTTTGCATCTTCTTCTTTATGTTCAAGGCTCTCTTCTTCTATTGGTTCAATCATAAGAAGTCTCCCTTTACTACAGCGATGCTCACGGCTCCACGGCTCATCGCAACGCCAACAAATCCCCTTCGCATATCGCTCCCGAAGCTCTTCTCTTGTCAACCTCTTTGGTGTAGGGACTCAGTCGATAGTAGGGGAGCTAAGGGCTTTAGTATTGCTGGTCGAGGAGCGACCCTAGTCCTCCGAGCTTCATAGTTCAATTGCTCCTCTTGATGTCGTGCGAAAGAGATAGCTGCCATAAGCATGTACGATTGTCGCGCTTTAACTTCTCCCCGGATCTCCGGCTTTAAGCCCTCAATGAAGGTCCCCAATAGCTATTTTTGAGACCAATCACGAGTTTGATTAGATAACCTTTCAAACCTGGTTTGGTACTCCTGAATGGTAAAGGTTTGTCGGATCTTTGCTAGTTGTCCGTCAATGTTCTCGTAATCGATTGGTCTGAAGCGGATCAGCAGTCCTTCTTTGAATTGTCGCCATGAGAGGATTCCATGAGTGTGTTCAAACTAGTCAAACCATTGTATGGCATCCCCTTCAAGATGTATAGCTGTAATTTTCACCATAGATGCGTCCGCGGTTTTGTGGTACCAAAAATATCGCTCCGCGCGTGAGATCCAACCAATTGGGTCTCCTTCTTCCCATCTAGGGAAGTCCACCCTCATGCGTGGATAGTTGGGGTTGGTTATAAAGCCTCCCCTCCCTTGGAAGTCATCTCTTTGGGCTTGGTGTGATTGGGCAAAGCTCTCTCCTTGATGTGATTTCTTTGGGCTTAGTGGTCGGCCCAATCTGAGTTCGGTAAATAGCGTCCGAATCTTATCCTTTATTCATGCCTCGAAGGCTTCGAATTTAGCATTGATTACCTCCTCATATGCCATAGTATATGCCACAAAATCTGTGATGTTAAGATCTCTCTTTTGTTGTCGGGTTAAAGGCATGTATAGGTTGAGAGAAGTGATGGTTGAAAGGGTTGGTGGATTGGTGGATGTAGGCTGCAGTTCAGGCTTGTTTTGTGACTGTTTTGGGTGCAGTTTGAGGGTGTGGCTTGGTGAAATTTAGGGCTGTGGATGAAATTTTTAGATCTGTGGTAGATGGCAGCAAAGGTTTGATAGAAATCAGTGGCAGTTTTGCTGCAAAATTGTGTTGTCTTGTAAGAGTAGAATTATCGTCGAAGAAACAACGGTTTCTCAAGGAAATTTCCACCAAAAACTCAAGAGATTTGAGGAGAGAATTGATAGCAATATCTCGGTTTATATGATAGCAAGGATGTCCAATTTAATCAAGAAAATTTCGGCAGTAATAGCAAGAAAATTGGTGCAAGTTGCGATAGCAGAATTCTCGTCAAAAAATTTCAATAGTTTACGATGAAAATTTACAGCGACACAAAATCATTTTTAGAAATGAATTCCTCAATAGATCAATCTTAGATGGAAACCAAGATGATCTATGAAGTGTATAAGAAATTTTATTTAAAAAAGATTGCAAATAGATGGGTTAAGGCAACAATATGCGGCTGAAATTTTCTACAGCACAGATTTTCAAGTATAGCAGATTGGACATAAAAGATCAGTGGTTTATATTGAGAAATTTTTTAAACGAAACCAAAGGAAAATATACTACTAGGAAGTGTCAAAGCTATCATAAAAATTTCATAGAGATTTGGATAGAAAAAATATTGTATCAAGATCAAATAAATAGTGCTATGCGGTTGAAATTTTACCGTGCAAATTTTTAAGTATAACATATTAGACATAAAAGATCAATGGTTTATATTGAGAATTTTTTGACAAAACTAAAGGAAAATCTGCTGTTAGGAAGTGTCAAAGATGTCATAAAAATTTTGTAGAAATTTGGATAGAAAAAACACAGTAGCAAGATCAAATAGACCGTGCTATGCGGTTGGAATTCTGCAATGTATCTTTTGTCGTAAAGATGAAAACTTTATGATGAAAAGTTTATGTAGCATTATAGGAATAATTTTTTTGGATTTTCTAATAAGGATAACTAAATTATAGTAGTATTAAGGTCGGAAACTAGAACCTGTTGCAATTCACGGGGAGATCAAAGGATGATCTACGGTGGTGGAGATGACAGCGAAATTTGACGACGATCTTTTAAGCAATTGTGGAAATTGCTTCGGTGATTGTGGAGGGCTGATGGATGGCTATGGAAGGGCAGCGAGATGCCAAGAACGCTGCCCTGATACTAGGTGTTAGAACCCTTGCATATTCTAAACTTGGGGTTGATCTCTTTAGGGGATCGGTCTCCTTGAAACTCTATAGGGGTTCCTCCCTCCAAGTTGCTGCTCAAAGGTGTTGAATCTCGTATTTTGATGATGAAACCACTTGATATATGTTTATGATTTAATCTGTGTTTTGAGTAACGCAGGATACTTCGATCAGGATGAGACAATTAAAGCAGGAAAATCATGTTGTGTTGGAGGAACATGTCAGAAGATTGGACGTCGGGCCGGTGGATCGGTCGACGTATCGACAGAAGGCTTCGGGCCGTGGACTCGGGCATCGGGCCAAGAAAAGCGGGTATTGTGCCAAGGATATCGGAGTTGCGGAGTCAATTGGCCGATTGGGCAATAGGCTGCAGGAAAGGACGATGCGCCGAAGAATCGGACGAAGCGTCGAGGGACCAATGACATGCCGGACAACTTGGTTAATTGCTTAGGATTAATTGTCTCGATCGAAGTTTTTGTTTTACATGTGCAGGATTAACTACGATGAAAGTAAAACATGCAGCAGGAGTTGCGCCGGAGTCATGACAATGATCACGTTGGGAGTTCGAGAGCTCGACGGAAGTTCGGACAGTCGTCGGAGGTTCTACGGGAACAAATCCGAGAAGTCTAGAAGCTTGCCAAAGGAGCTCATCGGAACTTGCCAAGTGGATCGTCGCAAGTCCAGGAGTTTGCCGGGAGTCCGCAGGAGTATCACCGAGGGTTCGTCGGATGATCGACGGAAGTTCGCCGGAAACTCGCCGGAAGAAGCGATTGACGCACCGAAGCAAGCTGCAGAATTTGTCTTAGGAAATAATCGTAGTTAGCACATTGATTAAGTTAGAAATGGGAGGTGATCCCATTAGCTTAATCTTGGGGCAATTGGGCCCCTGAAGAACTCAAATTGGGTCGAATGGATCAACCCATTCGGACCCAGGTTGCTGTGGGAGGTGCAACCGCCCAGGCAGGGAGGTAGCACCGCCCAGGCTATGTCTCCCAGCGAGACTGGGAGGTGCAACCACTCCAGCCAAGAGGTGGCACCGCCCCGGGCTCAGTCTCCGAGCGAGACTGGGCGGTGCAACCTCTTCTGTCAAGAGGTAGCACCGCCAGAGCTCAAGTTTCGAGCTCTACCAGGCGGTGCAACCTCTCCAGTCAGGCGGTGCAACCGCCTGAGCTCGGTCTTCGAGCTCGAGCAGAGAGGTGCAACCACCCCTGACAGAGGTGGCACCGCCCAGAGGCTCAGTCTTCGAGCTCTGCCAGGCGGTGCAACCGCCCCAGTCAGGAGGCGCAACCGCCTGATCCCGAAATTTAGGGAATTGACAGATTTTAGCTCCAAATTTGAACTGGGTTGGGGCCTATAAATACCCCACCCATTCAGCACTGAAAGCACAAAACACAAACTCGAAATCTTGCTATCTTTCTGAGTTTCTTAGAGCTCAAAACTGCTAGTTCTCCTCTTTCTATTCTTCAAGTTTGAGTTGTAAAGAGAGGAGAGAAAACTTCTATAAGGGTTGTTTCCTAAGCCCATCAAAAGGAGTGAATCTGTAAGAGGGTGGTTGGCCTTCGCCTATTGAAGGAAGGTCTCTAGTTGACGTCGGTGACCTCGTCGGTGGAGGAAGCCAAAAGTGGAGTAGGTCAAGATTGACCGAACCACTCTAAATCTCGGTTTGCATTTCCCTTGAGCATTTTACCTTTACTGCAAACTTTTCAATAGCTTACTGCCCTCTGCGATTTTATGAACGAGTTTCAACGTTCAGACGTAAATCTGCGTTTAGACATAAATCTGCGTTTAGACGTAAATCTGCTTTTTCGCATGATGATCTTATTGCAGATTGCATTTACATTTTGAGTTGTACAATAGCAGCACACTGCCTTTATACTTCTGCTTAAACTGCGTCTTATCTAATCAAGTGATTTACGAATCGGCACTTAGACGTAAATCTGTTTCTTTGTACGAACGTCGGATTTCAGTTTGCGCCGATATTCTGGTTTTCATCATAACTACAAACTGCCTGCATAGATTGACTGTAACCTTGCTTAGTATCAACTTTCATACAGAGTTGTCTTTATCGTTCAAACGCAGCTTTCGGTTTTAATCGGAGAAAGTTTTCCGCTGCACTAATTCACCCCCCCCCCCTCTTAGTGCTCTTGATCCTAACAATTAGTATCAGAGCCCGGTTTTTCTCATTTCGGATTTACACCCGAGAGAAATGGCTCTTCATGGCTTTCAAGAGGGCTTTTCGATTTTTCGTCCACCGTTGTTTAACGGATTGGACTACACTTATTGGAAAACTCGAATGAGAGTTTTCTTGATTTCTATGAATTTGGATTTATGGAATATCGTTGAAAACGGCTTTCATCTTCACTCTAAACCGATGAACGAATGGTCGGATTTAGAGAAGAAGCATTTTTCTTTAAACGCAAAGGCTATGAATGCCTTATTTTGCGCTTTGGACAAAAATGAGTTCAATCGGGTTTCTTTGTGCGAAACGACTTTCGATATTTGGCGCACTCTTGAAATCACGCACGAGGGAACTAGTAGAGTCAAAGACTCGAAAGTTAATATTTTACTGCATGATTTCGAGCTTTTTCGAATGCAACCAAGCGAGACTATAGGCGACATGTACTCCCGTTTCACGGATGTCGCCAATAGTTTAAGAGCTCTTGGAAAATGTTTTTCGGATTTTGAACTCGTAAACAAGATTTTGCGCTCACTTTCTAAACCTTGGGATTCAAAAGTAACTGCAATTCAAGAATCGAAAAACTTGAACCAGTTTCCACTTGAAGAACTAATTGGTTCCTTGATCACATATGAAATGACGTGCAATGCACGTGAAGAACTTGAGAACCACCTTCCAAAAAACAGGAAGGATTTGGGACATAGAACATTTGAAGTCCACTCGAGCATAAGCTCAAGTGATGGTGAACTTAAACTACAAATAAAATAAAAATTAAAAAGTAAAAAGAACGGAACTACTTGCTTTGAACGCAAGAAAAAGAACTGGGATGAATCGAGCTCCTCTGAAGACGAGGAGAAAATCAACAAAGGCGAGGTGGCAAACTACGCCTTTACGCCTTTCGACGCTGAGGTAATCAAAATACCTTTAATTTACTTCGAAATTACATGATGTTTTTCATGATGCATTTTTCTTTTTCTTTAAATTTTCTTGAAAATTACATTTTTAACAATTTAATAATGCAAAAATATGATCATGCTTGTAATTTTGAAAATGAAAATGAAAATTGCATGTCTTATGTTAATGCAAGATCGAAATCTAATGATTGTACACCTAGTGAGATTAAATCTTATTTATGTGCTTGAGAAGCAAGAATGTATATTTTGATGATTTTCATATTGCTTTTTAGTGACGATACATGACATTTGTCTGAAAGGCTTGATATTTTTCATTGTCTTTGTTTGTTAAATATGATGCATGGTTTTGACATAAGAATAAAGATTTGAGCATGCTATTATAAAGTCAATCATATAAATTAAAACTAAAGAAGTTTTAGGCATTTATAAGAATCATTCAAAATTATGTTCAATGAAACCTTGCTTAATGTTGCAATGAAAATATTAAAGTTTTGATACTATGATTTGACGATTTTATGCATGAGATTTTAAAGTTATACATGATGATTTTTGTGATTGATGGTTTTATGATGAAATTCATTTTACGATCCTAAACGTTGATGCATGTTTTCATTTGACGTAAATGAAAAGGCATGCTAACATAAAATCGATCACTTAAGATGAAACACTTAAAAAAGGGGAGAAATATATGAATTGATGCTATAAACACTATGCTATGATTATCCCATGCTTGCATCACCAAGAAATATATGATTGCTATCATTGCTATATGCCCTGTATCAAGATATCAAACAAAAATTTGCATCATACGAGCTGATATCTTACCATGTGATGCAATGCTACACTTGCTAAAATATTCGAAATGTGTACATCATGCCCTGTATCAAGATATCAAACAAAATCTTGCTTCACAGTTTTACGCATTGATATCTTACCATATGATGAAATGCTACAATTGATGAACACTTGAAATGTAATCCTCTATCTTATTGATTTTTCAATAAATCTATGCTTGTCATACATGAATTTATTGAATGTAATTTTGAGGATGATTTCAGATTTGACAAATGCTTGATTCGTATTTACGACATAAGATACACTTTAAATATGAATCATGCTTCAATCATGTTAAATGCTTCAATCATTTTCTATCTCTAGAGTTCTCGATTTTGATGAAATACAAGTGATAAATTCATTTATGATATCTTGTAAATCACTTGAATTATGAATGAGTTTTTTATGATGTGTTAAAAGAATCACTTAAAAAGAAAATGCTTTTCCCATCTTATCGAGATTAATGATTTCATGATATTGTGTGAATCTCGAAATTGATTTTGATAGTAATAACGTTATTCATGTTGTGAATCTTAAAAATGATAATATGCTTCATGTGATAATATGAATACATGAAACACTTATGATATTCCGTGTATTCATAAAATATTTATCTCATCATCCAATAACTCTTTTTGATATTGCTTATGAGATGAAATGAAATAATGCATGAAATACAAATGAGGAATTAATGATCATGCATAATAGGATGTAATGAATTCTGACATTTAGATACCATCGTTTGAATATCTATGATCATGTTGCCAAAATGATATATCATGAATACTTGAATATCATGTTTGATATGCTCATGATGATGATTGATTTTTCGGTATCATGCATAAAAATAAAAAAAAATGAAATGTAATGTTAATGAATTTGTGCATTGAAACTATAATGATGCACAAATAAGAATGATTACTTACCTTTGTCATGATTTAGAAATTGATGTAAAGGGTTTTTCCCTTCTTTTTGACAATGACAAAGGGGGAGACAGATTGCTAGCACAATTCAAGAAAAAGGCAAAAATTACAAAAGAGAAGAAAGTGCTATCTTGCCTATTTCAAGAAGCAAGAGTTGCTTTCTTGAACATCTCAAAATTGCTAGCTTGCGGGCCTTAAAATGTAGAAATTTTTTGCCAGCTTGTATATGGTAAACTTGCTATCATACTACCATGATGATGAGCATGCCTTATCTTCATGATTATATTTGAAAAACTATGGCAAAAATATGTCCGAATGATTAAACGTGTTAAAATTATTTTTCGGACTTTTTTGATTGAATGATCAAATCACTTGATTGCCATAATGATTTTACACAATTACTTGCCATGATTACATGTTGGAAATTATATGCTTGAATACAAAAATTTCCATGATAATAAGCATGTTTTACCTTCATGATTGTAATTGAATATCTCTAGTAAAACCCTATCCGAATGTATGAAAGTATCAAATTTCATTTTTGGATTTTCTTGATACATTATCCTCTTCCGAACTTAACAAGCATATGTCATATCAAGTTTAATTCACATCATTGATTTTTGACATATGGAATCATCTAGCAAATGCACTTATCATGTGAAAAATATTTTTCGAGAAACATATTTGATGATTCCCTCTTATAAAAGGAAGATATTTTTACATACAAGGATTTGACTCACTTATATATCTTAATCCTTGCAAAAATGAAGTGTGCTTTAATATCTTATCGATTTGAACTTCACATATGGCTTTCCTCCTTCATGTAAAAAGATAACAAATAAAAAGGAAGAAGCAATAAAAGCTATCTCCATGTCATGTTTTCCTTGAGATGTTTGCATAATTGGTATCCTATCACTCACTGTTGGAAAATGACATGAACCAACTTATGGCATCGCACTTATATTTAAAATTTGCTTATATCGTTCTTCTTGTTGTTGATGACAAAGGGGGAGAAATATATAATTGATACTATGAGTGCCATATTTGAAGAATATGAATAGATGTTATGAATGTCATATTATGATGAGATATCAAAAGCAGCATTCATATGAATAGGTGCTATGAATGTCATATCATGTTAAGATATCAAGAACTTGAATCGCAATTTTACATGTTGATATCTTACCATTTGATGATAGCAAACTTGCATGATGATAACTGTAGATATTATGTTTTTCATGTAATGAGTTAAACTTATATCACAAACACTTGATTGTGGTACTTCTCCTTCTTGTTGATGACAAAGGGGGAGAAGTATGTTGATGACATGACATGTTATGCATAAGTTTATGATGACATGTTGCTTGGATTTTTGAATCCAAAAGTTTCTATCAATATGGCATATTGATAGGGGGAGTTTGTTTAAACTCTGGGAGTTAAGGTTAACTCCGATTATGATGACATGTTGCTTAGATTTTTTAATCTAAGAGTTTCTATCAATATGGCATATTGATAGGGGGAGTTTGTGTAAACTTCGGGAGTTAAGGTTAACTCCGTCATCAGATGGTTGTCATCATCAAAAAGGGGGAGATTGTTGAATCTCGTATTTTGATGATGAAACCACTTGATATATGTTTATGATTTAATCTGTGTTTTGAGTAACGCAGGATACTTCGATCAGGATTAGATAATTAAAGCAGGAAAATCATATTGTGCTGGAGGAACATGTCAAAAGATTGGACGTCGGGCCGGTGGATCGGTCGACGTATCGACAGAAGGCTTCGGGCCGTGGACTCGGGCATCGGCCCAAGAAGAGCGGGTATTGTGCCAAGGATATCGGAGTTGCGGAGTCAACTGGCCGATTGGGCAATAGGCTGCAGGAAAGGACGATGCGTCGAAGAATCGGACAAAGCGTCGAGGGACCAATGACATGCCGGACAACTTGGTTAATTGCTTAGGATTAATTGTCTCGATTGAAGTTTTTGTTTTACATGTGCAGGATTAACTACGATGAAAGTAAGACATGCAGCAGGAGTTGCGCCGGAGTCATGACAATGATCACGTTGGGAGTTCGAGAGCTCGACGGAAGTTCGGACAGTCGTCGGAGGTTCTGCGGGAACAAATCCGAGAAGTCCAGAAGCTTGCCAAAGGATGATCGACGGAAGTTCACCGGAAACTCGCCGGAAGAAGCGATTGACGCACCGGATCAAGCTATAGAATTTGTCTTAGGAAATAATCGTAGTTAGCACATTGATTAAGTTACAAATGGGAGGTGATCCCATTAGCTTAATCTTGGGACAATTGGGCCCCTGAAGAACTCAAATTGGGCTGAATGGATCAACCCATTCGGACCCAGGTTGCTGTGGGAGGTGCAACCGCCAAGCAGGGAGGTAGCACCGCCCAGGCTATGTCTCCCAACGAGACTGGGAGGTGCAACCGCTCCAGCCAAGAGGTGGCACCGCCCCGGGCTCAGTCTCCGAGCGAGACTGGGCGGTGCAACCTCTTCTGTCAAGAGGTAGCACCGCCAGAGCTTAAGTTTCGAGCTCTGCCAGGCGGTGCAACCTCTCCAGTCAGACGGTGCAACCGCCTGAGCTCGGTCTTCGAGCTCTGGCAGAGAGGTGCAACCGCCCCTGACAGAGGTGGCACCGCCCAGAGGCTCAGTCATCGAGCTCTGCCAAGCGGTGCAACCGCCCCAGTCAGGAGGTGCAACCGCATGATCCCGGAATTCAGGGAATTAACAGATTTGAGGTCCAAATTTTAACTGGGTTGGGGCCTATAAATACTCCACCCATTCAGCATTGAAAGCACAGAACACACACTCGAAATCTTGCTGTCTTTCTGTGTTTCTTAGAGCTCAAAACTGCTAGTTCTCCTCTTTCTATTCTTCAAGTTTGAGTTGTAAAGAGAGGAGAGAAAACTTCTGTAAGGGTTGTCTCCTAAGCCCGTCAAAAGGAGTGAATCTGTAAGAGGGTGGTTGGCCTTCGCCTATTGAAGGAAGGTCTCTAGTTGACGTCGGTGACCTCGTCGATGGAGGAAGCCAAAAGTGGAGTAGGTCAAGATTGACCGAACCACTCTAAATCTCGGTTTGCATTTCCCTTTAGCATTTTACCTTTACTGCAAACTTTTCAATAGCTTACTGCCCTCTGCGATTTTACGAATGAGTTTCAACGTTCAGACATAAATCTGCGTTTAGACGTAAATCTGCGTTTAGACGTAAATCTGCTTTTTCGCATGATGATCTTATTGCAGATTGCATTTACATTTTGAGCTGTATAATAGCAGCACACTGCCTTTATACTTCTGCTTAAACTGCGTCTTATCTAATCAAGTGATTTACGAATCGGCACTTAGACGTAAATCTGTTTCTTCGTACGAACGTCGGATTTCAGTTTGCGCCGATATTCTGGTTTTCATCATAACTGCAAACTGCCTGCATAGATTGACTATAACCTTGCTTAGTATCAACTTTCATACAGAGTTGTCTTTATCGTTCAAACGCAGCTTTCGGTTTTAATCGCAGAAAGTTTTCCGCTGCACTAATTCACCCCCCCCCCCCTCTTAGTGCTCTCGATCCTAACAAAAAGCTATAGAAAAGATTCATCTATTGCCTATGAAAAGAGGAGGAATATATGGCTATTTATAGGGCTTCTAAACCCTAACTTCTAATAAGACTCCTACTCAAGACTCCTACTTCTAACCAACTCCTAATATGACTCCTACTCAAGACTCCTATTCCTTTACAACTCCTTCTCTAAGAAACAACCTCCTAACCCTAGCCAGCCTCTTCACCTCTTTAATAAGGGTTGGCGTAGGTAGATTTTATATGAATGTCCCTCTCAATTAGGACTCTCCTAGCTTGAGTCCTAACAGAGGAGAACTCTAACTTTTACAACACTTTTGTGGCTCAAGAATTCAAGATTAAGCCAATACTTTTGTGTCCTTTCATGCAGAAAAGGGTGGAGTTTTTATAAGCTCCAATGGCTTCAAAATTGGAGCCAAAAAGTGTCACATCCTCGGAATCCAAGGTACTGGTGGTACCACCGCTGTTACTGGGCGGTACTACCGTCGTTGATCTGACACTAGGCGGTACCACCATTGGCAGCACTGCTACCGATGGTACCACCACCCAGAAATTCAGGGGCACTACCTTCCAAGCGGTGCCACCGTTGGCCATATTTTCAGGGGCTGAATTGGGTGCTCAATTTGGCCCAATTCAACCCTATTAAGGGCCTAGTTGGCCCCTAATTAAGTTAGTGGGATCACCTCCTAATCCTAACTTAATTCATGCTCTAACTACGATAATTAAGACATAATTTATAGTGCTTCTTGTTCCGGTGCGTCAATTGCTCTTCTAGCGTACTTCCAGTAAACATCCGACGAACTCTCGATAATGTTCCGGCGGACTCCCGGCAAGCTCCTAGACTTTACGATGATCTTCTTGGTGAGTTTCAATGAGCTTCTTTGGCAAGCTTCTGGACTTCTCGGTTGGTTCCGGCAGAACTTCCGACGAACGTCTGGACTTCCATCGAACTCTCGAACTCCCAATGAGATCTCGATCTTGACTCTAGTACAACACCTGCTTTATGTCTTACTACTATCGTAGTTAATCCTGCACACTTTTCTCAACATATAGATTAGATTAAAAAATTTACAATTGACTTCTTCATCAAAATCTGAGATTCAACAGGGCACATAATATCAGAAGAAGGAGTGGTGGTAGACCCAACAAAAATTGAAGCAATGCTGGGTTGGCTAAAACCTATAAACGTGAAATTACTGTATAGGTTCCTTGGACTAATGGGCTACTATCGAAAATTTGTGAAGGACTATGGGAAGATTAGTGCACCCTTCACTTCTTTATTGAAAAAAGACGCCTTCCAATGGTCGGACAAAGCCTCCGCTACCTTCGACAAACTTAAGGCAGCCATAACTACGATGCCGGTGCTAGCGCTACCAGATTTCAGCCAATCCTTCATCATTGAGGTCGACGCATCTGGAGTCCGAATTGGAGCCGTTCTTATGCAAGATGGTCGACCACTCGCATACACCAGCAAGGCGTTGTCTCCCTCCCATAAAAAAATGTTAATATATGATAAGGATATGCTCGCCATTGTGCACACAGTACCAAGGTGGAGACCCTACCTGATCGGCCGACAATTTCAAATTAAAACTGATCATAGAAGCCTCAAGTACTTTTTGGAGTAGAAGATGTCATCCCTTGAGTAGCAAAAATGGGTAACCAAACTTCTAGAATTTAATTATGAAATTATTTACAAAAGGGGGAAAGAAAACATTATTGTAGATGCACTCTCACGACTACCTGAGCAAGCTAAATTTTCAGCCATCTCCCTTCCTACCACTGGCTTCCTCGAGGACATTAGGGAGGAATAGAAGAAGGATCCAGAGATCAGCAACATCATAAAAAAATTGGAGGAGGATCTAAGTGCAATAGCCTACTATACTTGGGATTCGAGGGATCTACACTACAAAGGTTGTATTGTGCTTATACCCGACTCCCCTTGCATCAAAATCATCCTACATGAAATGCACTCCACACCTTTAGTAGGGCATTCCGGATCTCTAAGAACTAACAAAAGAGTGAAGAAAAAATTTTATTGAGTGATGAAAAAAATTATTTCTGAATATGTGGCATAATATGATGTATGTCAATAGCAAAAGGGTGAAACAATGGCGAGTCTAGGGAAGCTATAACCACTACCCATACCGGACTCGGTGTGGACTGACATCTCAATGGACTTCATCGAAGGGCTGCCACCTTCCGAAGGTAAAAGCACAATCCTCGTGGTGGTTGATCGACTTACGAAATATGCTCATTTTTATGCTATGCGAAATCTCTACACTGCTACTAGTATTGCTTAAATTTTCATAGAAAATATTGTTAAACTATATGAGATGCCAAGGTCCATTGTAAGTGATCGTGATAAGATCTTCATCAGTAAATTTTGGATTGAGTTATTTCAGTTACAAGGCACCAAACTCAAGATGAGCATAACATATCATCCATAAACTAACGGCCAAACAGAGGTGGTGAACAAGTGTTTAGAGACGTATCTTCAGTGTTTCGCTAGTGACCGGCTAAAGGGGTGGGTGAAATGGCTTCCCTAGGCCGAATGGTGGTATAATACTATATATCATTTATCTACAAAATGTAACTCATATGAAGCATTGTATGGTCGGTCGGCCCTTGTGATTCCAAAGTATGTTATTGGCTCGGCCAAGGTAGATTAGGTCGACCAAGAATTAATTGACAAGGACAAACTCTTACAACTGCTAAAAGATAATCTCTCTACCGCTCAAGCCAGAATGAAGTAGCAAGCCAACACACGATGAAGCAAAAAAGAGTTTTCAATAGAAGATTGGGTTTATTTTTGCCTACAGCCATATAAGCAACTCTCCATCAACACACAAGCCTCAATGAAGCTATCCCCACATTTTTATGGGCCATATCAGATCATAGAGCGTATTGGAGTCATGGCGTATAAACTTAAATTTCCTAAGAATGCCAAAATTCACCTTGTCTTCCACGTGTCATGCTTGAAGCCCAAGTTGGGATAACATGAGTCACCCTAGATCCAAGTGCCCAACACCACTGATGATGGAGATATTCAAGCCTAACCACAAGCTATCCTCGACTGCATAATCGTGATGCGTCGCCGATGTCCCTCTACTGAAGTACTAGTGTATTATAATAATTTACCACTCAAAGACATCATATGAGAATCATATAAGGAGCTGAAAACTTAGTTCCCTGAATTCATGGAACCTCAGCCTTGAGGACAAGGCTGAATTGGAGAGGGCGGGCTTGATAGGACCCTAGAAGGGTTGGGTCCTACTCAACCAAGAAGCAGCTAATAAAAACCCTATTAGATTGTAATAAACCCCACCTAGCTGCCTCTATCATATAAAGAAGAGTGGCTAGGGTTTATATTTGGGCCTTTGGGCTTCCTAGACGTCGCCCCTCCCCCCCTTTATTGGGTTGGTCGGCTAGGGTTGAGGGCAAAAGGGGTAACTCACTTAGGAAGCAACCCCTAGGGCTAGGGTTTGGAGCCCTATATAAGCATGTAGCCTTCATCTTTTTATCAACAAGATTCATCTACAATTGCAGCCATATAACTGACTTCTAGGAGGGTGGAACTGTTAGAAAAGAGGTTGGTACTAAGAGGGGGAATGAATTAGTGTAGCGGATAAAAACGTCGGTTTCGGAAAATTCTTTCATATGATAAAATCGAACTTGAAAATGTTTAACTTTGAAAGCGAAGTAAGAATGTATTGAAGGCAGTTTGCAGTTAATGTAAATTGGTAAATTGTAGGAAGCAAATGCAAACCAGAGAACACGCCAATTTTATAGTGGTTCGGTCGTCGTGACCTACATCCACTCCACCGATTCCTCTTCCGTTGAGGCCATCGGCATCCACTATTGATCTTCCTTTAATAGGCGAAGATCAACTTCCTTTTACCGGTTTAGGAGACAACCCTTACAAGCACTCACTCCTCTCTTACAGAATTCTAAACTTAGAGTGGAGGGAATTTCTCAAGAGATTACAGCAGTGTTTTCTCACTTTTAAATTCTCTGTGCTTGTGGTTGTTAACCAAGGATGAGAGGTGTATTTATAGGCTTCAAGTTGATTCAAACTTGGAGTCTAAAAATATCTCATCCCAGGTTTCCTAGGTCTGGGCGGTACCACCGCCTGTGCTGGGCGGTACCATCGCTAGTGTCCGTCTGACACTAACACTGCATTGGGCAGTACCACCGCCCAATCTGGCGGTACCATCACCTAGCTCCCTGCCACTGGACGGTACCACTACCCAGTCTAGCGGTACCACTGCCTGGCATCCTACCAAGGGAGGTACCACCGCCCAGACTGGCGGTACCACCGCTTGACACAGTCTCGAAGACTATGCCATGACGGTGCCACTTCTTTGGTCACTGTTTGGGCCTCTCATTGGGCCCAACACAGTCCTTACATGGGCCCAACTGGCCCCTAATTGGGTTAGCCCAAATTCAAACCTAATTACGTGCTAACTACGATTCCTAAGACATATTCTAAGCTAAACAAGTTTGTAAGTCTAGTTTTGTCCGACGAGCTTCCGACGATCTTTCGGCGAACTACTGACGATCTCCCCGTAATGTTCCAACGGACTTCCGACAAGCTCCTAGACTTCACAACGATCTTCTTGGCGAGTTCCGATGAGCTTCTTTCGGCAAGCTCGGCGGAACTCTATTTTGCTTCTCGACGATCTTCTTGGGCTTCTCGGCTAGTTCCTACAGAACTTCTGACGAATGTCTGGACTTCCGACGAACTCTCGAACTCCCAACAAAATCGCGCCCTTGACTCCGGGACTCCATTTTGCTTTATGCCTTGCTATCATAGTTAATCCTACACATGTAAAAACACACTTCAATCTAGACAATTAATACTAAGCATGAATCATGTTGTCCGGCATATCATTGGTCCATCGACGCTTCATCCGATTCTTCGGCGCATCGTCCTCTTTTGCGTGCTAGTCATAGGTGCCCAGCAAGCCAATTACGTGAGTGATGGCACGTGTAACTTGACATAAAATATTTTTTTACTTATTATATTTTGGTATTTATCACTTTATATTGATTATTGCATATATGCATGTATATATTGTGATGTCCTTGGATCCGTACAATGTGAATCATATCGTGATGAGATCACAATAATAAGACTGATTCACCTTTAAACACAGATCCTAAATAATCCCGGTCATAGGTTACTCGAGAGGGACATCATGATAACCGGACACACTGGTGTGTTGTATACCCGTCCATATGATGGATGCAGCTAGTCTCATAGCTGCTCGTGTGGGACACTAGGGATACAGTACATGTGCTCATTGGAGAATGAGTTCACTGATTGATCCACTTTTGGAATGCTAGATGGTTGATAATGTCTTATTGTCATACAGCAATTCCATAGTCCTAGTGGTGTATTTGGTCCTTAGACTTGAGACACCAAGGATGTCTTGTATGAGTGCTCCATTTTTTGATACCAGACTTATAGGTTTGGATGTCCCAAATCTAGTACAGCTAAACATTGGGAGTGGTAGTCGACCTTACGAGGGTTATTGAGTGTCGATAGACGATCATCTACTCTCGGCGTCATGAGAGGAATATCTCATGTGTTCTTACTTAGACAAATCCCTGGCCAAGGCCATTCGGGTTGAGAGACAAAGAGTTCTCCGGGAGAATCCGATTAGAGCGAGACTCGAGTAGAAACCATATGGGTCTGATAGCACTATGCTCGATATACGGTCTCTAGGATATTAGAGGGATGAGGGATTATAGGTACACGGTAGCTGAGGACAGACAGGTCCAATGGATTGGATTCCCTTGTATCGTCTAGGGACTACGACGTAGTGGCCTAGTACGTCCGTAGTCGACGAGTCGAGTGAATTATTAAAGAGATAATAATTCACTAAGTTAGAAGGAGTTCTGATAGGTATGACTTACGGCCAGCTCGATATTGGGCCTAGAGGGTCACACACATATGGTAGGCATTACGATGAGTAGAGGTTCGGATATTAGATATCCGCTAGAGCCCCTGTCTTATTGGATATCCAATAAGCCCCTGAATTATTGGATCCCATGGATGAGATCCAATAAGATCCCATGAGAGATTATTGGATAGAGATCCACTAATCTAAAAGGCTTGGGTAATTGGATGCAGATCGAATACCCACTAGGGGAGGATCCATTAGGTTTTGACAGGGGTCCTCTATAAATAGGAGGGATTCAGAGCCTCATAGGCTAGAGCCTTTGCTTGCCTCTCCTATTCTCCTACCCCTCTCCACTTTAGAGCAGGCTTGGAGTTTTGAGGAGCGTCGTCATAGCTCTGCTGTGTGGATCACTGCTAGAGAGGAGGATGATTGACCTCCTTCACCCTCTCCTAAAGATCTGCAAGGAAATAGGGATATACGATCTCCCTAGGTAACACAATCTACTCTATACGTAGTTTTAAGTTTCGCAGATTTTGCATACCAATCTTCGCACGATGACGAACATCTCTTTGGGAATAAGGGATTTTGTTTTCTTATTCTTCCGCTGCGCATATGATGTCACCCCCAAGATTTCCTGACAGTGGTATCAGAGCCAGGTTGTTCATGCGAATGATTGGTTTTGAACTGCGTATGTTCTGTTTTGGAGAAGCTTTTGATGTCAAAATCGTTGATGCAAAAGCGAGAAAGGACAGCAATTGTTGCTGCCCTTGTTGTCGTCGCAGATGGCAGCACTGCTATCTGCGTGCAAGCAGGCCGCTTGCAATGGTAGCTGCAAGGTAGGCCCCATGCGACCAGGCCCCTCCGCGCGAGCGCTGCACCCGCACGCAAGGGCGACGCCTGCGTGTGCTGAACCCACGGCCATAGGCGCCTGCAACCGCTTCTCCCGCGGGGTGAGGCGTCGTAGGGCAGCGGCGCCTACCGCCGCTGCTCCCGTGGGAGAAACCCCCTGCAAGAGCGGCCGCCCGGTGGGGCAGCAACACCTGCGGGCGCTGCCCCGCGGGCCGAACAGCCCGCGGAGGCGGGGGCGCCCACCTGCAGGGGCAGCGCCGCAAGCGGGCGGCACGCCCGCTGGCGAGGGCAGCGCCCCACCCTCCGCCGCATAGCCCCCACCACTGGCAGGGTGGCAGTGGCAGCAGTAGTAGGGGAGAGGAAGAGGGGCTTAGGGTTTTGGGCAAAAAGATAGTTTTGCCCCTGTGAATTTGAGAAATTTCAGCTTTTGTCTTTTGTCCAAATTATAAAAATACCCTTAGAAATTTAGAAATTTCCTACATGTCCCTGATTTCAAAAAATATTAATTAATTAAAAGGTTTAGTTGATTATTATTTTTATTATTATCTAATAGTCCTGCATGATAATAATTTATACATGTGATGTATGATATATGGACGGATGATCATGGACCGTATGATGTGTGTACTTGTGATTATTATTATTGGGGCTTGCGAGCCTCCATTAAATATCTCATTTATTGTCGGGCCTACATGCCTAATGATTAAGTTGTAATCACATGAGGAGGCGCAGCGGGAGCGTGGATGCGATAGCGGGACCCACAAGACGGACGATTACGATGCATAGAGATGCATCGAGATGTTGACGGAATCGACGAGGATGAGGTGGACGATCATAGGACATGAAGATGCACCGTTGCACATATAGATCTTGATATGGGTGATCAGGCCTACTAGCTCGGGTATGATCACATAAGGTCGTGGTCCATGATCATCTGGTATGATTACTTATACACATACTAGATATGTATATATATTAATATACGATGTAGATATATATTAAATATATATGTGTGTGACATGTCATATTAGAAGACCAAATCATACAAACCTCTCTCTTTATAATATTAAGTCGGTAAACGTGAGACAATTAGATTGACCCACGTGGCCTTCCATCGTTATAGGTAGGAACCGATTCCCAATGTAGGTTGGGTTGGTCGAGTCCCTCGAGGCTCACCTATATCGCGACTCGCTATCTTACTTACGATATAGAGATGTCACCAGTGACTTAAGGACATGGTATGCTTGGTCAAGTCTCTCGAGAGTATATCATCAAATCAGACTCATCTTGTAACGAAGGTGTTGACTTAACCGAACATCATAGTTGGTCGAGTCCCTCGAGACCATGGTGATTCAAAGGCCGAACAGGACAGGAATCACAAGGAGTTGTTATCAGCAAGAGTTGCCTACCTTTTGGGCTTAGTGTGATTGGTCGAGTCCCTCGAGGTTACACTAATACACTGATTGGATCCTGATCCCCACTAGAAGTCTGCTAAAGACTTATATTTCACGTGCTGAGGGTGTCGCGTGACTCGCTAGTAAAATAGTGGGAGCATATTAAGATAGAAGTTCATATCTTGATAGTTTATTTCTTGCAAAATCTGCATGTTATTCATTTCCGTTGCATCTTTATTTTCAGAAAATGTCGCTTTTAAATCCCTTATGTGGCATACTTGATGTCAACCGCCTCACTGGTCCAAATTATACGGATTGGCTCTGCAACTTGAGAATTGTTCTCACGGCGGAGAAAATCGCGTACATCCTTGATACAGTGATGCCTACGCCTAAGGAAGGGGTAAGCGAGGATGAGATCGCTCTCTACGTGAAGTACATTGATGACTCCACTCTTGCTCAGTGCTATATGTTGGGCTCTATGACTCCTGAGTTACAGAGATAACATGAAAAGATGGATGCCAGATCCATTCTCCTACATGTCCGTAAATTGTTTGAGGAACAGGGAAGGACTCAGCGATATGAGATACCTAGAGCCTCTTCCGCGTTAGGATGACTGAGGGGACACTAGTTCAGAACCATGTCCTAAAGATGATTGAGTGGATGGAGAAACTCATAGGTCTAAGAATGGCCCTAGAGGATAACTTATGTTTGGACATTGTGCTTTAATCCCTACCAGATTCCTTTTCACAGTTCATTATGAATCTTAATATTAACAAGCTTGAGGTGACTCTCCCAGAGCTCCTCAATATGTTGAGGGAGGCAGAGAGTACTATTAAGAAAGAGAAGCCAATTCTCTACACTGAGGGAAGTAGAAAAGTCTCTTAAGAAGGGAAAGCAGAAAAGTCTCTTAAGAAGGGAAAGGGCAAGGGCAGACCAGGTAAAGCAAAAGTTGCTAAGAAAGACCTAGCAAAGGACAAAGGCCAGTGCTTCAACTATAGCAAAGATGGGCACTGGAAGAGGAACTGCAAAGAGTACCTTGCAGAGAGGGCGAAACAGAAGCTTGGAGAAGCTTCAGGTATATTCATGATCAGTCTCCATTTGTCAAACTCTTATGATAACACAAGGGTATTGGATACCGATAGTGCTTATCTTATATGCAATTCGTTGTAGATTCTAGCAAAGTCTAGGAGACTAGAGAGAGGTGAGATGGACCTCAAGATGGGCTATGGAGCAAAAGTTACTATAGTAGCTATTGGTGAGGTCGCCCTACATCTGCTTGGTGGAGCTTTTATTGCATTAGATGCATGTTATTTTGTTCCTTCTATTATCAAAAAATATTATCTCCATTTCATATTTGATAGTCAGTGGATATAAATTAGTTTTTGAGAACAATGGTTGTTCGATATTATTAGATGATGAGATCATCACGAAAGGAATATTGCATAAAGGTTTATTTATGCTAGACACTACTCCACATATCATGAATGTAAGTATGTCTAAGAGGAAATGAGATGAGGTGAACAGTGCATACCTATGGCATTGTAAGCTATGTCACATCCATGATGGAAGGATTCAAAAGTTGCTAAATGATAGATATCTAGATACATTCGACTATGAGTTATATGCAACTTGCGAGCCTTGCCTTCGTGGAAAACTGACCAACTCACCATTTATTGGAACTGGAGAGAGAGCCACTGAGCTGTTGGAACTCATACATAATGATGTATGTGGACCCATGTTAACTCATGTCATTGGTGGTTACTCCTACTTCATTACCTTTACTGATGATTTCTCAAGGTATGGATATGTGTACTAAATGAAGTACAAGTCCGAGGCCTTTGAGAAATTCAGAGAGTATAAGAATGAGGTGAAGAACCAGACTGGAAAGAGTATCAAGACTCTTCGATCAGATCGAGGAGGTGAGTACTTAAGTACAGAGTTTACTCAATTCCTCAAAGACCAAGAGATATTATCCCAATGGACAACTCCTTATACACCTCAGCTCAATGGTGTCTCTAAAAAGAGAAATCGTACGCTATTAGACATAGTACGGTCTATGATGAGTTTCGCTGACGTACCCAACTCATTCTAGGGATATGCCCTAGAGACCGCAGCTTACCTTATGAATAGAGTTTCAACTAAGTCGGTAGTGTCTACACTATTGGGAAATCTTAGGGGCGACATCACATGCGCAGCGGAAGAACAAGAAAACAAAATCTCCGATTCCCAAAGAAATGTTCGTCATCGTGCGAAGATTGGTGCGCAAAATCCGCGAAGCTTAAAACTGCGTATAGAGTGGATTGTGGTACCTAGAGAGATCGCATATCCCTGTTTCCTTGCAGATCCTTAGGAGAGGGTGAAGGAGGTCAAGCGTCCTCGTCTCTAGCGGTGATCCACACAGTAGGGCTACGACGACGCTCCTCAAAACTCCAGGCCTGCTCTGAGGTGGAGAGGGGGAGGAGAATAGGAAAGGCAAACAAAGGCTCTGAATCCCTCCTATTTATAGAGGTCCCCTATCAAACCCTAATGAGTCCTCCCCTAGTGGGTATTGGATCTGCATCGAATAAGACAAGGGCTCTGTCAGATATCTCATATCCGAACCTCTACTCATCGCAATGCCAACCATATGTGTGTGACCCTCTAGGCCTAATATCTAGCTAGCCGTGAGTCATACCTGCCAGAACTCCTTCTAACTCAGTGAATTATTATCTTTGTAATAATTCACTTGACTCATCGACTACTGACGTACTAGGCCACTACGTCGTAGTCCCCAGACGATATAGGGGAATTTAATCCATTGGACCTGTCTGTCCTCAGTTATAGTGTACCTATAGTCCCTCATCCATCTAATATCCTAGAGACCGTATATCGAGCATGGTGTTGTCAGACCCATACGGTTTCTACTTGAGTCTCGCTCTAATCGGATTCTCCCGGAGAACTCTTTCTCTCTCAACCCGAATGACCCTGGCCAGGGATTTGTCTGAGCAAGAACACATGGGATATTCCTCTCGTGACACCGAGAGTGGATGATCCTCTATCGACACTCAATAGCCCTCGTAAGGTCGACTACCACTCCCAATGACCAGCTATACTAGATCTGGGACAACCAAACCTATAAGTCTGGTATCAAAGAGTGGAGCACTCATACAGGACATCCTTGGTGTCTCAAGTCTAAGGACCAGATACACCACTAGGACTACGGAATCACTATCTGACAATAAGGTATCATCAACCATCCAGCATTCCGTAAGTGGATCAATCAGTGAACTCATTCTTCAATGAGCACCTGTAGTGTATCCCTAGTGTTCCTACATGAGCAGCTATGAGACCAGCTGCATCCATCATATGGACAGGTATACAGCACACCAGTCTGTCCGGTTATCACGATGTCTCTCTCGAGTAACCTATGACCGGGATTATTTAGGATATGTGTTTATAGGCGAATCGATCTCATTATCGTGATCTCATCACGATCCGATTCCCATTGCACAAATCTAAGGACATCACAATATATATATATGCATATATGCAATAGTTATAAAGTGATATATGCCTAAATATAATAAGCAAAAAGATTCTGTATCAAGTCACACATGCCATCACTCACGTGATTGGTTTGTTGGGCACCTATGACTAGCAATCTCCCACTTGACCTAAAACCAATCACCTATGTGTCTGATCCCCATCAGACCCCTGTGACGCTCAAAGACAATCTGAGACAACGGCTTTGTCAATGGATCTACAATGCTATCTTCGGATGGAACTCTTTCCACTACTACATCTCCTCGGGTTACGATCTCTTTAATAAGCTGGAACCTCCTCAGAACACTTCTGATGAGACCCGGGTTCCCTAATTTGAGTAATCGCCCCATAGTTGTTGCAATATAAGGAAGTCGGCTCCTCGCTACTCGGTATGACTCCCAAATCTGTGATGAACTTTTTCACCCAGGCTCACTCCTTTGCTGCATCTGATGCAGTAATGTACTCTGCCTCTGTGGTCGAGTCAGCAGCGGTATCTTGCTTGGAACTCTTCCAGCACATTGCTCCTCAATTCAAGGTGTATACATACCCTGAATTTGACTTACTATTATCGACATCAGATTGAAAACTTGAGTCTGTGTAGCCTTCAACCTTAAGGCTATTACCTCCATACACTAGTAAAAGATCCTTAGTCCTTCTCAAGTACTTAAGGATACACTTTACTGCTTTCTAGTGCTCCAAGCTTGGATCCGCTTGATACCTGCTCGTGACACTCAGAGCATGCGCTATATCAGGCTTAGTACATAACATGGCATACATGATAGACTCTATTGCTGAGGCATAAGGTATCATATCCATGTTCGCCCTTTCTTCTAGAGTCTTTGGGGACATACTCGTAGAAAGCGATATCCCATGTCTCATCGGTATGAGACCTCTCTTGGAATTTTCCATGCCAAACCTTTTGACAATGGTTTATATGTACCTGGACTAGGACAAGCCAAGCATCCTTTTGGATCTATCTCTATAGATTCGAATCCCCAAGATATAGGATACTTCCCCTAAGTCCTTTATGGAGAAGTGTCTAGATAACCAAGCCTTTACTATGGATAGCATTCCTACATCATTCCCAATGATCAGGATGTCATCCACATATAACACCAAAAAGGTGATAGCGCTCCCACTTAACTTCCTGTACACACAAGGCTTATCTTCATTCTTAACGAAGTCATAAGATCTGATTGCCTCATCAAATCTTATGTTCCAACTTCGGGAAGCTTGCTTTAGTCCATAAATGGATCTAAGCAACCTACACACCTTATCTGGGCAGTTCTTGGACACGAATCCCTCAGGTTGCATCATATATACCTCCTCCTCGAGGTTCCCATTGAGGAATGTGGTTTTCACATCCATCTACCAGATCTCATAATCATAGTGTGCTGTAATAGCCAATAGAATTCTGATGGATTTTAGCATTGCTACGGGTGAGAAGGTTTCGTCGTAGTCAACACATTGCCTTTGACGATACCCCTTAGCCACTAGCCTTGCTTTATAGGTCTCTACCTTTCCATCTACTCCGATCTTTTTCTTAAAGATCCACTTGCAACTGATGGGTACAATACCTTCGGGCGCATCAACTAGGTTCCAAACCTTGTTGGAGTACATAGAATCAATCTCAGAATTCATGGCTTCTTGCTACTTCCCGGAGTCTATACTCATAATAACCTCCTCGTAGGTCTGAGGATCAATATCCTCAACATCCTCTCCTCTAATATGTCTCACATATCTCTTAGGAGGATGAGATACTCTATCAGACCTACGTAAAATTGAAACTTGTGTATTAGGTACCTGAACAGACTCGGGCTGTAGAGTGGTGCTTGAGCTTGGTTCTCCAACCTCGCTCAACTCTATCATTCCCCCATTGTCTCTGCCAAGAATGTGTTCCTTCTCAAGGAACACTGCTCTCTTAGCTACAAAGACCTTTTGGTCCTCGAGATAATAGAAATAATACCCACAAGTTTCCTTAGGGTATCCCACAAATTTGCATCGCTCTGTCCTTGATTCTAACTTATCGGGGTTGTGTCTTTTAACGTGGGCTAGGCAGCCCCAAATCTTAACAACCTTAATATCAGGCTTCTTCCCTTTCCATATCTCATATAGTGTAGACACTACCGACTTAGTTGGAACTCTGTTCAGAAGGTAAGCTGCCGTCTCTAGGGCATATCCCTAGAATAAGATGGGTAGGTCAGCGAAACTCATCATGGACCGTACCATATCTAATAGCGTATGATTCCTCATTCCAGATACACCATTGAGCTGAGGTGTATAAGGAGGTGTCCATTGGGACAATATCCCATGGTCCTTGAGGAACTAAGTAAACTATGTACTTAAGTACTCACCTCCTCGATTTGATCGAAGAGTTTTGATACTCTTTCTAGTCTGGTTCTCCACCTCATTCTTATACTATCTGAATTTTTCAAAAGCCTCAGACTTGTACTTCATTAAGTACATATATCCATACCTTGAGAAATCATCAGTAAAGGTAATGAAGAAGGAGTAACCACCAATGGCAGAGTTAACATAGGTCCACATACATCACTATGTATGAGTTCCAACATAGCTCAGCGGCTCTCTCTCCAGTTCCACTAAATGGAAAGTTGGTTAGTTTTCCACGAAGGCAAGGCTCGCAAGTTGCATATGACACATAGTCGAATGGATCTAGATATCCATCATTTAGCAACTTTTGAATCATTCCCTCATGGATGTGACCTAACCTACAATGCCATAGGTATGCACTGTTCACCTCATCTCGTTTCCTCTTAGACACTTAAATTCATGATATGTGGAGTAGTGTCTAGCATAAACAAACCTTTATGCAATATTCCTCTCGCCAATCTCCCCTCAGCTTTGCTAGAATTTACAATAAATTGTAGATGTGATAAGCAATACTAGTATCCAATACCAATGCACTATCACAAAAATCTAACAATTGGAGATTGATCATGAATGTACCTAAGCTTCTCGAAGCTTCTATTTCGCCCTTTCTGCAAGATACTCTTTGCAGTTCTTCTTCCAGTGCCTATCTTTACCATAGTGGAAGCACTGACCTTTGTCCTTTGTTGGGTCTTTTTTAGCAACCTTTGCTTTACCTGGTTTGCCCTTGCCCTTTTCCTTCTTAAGGGACCTTTCTGCTTTCCATTTCTTTCTGGTCTCACCAGTATAGAGAACTTGCTTCTCTTTCTTAATAGTACTCTCTACCTCCCTCAACATATTGAGGAGCTCTGGGAGAGTCACCTCAAGCTTGTTCATATTAAAATTCATTATGAACTGTGAAAAGGAATCTAGTAGGGACTGAAGCACAATGTCCACACACAAGTTATCCTTTAGGACCATTCCTAGACTTGTGAGTTTTTCTATCCACTCAATCATCTTAAGGACATGGTTCTGAACCGGTGTCCCCATAGTCATCCTAGCGCGGAAGAGACTCTTGGATATCTCATATCGCTGAGTCCTTCCTTGTTCCTCAAACAATTTATGGACATGTAGGAGAATGGATCTGGCATCCATCTTTTCATGTTGTCTCTGTAACTCAGGAGTCATAGAGCCCAATATATAGCACTGAGCAAGAGTGGAGTCATCAATGTACTTCACATAGCAAGCGATCTCATCCTCGCTTGTCCCTTTTTCGGGCGCAGGCATCATTGTATTAAGGACGTACACGATTTTCTCCGTTGTGAGAACAATTCTCAAGTTACGGAGCCAATCTGTATAATTTGGACCAGTGAGGCGGTTGACATCTAGTATGCCACGTAAGGGATTTGAAAGCGACATTTTCTAAAAATAAAGATGTAGTAGAAATGAATAATATGTAGATTTTACAAGAAATAAACTATCAAGATATGGACTTCTATCTTAATATGCTCCCACTATTTTACTAACGAGTCACGCGACACCCTCAGCATATGAAACGGAAGTCTCCGGCAGACTTCTAGTGGGGATCAGGATCCAATCAGCGTCATAGTGTAACCTCGAGGGACTCGACCAATCACACTAAGCCTAAAAGGTAGGCAACTCTTGCCGATCACAACTCCTTATGATTCTCGTCCTGTTCGGCCTCCAAATCACCATGGCCTCGAGGGACTCGACCAACAATGATGCTCGGTTAAGTCAACACCTTCGTTACAAGATGAGTCTGATTTTATGATATACCCTCAAGGGACTCGACCAAGCATACCATGCCCTCAGGTCACCGGCGACATCTCTATGTTGTAAGCAAGATAGCGAATTACGATATAGGTGAGTCTCGAGGGACTCGACCAACTCAACCTACACCGGGAATCGGTTCCTACTTATAACGATGGAAGGCCACGTGGGTCAATCTAATTGCCTCATGTTTACCGATTTAATATTATCGAGAGAGATGTTTCTATGATTTGGTCTCCTAATATGACATGTCACACATATATATATTTAATATATATCTACATCGCATGTAAATATATATACATATCTAGTATGTGTATAAGCAATCACACAACATGATCATGGACCACAACCTAATGTGATTAGGCCCAAGCCTGTAGGCCTAATCACTCACATCAAGATCTATGTGTGCAATGGTGCATCTCCATGCCCTGTGATCATCCATCTCATCCTCGTCAGTTCCGTCGACATCTTGATGCATCTTCATGCATCGCGATCGTCCGTCTCGTGGGTCCCGCTATCACATTCACGCTCCCGCTGTGCCTCCTCATGTGATTACAACTTAATCATAGGCACGCAGGCCCGACAATAAACGAGAAATATAATAGAGGCTCGCAGACCTCAATAATAATAATCACCAGTACACACATCACACGGTCCATGATCATCCGTCCACACATCACACATCACATGTATAAATAATCATCATCATGTAGGACTACTAGATAATGATAAAAAATAATAATTAACTAAACATTTTAATTAATTAGTATTTTATGAAATCAAGGACATATAGGAAATTTCTGAATTCATAGGGGTATTTTCATAATTTGGATAAGAGAAAGAAACTGGAATTTCTCAAATTTCGAGGGGCAAAACTATCTTTTGCCAAGAAAACCCTAATGACCTACTCCCCTTTGCTGTTGCCGCCACCGCCACCCTGTTGGCGGCGGCCTATACTGCGGGGCGAGGGTGCTGCCCTCGCCTGCAGGTGGCACGCCCGCTGGCGGCGCTGCCACTGCGGGTGGGCGCCACCGCGGGCGGTTCTACCGGCGGGGCAACGCCCGCAGGTGGTGCTGCCACTGCAAGTTGGCGCCCCTACGGGCGCCGCCACCTCCGCGGGCGGTTCTGCCCGTGGGGCAACGCCCGCGGGCGATTCTGTCCCGTCGGGCGATCGCCCCTGTGGGGGGGTTTCGCCCGCGGGAGCAGTGGCAGCAAGCGCCGCTGCCCTACGGTGCCTCACCCCGCGAGAGAAGCGGCCACAAGCACCTCTGCCCGCGGGCTACCAGCCCCGCCAGACGCAAGCCTGCTACAAGCCGACCGCCGATCGGCTGCTGCAGACGCAGCCCCGGTGCTGCCTGCCTACGGTTGCGCTGCACGCACGTAGATCAAGGGCAACAACTGTTGCTGCCCTTTCTCGCTTTTACGTCAACGATTTTGACGTCAATAGTTTTTCCTAAACACAACATACGCAGTTCAAAACCAATCATTCACACGAACAACCTGGCTCTGATACAACTGTTGGGAAATCTTAGGGGCGACATCACATGCGCAGTGGAAGAACAAGAAAACAAAATCCCCGATTCCCAAAGAGATGTTCGTCGTCGTGCGAAGATTAGTGCGCAAAATCTATGAAACTTAAAACTGCGTATAGAGTAGATTGTGTTACCTAGAGAGATCGTATATCCCTGTTTCCTTTCAGATCCTTAGGAGAGGGTGAAGGAGGTCAAGCGTCCTCCTCTTTAGCGGTGATCCACACAGCAGGGCTGCGACGACGCTCCTCAAAACTCCAGGCCTGCTCTGAGGTGGAGAGGGGGAGGAGAATAAGAAAGACAAGCAAAGGCTCTGGCCTATGAGGCTCTGAATCCCTCATATTTATAGAGGTCCCCTATCAAACCCTAATGAGTCCTCCCCTAGTGGATATTAGATCTGCATCGAATAAGATAAGGGCTCTGTCAGATATCTCATATCCGAACCTCTACTCATCGCAATGCCAACCATATGTGTGTGACCCTCTAGGCCCAATATCGAGCTGGCCGTGAGTCATACCTGCCAGAACTCCTTCTAACTCAGTGAATTATTATCTTTGTAATAATTCACTTGACTCATCGACTACTGACGTACTAGGCCACTACGTCGTAGTCCCCAGACGATATAGGGGAATTTAATCCATTGGACCTGTCTGTCCTCAGTTACAGTGTACCTATAGTCCCTCATCCATCTAATATCCTAGAGACCGTATATCGAGCATGGTGTTGTCAGACCCATACGGTTTCTACTTGAGTCTCGCTCTAATCGGATTCTCCCAGAGAACTCTTTCTCTCTCAACCCGAATGACCTTGGCCAGGGATTTGTCTGAGCAAGAACACATGGGATATTCCTCTCATGACACCGAGAGTGGATGATCCTCTATCGACACTCAATAACCCTCGTAAGGTCGACTACCACTCCCAATGACCAGCTATACTAGATCTGGGACAGCCAAACCTATAAGTCTGGTATCAAAGAGTGGAGCACTCATACAGAACATCCTTGGTTTCTCAAGTCTAAGGACCAGATACACCACTAGGACTACGGAATCACTATCTGACAATAAGGTATCATCAACCATCCAGCATTCCGTAAGCGGATCAATCAGTGAACTCATTCTCCAATGAGCACTTGTACTATATCCCTAGTGTCCCTACACGAGCAGCTATGAGACCAGCTGCATCCATCATATGGATGGGTATACAGCACACTAGTTTGTCTGGTTATCATGATGTCCCTCTCGAGTAACCTATGACTGAGATTATTTAGGATATGTGTTTAAAGGCGAATCGATCTCATTATCGTGATCTCATCACGATCTGATTCCCATTGCACAAATCCAATTACATCATAATATATATATGCATATATGCAACAGTTATAAAGTGATATACGCCAAAATATAATAAGCAAAAAGATTTTGTATCAAGTCACACGTGTCATCACTCACGTGATTGGCTTGTTGGGCACCTATGACTAGCATACACCATATGAGATATGGAAAGGGAAAAAGCCCAATATTAAGGTTGTTAAGATTTGGGGCTACCCTGTCCACATTAAAAGACATAACCCCGATAAGTTAGAATCGAGGACAGAGCGGTGCAAGTTCGTGGGATACCCTAAAGAACCTTATGGGTATTATTTCTATCATCTCGAGGACCAAAAGGTCTTTGTAGCTAAGAGAGTAGTGTTCCTTGAGAAGGAACACATTCTTGGCAGAGATAGTGGGAGAATGATAGAGTTGAGCGAGGTTGGAGATTCGAATCTATCCACAGTAAAGGCTTGGTTATCTAGACACTTCTCCATGAAGGACTTAGGGGAAGCATCCTATATCTTGGGGATTCGAACCTATAGAGATAGATCTAAAATGATGCTTGGCTTGTCCTAGTCCAGGTACATATAAACCATTGTCAAAAGGTTTAGCATGGAAAATTCAAAGAGAGGTCTCATACCGATGAGACATGGGATATCGCTTTCTAGGAGTATGTCCCCAAAGACTCCAGAAGAAAGGGCAAACATGGATATGATACCTTATGCCTCAGCAATAGGGTCTATCATGTATGTCATGCTATGTACTAAGCTTGATATAGCGCATGCTCTGAGTGTCACGAGCAGGTATCAGGCGGATCCAGGTTTGGAGCACTGGAAAGCAGTAAAGTGTATCCTTAAGTACTTGAGAAGGACTAAGGATCTTTTACTAGTGTATGGAGGTAATAGCCTTAAGGTTGAAGGCTACACAGACTCAAGTTTTCAATCTGATGTCGATAATAGCAAGTCAAATTCAGGGTATGTATACACCTTGAATTGAGGAGCAATGTGCTGGAAGAGTTCCAAGCAAGATACTGCTGCTGACTCGACCACAGAGGCAGAGTACATTACTGCATCAGATGCAGCAAAGGAGTGAGCCTGGGTGAAGAAGTTCATCACAGATTTGGGAGTCGTACCGAGTAGCGAGGAGCCGACTTCCTTATATTGCAACAACTATGGGGCGATTACTCAAATTAGGGAACCCGGGTCTCATCAGAAGTGTTCTGAGGAGGTTCCATCTTATTAAAGAGATCGTAACTCGAGGAGATGTAGTAGTGGAAAGAGTTCCATCCGAAGATAGCATTGCAGATCCATTGACAAAGCCGTTGTCTCAGATTGTCTTTGAGCGTCACAGGGGTCTGATGGGGATCAGACACATAGGTGATTGGCTTTAGGTCAAGTGGGAGATTGCTAGTCATAGGTGCCCAACAAGCCAATCACGTGAGTGATGGCACGTGTGACTTGATACAGAATCTTTTTGCTTATTATATTTTGGCGTATATCACTTTATAACTATTGCATATATGCATATATATATTGTGATGTCCTTGGATTTGTGCAATGGGAATCGGATCGTGTTGAGATCACGATAATGAGATCGATTCGCCTTTAAACACGTATCCTAAATAATCCCGGTCATAGGTTACTCGAGAGGGACATCGTGATAACCGGACAAACTGGTGTGCTGTATACCTATCCATATGATGGATGCAGCTAGTCTCATAACTGCTCATGTAGGGACACTAGGGATACAGTACAAGTGCTCATTGGAGAATGAGTTCACTGATTGATCCGCTTACGGAATGCTGGATGGTTGATGATGCCTTATTGTCAGACAGCGATTCTGTAGTCCTAGTGGTGTATTTGGTCCTTAGACTTGAGACACCAAGGATGTCCTATATGAGTGCTCCACTCTTTGATACCAGACTTATAGGTTTGGCTGTCTCAGATCTAGTATAGCTGGTCATTGAGAGTGGTAGTCGACCTTACGAGGGCTATTGAGTGTCGATAGAGGATCATCTACTCTCAGCGTCATGAGAGGAATATCCCATGTGTTCTTGCTCAGACAAATCCCTAGCTAGGGTCATTCGGGTTGAGAGAGAAAGAGTTCTCTGAGAGAATCCGATTATCGCGAGACTCGAGTAGAAATCGTATGGGTCTGACAACACCATGTTCGATATACGGTCTTTGGGATATTAGATGGATGAGGGACTATAGGTACACGGTAACTGAGGACAGACAGGTCAAATGGGTTGGATTCCCTTGTATCGTCTGGGGACTACGACGTAGTGGCCTAGTACGTTAGTAGTCGATTAGTCGAGTGAATTATTACAGAGATAATAATTCACTAAGTTAGAAAGAGTTCTGGCAGGTATGACTCACGGCTAGCTCGATATTGGGCCTAGAGGGTCACACACATATGGTTGGCATTGCAATGAGTAGAGGTTCGGATATGAGATATCCGATTGAGCCCTTGTCTTATTGGATATCCAATAAGCCCCTGAATTATTGGATCCCATTGACGAGATCCAATAAGAGCCCTTGAGAGATTATTGGATAGAGATCCACTAATCTAAAAGGCTTGGGTAATTGGATGCAGATCGAATACCCACTAAGGGAGGATCAATAGCCATGCTATGATCGAATAGTATGTCCCCAAAGACTCCAGAAGAAAGGGCGAATATGGATATGATACCTTATGCCTCAGCAATAGGGTCTATCATGTATGTCATGCTATGTACTAAGCCTGATATAGCACATGCTCTGAGTGTCACGAGCAGGTATCAGGCGGATCCAAGCTTGGAGCACTGGAAAGTAGTAAAGTATATCCTTAAGTACTTGAGAAGGACTAAGGATCTTTTACTAGTATATGGAGGTAGTAGCCTCAAGGTTGAAGGCTAGACAGACTCGAGTTTTCAGTCTAATGTCGATGATAGCAAGTCAAATTCGGGGTATGTGTACACCTTGAATGGAAGAGCAGTGTGTTGGAAGAGTTCTAAATAAGATACTACTACTAACTCGACCATAGTGGCGGAGTACATTGCTGCATTAGATGTAGCTAAGGAGAGAGTCTGGGTGAAGAAGTTCATCACAGATTTGGGAGTCGTGCCGGATAGCGAGGAGTCGATTTCCTTATATTGCGACAACAACGGGACGATTGCTCAAGCGAAGGAACCTAGGTCTCATTAGAAATCTAAGCATGTTCTGAGGAGGTTCCATCTTATCAGAGAAATCGTAACCCGAGGAGATATAGTAGTGGAAAGAGTTTCATCCGAAGATAACATTACAGATCCACTGACAAAGCCATTGTCTCATATTGTCTTTAAGCGTCACAGGGGTCTGATGGGGATCAAATATATAGGTGATTGGCTTTAGGTCAAGTGGGAGATTCCTAGTCATAGGTGCCCAGCAAGCCAATCAGGTGAGTGATGGCACTTGTGACTTGACACAGAATCTTTTTTTACTTATTATATTTTGGAGAATGACTTCACTAATTGATCCACTTTTGGAATGCTAGATGGTTGATGATGCCTTATTGTCAGACAGCGATTCCATAGTCCTAGTTGTGTATTTGGTCCTTAGACTTGAGACACCAAGATTGTCTTGTATGAGTGCTCCACTCTTTGATACCAGACTTATAATAGGTTTGGATGTCCCAGATCTAGTACAACTGATCATTAGGAGTGGTAGTCGATCTTGCGAGGGTTATTGAGTGTCGATAGACGATCATCCACTCTCAGCATCATGAAAGGAATGTTTCATGTGTTCTTGCTCAGACAAATCCCTGGCCAGGGTCATTCGGGTTGAGAGAGAAAGAGTTCTCCGGGAGAATCCGATTAGAGCGAGACTCGAGTAGAAACCGTATGGGTCTGATAGCACCATGCTCGATATACGTTCTCTGGGATATTAGATGGATGACGGACTATAGGTACACGATAGCTGAAGACAAACATGTCCAATGGATTAGATTCCCCTATATCGTCTGGGGACTACGACGTAGTGGCCTAGTATGTCCGTAGTCGATGAGTCGAGTGAATTATTACAGAGATAATAATTCACTAAGTTAGAAGGAGTTCTGATAGGTATGACTCACGGCCAACTTGATATTGGGCCTAGAGGGTCACACATATATGGTAAGCATTACGATGAGTAGAGGTTCGGATATGAGATATTCG
Organism: Musa acuminata AAA Group; assembly: GCF_036884655.1. Classification (NCBI taxonomy): domain Eukaryota; kingdom Viridiplantae; phylum Streptophyta; class Magnoliopsida; order Zingiberales; family Musaceae; genus Musa; species Musa acuminata. The sequence goes on from NC_088327.1 coordinate 28,802,995, forward strand.
CCAGAGCCCCTATCTTATTGGATATCCAATAAGCCCCTGAATTATTGGATCCCATGGACGAGATCCAATAAGAGCCCATAAGAGATTATTGGATAGAGATCCACTAATCTAAAAGGCTTGGGTAATTGGATGTAGATCGAATACCCACTAGGGGAGGATCAATTAGGTTTTGACAGGGGGCCTCTATAAATAGGAGGGATTCAGAGCCTTATAGGCTAGAGCCTTTGCTTGTCTCTTCTATTCTCCTCTCCCTCTCCACCTTAGAGCAGGCCTGAAGTTTTGAGAAGCGTCGTCGCAGCCCTGTTGTGTGGATCACCGCTAGAGAGGACACTTGACCTCCTTTACCCTCTCCTAAAGATCTGCAAGGAAACAGGGATATACGATCTCCCTATGTAACACAATCTACTCTATACATAGTTTTAAGTTTTGCAGATTTTGCGTACCAATCTTTGCACGACGATGAACATCTCTTTGGGAATAGGGGATTTTGTTTTCTTATTCTTCCATTGCGTATGCGATGTCACCCCCAAGATTTCCCAACATTGCAGCCTATTGCCCAATCGGCCAGTTGACTCCGTAACTCCGATATCCTTGGTGCAATATCCGCTCTTCTTGGCCCGATGCCCGAATTCATGGCCCAAAGCCTTCTGTCGATACGTCGACCGATTCTCCAACCCGACGTCCAATCTTCTGACATGTTTTCCTCCAACCCAACATGATTCTTCCTATTTTAATTGTCTCATCCTGATCGAAGTATCCTGCATCACTCAAAACATAAATCAAATCATAAACACTTATCAATTGGTTTCATCATCAAAATTCGAGATTCAATAATCTCCCCCTTTTTATGATGACAATTAATTGATGACAGAGTTAACCTTAACACCCGGAGTTTAAACAAACTCCCCCTATCAATCTGTCATATTGATAGAACATTGAATTCAAGCTAAATTCAAGTTATGGCAAATTTCATCATGAATATTTACAACACATCATCATGCATAACATGATCATACTTCTCCCCCTTTATCATCAACAAAAAGGAGAAGTTCCAACTATCAAGTGTTTGGACATAGAAGTTCAAATTATTGCATAATTAACATAATCTCCAGTTTTATCATCATGCAATTTTGTTATCATCATAGATATGCAAGGTGGTAAGATAGCAAGTTCTATAACATACAAGCTAGCAAATTTTACAATATTTTAGAACATACAAGCTAGCAGTTTTGAGATGTTCAAGAAAGCAACTCTTGCTTCTTGAAATATGCAAATTTGTCAATTTTGCTAGATATGCAAGTTAGCATGTTTTGCTTCTTGAGATAGGTAAGATAGCATTTCTTTCTCCATGCAATTTGCAAGCTTCTCCATGCAATTTGCAAGCTAGCAAATTTTTGCTTCCTTTGAGCTAGCAATTTTGTTTCCTTTGCAAAGTGCAAGTTTCTAAATTTTACAAGATGAGCTAGCGATATTTCTCCCCCTTTGGCAATGTCAAAAAGAAGGGAAGAATATAATGTTATAATTCTTTTCCCTTTAAGATAATTTCCAAAGCATGAAAAAGGTAAACAACAAAAATGAATGTCAAACGATATCATTTTTGACAAGAAAGCATGATAGGAAAAATAATCTTGATTCAAAAAGAAGGTTCAAGTCTAAAATTCGAGAAATCAAGATCATGATCCGAAAAAGAATGTATAAGAAGAGTTTATGCATTTTTTGTAATTTAGTTAAATTTAAGATTCAAACTAGCAATTTTCTTTCTCCCCTTTATTATAATCAAGGAAGAAGTAGAGTGGAAGAACATAATGGTGCAAAATATTTCAATCATTTCAAAGTATTTGTGCCATCAAAGATAAGACCACTTAAATACCGAAAGACATGATTCATATAGTAAATCTCTTCTTTAAATAGAATACCAAGAAGAATCGTAGGAGAACAATTAAAGAAAAATCTTGATTCATAATAAATCTTCATTTATAAATATCAAGGAATCAAGATCATGATTTGGATAAAAATTTATTCAAATTTAAATCATCAAAATTATTTTCAAAATCATTTTCAAGAGATTAACAAAAATGATACAAATAGATTCATTAATCTCCTTTTTGGAAAACTCGATGAAGTAGGGAAAAAGAAATCTTTCAAGGAGAACCTATCCTCTTTTTAGTTGTTTCAATTTATGCGATTTATTTCATTTATGCCAAATAAATAAATGCATCAATGTTTTAAAATCGAAAGTGTCGATTTATTACATCAAAGATTAATAAGGCATAAATCGTAAAAAAAATCATCATGCATCATTTTTAAATCTCATGCATAGTATAAAATCACCAAGCATGGTACCAAAATTTTTAATATTTTTATTACATAATTACATCATTATGCATTATTCAAATTGATTTCATAAAGCATTTTCCATCAAGATCATTTTGTTTGTTGTAGTCACGCATTTTTCTTTTTAGGTGAATCTAACTTTTCATGCTTAGTTTTCATACAAAAGCCATGCATCAATTGTTTAAAAACCAAAAAAGAACTTTCATTGCAACAAAGATCAATAAGCCAAAAATCATCATGCATAATTTCAAAATAGAAACTCATTAAGCATGATCATTATGCATTAAATTATCAAGCATGATTTCATTAAAAATAAAGCATTTTTAATCACAAGGAATATGAAAATCATCAAGATACACATTATTTATTAAACACATATAGCATGGTTTCATAAGGCATTTTTAATCAAAATCATTTTGTTTGTTTATCACAAAACATACAATTTTCATAATCACTAGAAAGGTAAGAATGATCCCATTTTTTGCATTTTCATTCAATTATTAAACATATAGTTTTTAAGAATATTAATTTTAAACTAAATTAAAAATAACTCATAAAAAGCATTATGTAATTTCAAAATAAACTAAGAGCATTTTGATTACCTCATCGTTGAAAGCCATTAAGACGTAATTTGCTACCTCGTCTTTGTTGATTTTCTCCTCGTCTTCGGAGGAGCTCAATTCATCTCAAAGTACTTCCTTCTTCTTGCGTTCATAGCAAGTAGTTGTGTTCTTTTTGTTCTTTAATTTTTGTTTCATGAACTTTTTAAATTTCTTAGTGAGGAGTTCAAGTTCACCATCACGAGCTTATACTCGAGTGGTCTTCAATTGTTTTAAGTCCCAAATCCTTCCTGTTCTTTGGAAGGTTGTTCTTGAGTTCTTCACGTGCATTGCACGTCATTTTATAGGTCATTCGAGACCCAATAAGTTCTTCGATCAAAAAAGTATTTAAATTTTTTAATTCTTGAATAGCCGTTATTTTCGAATGCCAATTGTTAGAAAACAATCGTAAAATCTTGTTAATGAGTTCAAAATTCGAAAAACAATTGCCAAGAGCTTTTAAACCATTGACGACATCCGTAAAACAAGTGTACGTGTCAACAATGATTTCGCTCGGCTTCATATGAAATAGTTCAAAATCATACATTAAAAAATTAACTTTAGAATCCTTAATACTACTTGTGCCTTTGTGTGTGATTTTAAGAGTGTGTCATATATCGAACGTCATTTCGCATATAGAAACCCGATTAATTTTTTTTTATCTAAGGCGTAAAATAAGGCATTTATAGCCTTTGCATTTAGAGAAAAAGCCTTCTTCTCCAAATCATTTCAATGGTTCATTTAAAGAGAAGACATTTGAAAACTATTTTCAACCATATTCCATAAATTTAAATCAATCGAAAGCAAGAAAACTCTCATTCAAGTTTTCCAACATGTGTAGTTCGTCCCATTGAAAAAAGGAGGACGAATGAGAGAGTGACCCTCTTGAAAGCTGGTAAGAGCCATTTCTCTTTGGGTGTTAAACCAAATGAGAAAATAAGGCTTTGATACCAATTGTTAAGAAAAGAGGTCGGCACTAAGAGGGGGGGGGTGAATTAGTGCAGCGGATAAAAATGTCGATTTCGAAAAATCCTTTCGTACGATAAAACCAAACTTGGAAATGCTTAACTTTGAAAGCGAAGTAAGAGCATATTAAAGGCAGTTTGCAGTTAATGTAAATTGCAGAAAGTAAATGCAAACCAGAGAACACACCAATTTTATAGTGGTTCGGTTGTCGTGACCTACATCCACTCCACCGATTCCTCTTCCGTCGAGGCTACTAGCATCCACTATCGATCTTCTTTTAATAGGCGAAGATCAACCTCCTTTTACCAGGTTTAGGAGACAACCTTTACAAGCACTCACTCATCTCTTATAGAATTCTAAACTTAGAGTGGAGGAGGGAATTTCTCAAGAGATTGCAGCAGCATTTTCTCACTTTTAAATTCTTTGTGCTTGTGTTTGTTAACCAGGGATGAGAGGGGTATTTATAGGCTTCAAGTTGATTCAAACTTGGAGCCTAAAATCATCTCATCCTGGGTTTCCTAGGTCTGAGCGGTATCACCGCTAGTGTTAGTCTGACACTACATTGGGCAATACTACAACCCAGTCTGGTGGTACCATCGCTTGGCTCTTTGCCACTGGGCGGTACCACCGCCCAGCCTGGCAGTACCACCTCCTGGCACCCTACTAGGGGTGATACCTCCGCTTGACACAGTCTCGAAGACTGTGCCACGACGGTACCACTTCTTGGGTCACTGTTTAGGCCTCTCATTAGGCCCAACATAGTCCTTACATGGGCCCAATTGGCCCCTAATTGGGTTGGACCAAATCCAAACCCAATTACGTGCTAACTATGATTCCTAAGACATATTCTAAGCTAAACAAGTTCATAAGTCTAGTTTCTTCCGACGATCTTCCGGCGAACTACTGACGATCTCTCGGCAATGTTCCAACAGACTTCTGGCAAGCTCCTAGACTTCACGATGATCTTCTTGGCGAGTTCCGACGAGCTTCTTCCTGCAAGCTCCTAGACTTCTCGGCTGGTTCTTGTAGAACTTCCGACGAACGTTTGAACTACTGATGAACTCCCAACGAAATCGCGTCCTTGACTCCGGGACTCCATTTTGCTTTATGCCTTGTTATCGTAGTTAATCCTGTACATGTAAAAATACACTTCGATCTAGACAATTAATTCTAAGCATGAATCATGTTGTCCGGTATGTCATTGGTCCATCGACGCTTCGTCCAATTCTTGATGCAATATTCGCTCTTCTTGGCCCGATACCCGAATCCATGGCCCGAAGTCTTCTGTCGATACGTTGATCGATCCTCCGACCCGACATCCAATCTTTGGACATGTTTTCCTCCGGGCCAACATGATTCTTCCTACTTTAATTGTCTCATCCTGATCGAAGCATCCTGTATCACTCAAAACGCAGATCAAATCATAAACACTTATCAATTGGTTTCATCATCAAAATCCGAGATTCAACAAGAACCCCTATAACGTTTCGAGGAGTGATCTCCCTTAATGATCAATCTACATACAATTCCTCTAGGGTTCTATCAACTACCTATTTTGATGGTTTGAAATATATATATATATATATATATATATATATATATATATATATATAATTTATTCTTTTTGCCTTTATAAGTTATTTTTAAGGTTTTCTTAACCTTCGAGAGTTTTTAGTTATTATTATTATTATTTATATAATTTGATTTTTATAATTTTATGATGATAAATTTTTTATAATTTTAATATTTTTATATACTTATTGCTATAAATTAATATATATTAATATGATGTAATTTCTAAATACTATTTATTCTGAATCGATCGGACATTCGATTAAATTGAATGAGCTTTAAAGTATAAAATAATTAGTAAAATAGTGGTTGAGAATACTTGTCCGGCTGCGAGGAAAATTTAAAAAAAATGGAGGCAATCTCGCCTTAAAAAGAATGCCTCCGGTAAAAAAACGATTCCTAAAAAAAAATAAAAAAAATCAATGGTTAGAAAAATTTTCTATAAATTGCCCAACGTGTGACATACCTCAGACTCAAACAGACGCCTATGCCATCGTCCCCCACCCCGACTGACCTCAGTGGGTGGGACCCTCGGTGTGGCCAGCGGGGTTAAAGGGCCGTGGGAAGAAATTTCTCCTTCCAAATAATAGAACACCTCCGTTGGATTGTTTTACGCTGCCGTGGCAGAACGCTTAAACCCTAGCCGACCTCGTCGCGTTCCTTTGCAGTCCTCGCCCCACCGACGGAAACCTCCCGTCTTGATGTCTTACTCTCTCTGTTCAGCTGCTCAAGGTATCATTAGACAATTTTCTTTTGGAATGTTCATGTACGCTTTGTTCGCAATCTTACCTAGTTAAACAAAAATTGATATGAAGTGTTTTTTTTCTCTATTTCGATCTATTCTAGATCATTCATCGGTGCTTATTACGTTATCTTTGTCTTTGCATCATTTGTAGATATTAGGGATATGATATAGATGCCGCCTTTCTAATTGAATCTATTAAATGGCTGTTTGACATAATGTTTTAGCTCCTTTTTGTTTTCTCCATATTATCTAATTAATTGCACATTACGGTGTGATCTTACTACGTATAATAAGTGCATGAATCAGTGATGTGGTTGGTATCGCTTCGTGTTTTCTAGACTAGTCGATGAAAATTAAAAGGACAAAAGATGGATAGCTAGTTCTTGAATTTTCTTTGGGGGACCTAAACTGTGTCTGCTTTGGTAGACTCTGTTTTTGGGCCTTAAGAAATTGTTCCAGCTGATGCTTGGGATCAGACATTTTACACAGTTGGAGTATTGTTAGTTTTTAGTTTTCCTTGATACTCTAGAAGTAGCCTCAAGTTATTGCGAGGCTAATGCAACAAGAAATACAAGGTTGAATTACAGAAGCTAATGACAGTTGTTTGTACTTGATAAGTTATACTGTAGACTACATAGGACAATTGGAAATTCAACTTTGTGTAATCCTAGTTGTTGATCCATGTATGTTGGCTTAGACTCTAATTTTTTTTTGGTTTGGGTAACGTATTTTACAATTATTTGGCTGAAAAATAGAGGTTTTTGTCTAACTAGTTGGGACCTATCAAAAGGTCTTTATTTCTTGTTCTTTGGACCTTCATATCAAGGAACATCGTTTCCTGCAAGTTGATCGTATCGATCCATCGTTAGACCGGTGTGTAACAGTCTATCGTGTGTCAATACATTGGTAATATGAAAAAGGGCCAAGAATTACTCGAAATTAATAAAACCCTATTTTTATGATTTTTTATCATAATTTATAAGTATAAAATTATATTTAAATAAAAAAAAGCATATATAAGCCATGAATAAATAGAAATTCAAGGTTACAAGGATTCAAAATTAAATTTATCTTTTCTGATTTGTTGAGGATAACTTTATCGTATATTCCTTCATCAAAAGAAGTTGCTTTCGTTGATTGTGAATCACCTACAAAGAAAAGAGTTTAGATGCTAGATTAGGTGTCAAAACTTTAAGATTTGAGTATAATAATTACTATTCAAATAACAATTATATACGCCTACATTTATCACTAAATTTGCAGAATCTATAGGGTCGATTCAAATAGAAGTTTGGGTAGGTATTTGTGCTCCAAATCTTTCAAGTAAGGTATTGAAAGATATATCTACGAGTCTAGTTTCTAAAGAATCATGTTTCGTACAAATTAGAATTTCTAACAGAGATACTATTCTCCGACCTTTCGTAACTATATTGCTTGTAACTCTTTGTTGGAAATTCTAATTGGTATGAAATATGATGTATTTTATGTTTCAATGCTTAGAAAGTATATACCGGATCCCTCTCATATCATTAAGTATAAGCTGATTGTGATCGAGAAAGACTTATCTTATGTGGAAAAGTCCACTTAAATCATTGATAAAAAAGAAAAGATCCTAAGAAATAGGATTATTCCTCTAGTTAAAATGATTTGAAAGCATCATTCTATTAACGAAACTACTTGAGAGCTAGAGGAAGAAATTAAGAAAGTGTCTCATTATCTTTTTATCGATGGAGGTATGATAAATTTAGATGACTAAATTATATTTTTAAAGGGGGAGAGTGTAATATCCCTCATTTTTTAAATTTTTATAATGATTTGTTTGTAATGTAAGGATCTATTTGTAAATATGAGGATTGTTTAATAATTATTTTACATTAAATGATTTTATATTGAAAATTTATTTCTAGGGACCTAAATGTGAATCTTAGTAATTAGATATCATTTGTGAAAGATTCATATTAAGTTAAAAAAAAAATGGAGGACATGTGTCACTAGAACCTAATGATGGTGCCACTTATGCTTGTTTTATGGATGATACATAAGCTTCCTTCATGAATGCTTGCCACCTTGCCATCTTTGTGTTATCCAAATCTAAGCAATTAGAGGAGAAAACTAATGGAAAAGTTACTAAATGAGGAAATTTACTGCAACCAACATAGACTTGAGAAGATAAGGGAAGAGGAATTGAAGTAGAAGAAGAAGTTTTGCTTTAGCTTGAGGTTTTGGATCAATTCCTCACATTTGGTAATCAAATTTTTCTAAGGCAAGTGTTTTAACCCTTTTCAACTACAATTCTAATCTCTGCTTTTACCTTGATTATAAGAAATTTAAAGAGTTTGGCCTTGCATTTGATATCAATCTCGTTTAATTATAAAGCTTTGAATCTGAAATTTTCGAGATTTATGACCTATCTACCTTGTCCCTAACTCTTTTCATATCTGAACGCATTATGCGAAAGTTTGTGTTTGCATCGTATTGTTTCATATAGGCATATGTATGTTTTCGTTGTTTCGTATGTGTTTCTGATATGTGCCAATTTTATTGCTCACAATGTCCATTTGTACTCCGGTGTTTGTGGTATAATGTGAACATTTGTCAGAAATGGAAAAGAGTGTTATGTTTAGAGCTCGCGATACTTTACCGGCCCCCTTTGACTTCATCTAGACGTGGGTGGATGGAGCTCCTAGATGGGGCAGACTTATGTTTGATGGTCGTCTAAAAATAGATGGACCATATTATGTTATGATCTCACTTCACCCGCTATGTTTGTTAACATGTTATCTAAAGTGTTGCTTATGTGTTCCTATGTGCGATTTAGATAAAAAATCAATGAATGCAACTTTAAATATTACATTTGAGCTTATGTTCCTTATTTGTTCATTTGATATTCTTTGAAATATTTCATATACCATTGATATGCTCCGAAATATTTCATACGTCATTGATATGCTTCAAAATATTTCATATGCCATTGATATGCTTCAAAATGTTTTATATGCTATTGATATGCTCTGAATTATTTCATACGCTATTGATATGCTCCGAAATATTTCTGACGCCTTTGATGTGTTCCAAAAATACTTTTTACTCCATTTGTTATGAACTAAATATGTTTTGAATGAAATGATATTTGCGATTAAATATTTACTGAGATGATATCTATGAATTCTTGCATCCCTATCTTGCATTTTGATACTATGTTTGTTCGAAACTATTCTCTCTCGCCATGGATATGTTAGTCGCTTGTTGAGATTTGTAGCTCACTCCATTGCTATATAAAATTTTTAAGTTAGCTTGTCGCTCACTAAAATGTTGGAAATTAGCTGAGGCAATGAAAAACTATTCGGATTTTGGGCAAATCTTTGTGGGTTTATGTGTTGTTGTTGTATAAGTACCCTTTGCTTGTAATGAAATGTTGTTAACAAATTTGGATTGGTGTATCTTGTAAACGTTTAAAAATACCTCTCATGTTTGGGATTTTAGAATGTTAAGTTTAGTTTTATAACGATATGAACTTGTAGTAAATGATTGGTTTTGCTATTATATAGATTCTCACACTAGTGAATTTATAAGTGTAGTTAATGTTTTGTTAAGTTGACGTTGGGTTTCGTGAATTATCGAGTGAGGTGGTATATGATTTTAAGCTACACATGTTTTATAGATATGAATGATGTTTGAAAGTTTTTCAGTGTCCTTAAATGTTAGTTTAGATTTTGGAGTGGATTTTTGATTAATTATAATATTCTTGATTGAAGATAGGTTCACACCTTTTGATTGCGTTAATTTGGAGTGTGTGACAGAGATGGTATCACAACATATCGAAAGGACAAATGAGAAACATAAGCTTAAATGTCATATTTAACGGTGCATTCAGTTTATTTTTATCCAAAGCGCATATAGGAACACATAAGCAAAACTTTGGATAACATATCAACAAATATGACAGGTGAAATGAGATCATAATATAATATGGACCATCCATTTCTAGACGACCATCAAACGTAAGTCTACCCCGTTTGGGAGATCCATCCATCTACGTTTGGATGAAGTCAAAGGGGGGCGGCAAAGCATCGCAGGCTTTAAACATAACTTCCTTTCTTATTTTTGGCAAAGGTTCACATTATCTCACAAACATCGGAGTACCAAAGGATATTGTGAGCAATAAAATTGGCACATATCAAAAGCACATGCGAAACAATGAAAACATACATGTGCTTATCTGAAACAATACGATGCAAATACAAACTTTCGCATAATGTGTTCAAATATTAAAAGAATTAGGGATAAGAGCATACAAGATTTGAAGGTAATCACATAAGGCTCAGTTGAAGAAAGAATTCTAGATGAATTCAATTTCAAAGAGATGAAACAAGAATATGCAAAAATGACAAAAGTTTTGTTCTGGCAGATTCTGGGAGACACATTGTATAAATAATTCGAATAATCAATTATGCTCCAATTTACTCAAGAAAGGTATCATTGGAAAGATATACCAATTTACATTTAGATAAAACAAGTTTTATACAAATTAAAGTTTCCAATAAAGAGTTACAAATAATTTGGTAATCAAAGGTCAGAGAACAAAATCTCTATTTTGCAGAATCCATAGGGTCGATTCTAATAGATGTTTGGGTAGGGATTTGTGCTCCAAATCTTTTAAGTGAGGTGCTGAAAAATATATCTACGAGTCTAGTTTCCAATAAATCATGTTTCATATATATTAGAATTTCTAATAAAGAGTTAAAAGCAATATAGTAACGAAAGGTCAGAGAATAGTATCTTTGTTTTGCAGAATCTATAGGGTCGATTCAAATAGAAGTTTAGGTAGACATTTGTAGTCCAAATCTTTCAATTAAGACATGGAAAGAAAGATCTATGAGCCTATTTTCAAATAAAGCAAGTTTTGACCAAATAAGAATTCAGTACAAAGAGTTATAACAAGAACAAGACAGATAGGTCATAAATCTTGAAAATTCCAGATTCAAAGTTTTATAACTAAACGAGATTTATCAGATGTAAGGCCATAACTTTTCAAAATTCTTATAATCAAGGCAAAAGCAGAGATTATAATTACAATAAAAAAGAGTTAGAACACTTCAAAAAAATTTAATTCCCAAATGTGAGGAATTGATTCAAAACCTTAAGCCAAAGCAAAACTTCTTCTACTACAATTCCTCTTCCCTTATCTTCTCAAGTCTACGTTGGTTGCACCAAGTTTCCTCATTTGGTAAGTTTTCCTTTAGTTTTCTTCTCTAATTGCTTCGGTTTGGCTAGCACAAAGTGGCAAGTATGCATGAAGAAAGCTTATATATCATTCATAGAACAAGCATAAGTGGCACCATCCTTAGCTTAGCTAGTGACACATATCCTCTATTTTTTTTAACTTAATATAAATCTTTCACAAATCGTATTCAATTGTTAGGATTCACATTTAGGTCTCTAGCGATAAACTTTCGGTATAAAATCATTTAATGCATAAGAATTATTAAACAATCCTTATATTTATAAATAGGTCCTTACAAAAATTTCAGAAATGAGGGATATTTCACTATGTTATACCCCCCAAATTTAACACATTCAAGAGACGTGAACCTATCTTAAATCTAGAAAATTTATTATTCATTAAGAATCCAATCCAGGATCCAAACTAACATTTAAGGATATTGAAAACATTCAAACTTTTTTTACATATATAAAACCTGTGTAGTTTATAATCATACACCACATCACTCGATAATTCAGGAAACCCAAAGCCAACTTAACATAGCATTAACAACACTTATTAATTCACCAATGTGAGAATATATACAATCGTAAAACCAACCATTTACCACTAGTTCATATCATCGTAAACTAAACTTAACGTTCCAAAATTCTAAACTTGAGAGGTCTTTTAAAGCTTTTACGTGATACATAAATTCTGATTCATCGATAATATTTCATTATATGCAAAATGCACTTATACAACAACAATATATCAACCAACAAGACTTGCTCAAAATTTGAATAGTTTTCCACTGTCTTAGCCCAATCTTATATTTTAGCGAGTGATAAGTTAACTTGAAAAATTTATATAGCACCGGGGTGAGCTACAAAGCTCAGTAAGCGACTAATGTATCCATGGCGAGAGGATAGTTTCAAACAAACTTGGTATCGAAATGCAAGACAGGGATACAAGAATTTATGGATATTATCTCATTAGATATAAAATCGTAAATGTTGTTTCATTTGAAACATACGTTGTTCATTATAATTGAGTAAGGAGTATTTTGGAGTATATTAAAAGTATAAGAAATATTTTGGAGCATATCAATGGCGTATAAAATATTTCAGAGCATATCAATGGCGTATGAAATATTTCAGAGCATATAAATGACGTATGAAATATTTTGGATATCAATGGTGTATAAAATATTTCGGAGTATATCAATGGTATATGAAATATTTTGGAGCATATCAATAGTATATGAACTATTTTGGAGCATCTCAATTGCGTATGAAATATTTCGGAGCATATCAATGGCATATGAAATATTTTAAATTTTATATAAATTAGAGTTTTCAACAAGGAGTTACAAATAATTTGGTAACCAAAGGTCAGAGAACAAAATCTCTGTTTTGCAGAATCTATAGGGTCGATTCCAATAGATGTTTGGGTGGAGATTTGTGCTCCAAATCTTTCAAGTAAAGTACTAAAAAATAAATCTATGAGTTTAGTTTTCAAAGAATCATGTTTTATACAAATTAGAATTTATAACAAAGAGTTTACAAGCAATATAGTAACGAAAGATCAGAGAATAGTATCTTTGTTTTGTATAATCGGGTCAATTCAAATAGAAGTTTGGGCATGTATTTGTGTTCCAAATCTTTCAAGTAAAGTATTGAAAGCTAGATCTACGAATCTAGTTTCCAAAAAATCATGTTTCATACCAATTAGAATTTCCAATAGAGAGTTATAATCAATATAGTAACAAAAGGTCAGAGAATAGTATCTCTGTTTTGCAGAATCTATATGGTCGATTCAAATGGAAGTTTGGGTAGACATTTGTACTATAAATCTTTCAATCAAAGTATAGAAAGAAAGATCTACGAGTCTATTTTCAAATAAAGTAAGTTTTGCCTAAATAAGAATTCGGTACAAAGAGTTATAACAAAAGAACAAGATAGATAGTTCATAAATCTCGAAAATTTCAGATTCAAAGCTTATATTTAAACGAGATTTATATTAGATGCAAGGTTAGAACTCTTCAAATTTTTTATAATTAAAGCAAAAGCATAGATTAAAATTATAGTAGAAAAGGGTTACAACACTTGCCCTAGAAAAATTTCTTTCCCAAGTTGTAAGGAATTGATCCAAAACCTCAATCCAAAACAAAACTTATTCTACTTCAATTCCTTTTCCCTTCTATTCTTCGGTCTACATTAGTTGCAGCAAGTTTCCTCATTTGGTAAATTTTCCTTTAGTTTTCTCCTCTAATTGTTTAGGTTTGACTAATACAAAGATGACAAGGTGGCAAGCATGTATGAAGGAAGCTTATGTGTCATTCATTCATAGAATAAGCATAAGTGGCACTATCCTTTGGTTAGCTAGTGACATATGCTCTACATTTTTTTTAAAACTTAATATGAATCTTTCACAAATCATATTCAATTGCTAAGATTCACATTTAGTTCCCTAGCAATAAATTTTTAATATAAAATCATTTAATGCCAAAGAATTATTAAACAATACTCATATTTATAAATAGGCCTTTACATTACAAATAGGTCCTTATAAAAATTTCAGAAATAGGAGATATTACACTCTTCCCCCCTTAAAAGTAAAATTTAGTCAAACAAATTTAGTATCAAAATGTAAAGCAGAGATATAAGAATCCATGGATATCATCTCATTAGGTGCAGAATCAGTAATGTCATTTTATTCGAAACATCTTTTGTTCATAACAATAGAGTAATGAGTATTTTAGAGTATATCATTAGAGTAAGGAATAGTTCAAAGCATATCAATGACATAAAACATTTTAGAGCATATCAATGACGCATAAAATATTTCGAATCATATCAATGGTGTATGAAATATTTCGGAGCATGTCAATGGCATAAGAAATATTTTGAAGCATATCAAAGGCATAACGAACCTTTCGGAGCATATCAAAAGAACAAATAAGAAATATAAACTCAAATGTCATGTTTGACGTTGTATTCATTTTATTCTTATCCAAAAAACATATAAACTCATAAGCATTACTTTGGATATATCAAAAACATAGAGGGTGAAGTGAGATCATCATATAATATGATCCATTCATTTTTAGATGACCACCAAACATAAGTCTCCTACGTCTAGGAGCTCCATCCACCCACGTTTGATGAAATTAAAGGGGGCTAGCAGAGCATCGCGGGCTCTAAGCATAACTCCCGTTATCATTTCTGGTAAATGTTTACATTATCCCACAAACACCGGAGGACAAAAGGATATTATGAATAATAAAATTGGTACATATTGGAAGCACATGCGAAACAACGTAATCATACATATGCCTATATGAAACAATACGATGTAAACACAAATTTTCGCATAATACATTCAGATATGGAAAGAGCCAAGGTAAACGACATACAAGAGTTCAAGGCAATTACATAAGGCTCAATTGAAGAAAGAATTTTAGATGGATTCAATTTCGAAGAGATGAAACAAGAATAAGTAAAACTGACAAAAGTTCTATTCTGGCAAATTATGTGAGGAATATTGTACAAATAATTAGGACAATTATGCTTCAATTTACTGAAGAAAGGTATTATTGGAAAGATATACCAATCTACTTTCTGATATAACAAATTTTATACAAATTAGAATTTCTAACAGGGTGTTACAAATAATTTGGTAACCAAAGGTCAAAGAACAAAATCTCTGTTTGGTCGAATCTATAGGGTTGATTCCAATAGATGTTTGGGCAGGGATTTGTGCTCTAAATATTTGAAGTAAGGTATCGAAAGATAGATCTACGAGTCTATTTTCCAATAAAGTATATTTTGCACTGATCAGAGTTTCCTACATGGAGTTATAAGCAGTTTAGTATCGATAACGTTATAAATCACGATTCCTATTTTGCAGAATTCTTAATGTCAGTCGAAATAAAAATTTGGGCAGTCTAACTAACTCTGAATCTTTCAATCAAGGTATAGAAAGAAAGATCTACGAGTCTATTTTCAGATAAAGCATGTTTTGCCCAAATTAGAATTCGCTACAAAGAGTTATAGCAAGAACAAGGCAGATAGGTCATAAATCTAAAAAATTTTAGATTTAAAACTTTCCGTCTAAACGAGAGGGATATCGGATGTAAGGCCAGAACTCCTCAAATTTTTTATGATCAAGGCAAAAGTAGAGATTAGAATTGCAGTAGAAAAAGGTTAGAACACTTGCCCTAGAAAAATTTCATTCATAAGTTTGTGGAATTGATCTAAAACCTCAAGCCAAAATAAAACTTATTCTTCTACTTCATTTCCTCTTCCCTTCTCTTCTCAAGTCTACGTTTGTTGTAGCAAGTTTCTTTATTTGGTAAGTTTTTCTTTAGTTTTCTCCTCTAATTGTGTAGGTTTGGCTAACACAAAGATGACAACGTGACAAGCATGTATGAAGGAAGCTTATGTGTCATCCATATAATAAGCATAAGTGGCATCATCCTTAGGTTAGCTAGTGACACATGTCCTCTAATTTTTTTTAATTTAATATGAATCTTTTACAAATCATATCCAATTGTTAAGATTCACATTTAGGTCCCTAGCAATAAATTTTTAATATAAAATCATTTAATGTAAAAGAATTATTAAACACTCCTCATATTTACAAATAGGTTCTTACAAAAATTTTAGAAATGAGAGATATTACACTCTTCAACCCCTTAAAAGTAAAATTTAGTTATCTAAATTTATCAAACCTTCATCGATTAAAAGATGAGGAGACACTTTTTTTATTTCTTCCTTTATCTCTCAAGTAGTTTTGTCAATAGAATGATGCTTTCAAATCACTTTACCTAGATGAATAATTCTATTTCTTAGGATCTTTTCTTTCTTATCAATGATCTGAGTGGACTTTTCTATGTAAGACAAGTCTTTATCGATTACAATCGGCTTATACTTAATGACATGAGAGGGAGTTGGTATATACTTTCCAAGTAGTAAAACATAAAATACTTCATGCTTTCTAAAGGTTTTGGGTAGATCAAAAATAAAGTCCATGGTAACACATTATCGTTTTCATTCAGGAATATCTAAATTTTGCAACAAACCTTTAAGTCTCTGGCGATCTACTTTGATTTACTAATAAGTCAAACAATTACTTTTGAGATCTCTATACATCTTAGTGTTATCAGGATGCATGGTGTACTTAGAATTATGAACTTCTTTCAATATATGTTTATTGATATCTGGATGCTCCTTTACATATACAAGATGACAAAAATAACCTTTTTTGCATAAGACAATGAGCTTGAAGTACTAATATAAGGAAAAGAGGTAAATCATGCTTGATACCCTCAAAATAAAATATGGGCTGTTTTTGTATGTAAAAAGTGATCACTTTGGTATGACAATCTATATTTGCATGATAGGAAGATAGCCAATCCATGCCAAGTATAATATCAAAATCTTGGATCTCTAAGAGACTCAAATAAGCAAAAAATTCGTGTTCTCCAAACGAAATCAGACAAGATGTAGATTAAGTTTGTTGTCATAGAATCCCAAACAGTTGTAGTTACATATAGCATATAATCCAATGGTCTAGGTTGAATGCCCAAGTGACAAGGAAAATACTATGAAACAAACGATAGATTGGAACCAGGGTCAATCAAAACTTTTGCATTTCTATCAGAAACATGAATATTGTCTTCGACCACTGATTTAGAAGCTTTGGAGTATGTTCAGTGATAGCATATACTTTGACATGGGCTGATCATCGAGGAGGCAGTGGCTCTTTCTACTTGTTTAGAGGGCAGCCTTTTACTTTATGATCCAATTTTCCACAAGCAAAACAAGCTTTAGTCACCCGAAAACACTAACTTATTTCATGATTTAACCCACATTTTTTACATGATTGAGTCTTTTGTAGTGATTTTCCTTTCCCAAATCTAGACGTCATCTTGTTATCAATTTCTGATTCATTTCGTTTGTTAGTTTTACTAGTAAACTTGTCCTTGCTATTCCTGTCCCTGATCTCCACAAATTCTTTTTATTGTTCCCCATTGGTGTTCAGCCTCTCCTTCCAACATAAAGGTGATAAAAGAGATCTAATTATCAGGGCAATTTAAGATATCAATTATTTTTTCCATTTGCATCATCCAATGTTTTGCCACGATTGGATCAAGCCCACTAATGAAAAAGGGCGGACTAAGCTTTTTAAATTATTCTATTCTTTATCCATTCGGATTTGATATCTCCGATCAACTCTTTCATCCCACTTAATTAATCAGAAGAAGATGAGGTAAGAGGACCAGATGTCCTCATCATCCTAGATTCCTAAAAGACATCAAAGCAATGATTTAAAAAGCGCTAGGCGCCAAAAGGCGCCAAGGTCCAAAAACGCCTGAGGCGCTAGGCGCTCGCCCAAGCGCTCACCCGAGCGAAGCGAGGCGCTAAAATATAAAAATATAAAATATAATTAATAAATATAATTATTTAAAAATTTAAATAAAAATATACAAATATATAATATAATTAATAAATATAATCACATTAACAGTATAAACCTGCTGACGGAGAAACGAGGAAGCAGCGGCGAGCGGCGGCGAGTGGCAGCAGCGGCGAGCGGCGGCGGCAGCGGGAAAGGGAAAGGGAGCGGAAGGCGCGAGCAGCGGGAGGCCTCGAGGGAGGCGTGAGCAGCGGGAAGGCTCGCGGGAGGGCTCGCAGGAGGCGAGAGGGCTCGCGGGAGGCGCGAGCAGCGGGAGGGCTCGCGGGAGGCGCGAGCAGCGGGAAGGCTCGCGGGAGGGCTCGCGGGAGGCGCGAGCAGCGGCAGCGAGCGACGAGATCGCGATCGGGATCGGGATCGAGAGCGGCAGCGACAGCAAGTTAGTGTTGGGTTAGGGTTAGGGTTAGGGTTGGGGTTATATCGGTTTAGTTGGTTCGATTGAACCAACTAACAACCGAACCAGGACCGAACCAGACCTAAAATTCTGGTTCGGTTTACCCAGGCGCTCGCCCGAAGCGCCCAGCGCCTGGGCTCGGGCGAGCGCCCATGCGGCGCCTGTTTGAAGCGCGCCGCCTGGGACATTAGCGAGGCGCTCGGGCCTCGCCTCGCCTGAGCGCCTAGGCGAGCGCCTTTTGCAATCACTGCATCAAAGTAAATTTCCATCGATCACTATATAATTTACTAAACCTCAATATATTTTGCACATCAAACATATCAAGCAGGTCCTTATGTAAGGACCTGTTTGGAATGTAAGGACCTGTTTGGAATGTAAGGACCTATTTGTAAATATGAGGATTGTTTAATAATTCTTTTACATTAAGTGATTTTATATTGAAAGTTTATTGCTAGGGACCTAAATATGAATCTTATCAATTGGATATGATTTGTGAAAGATTCGTATTAAGTTAAAAAAAAATGGAGGACATGTGTTACTAGATAACTTAATGATGGTGCCACTTATGCTTGTTCTATGGATGACACATTAGCTTCCTTCATGCATGCTTGCCACCTTGCCATCTTTGTGTTAGTCAAACGTAAACAATTAGAATAGAAAACTAAAGGAAAACTTATCAAATGAGGAAGCTTGCTGCAACCAACGTAGACTTGAGAAGAGAAGGGAAGAGGAATTAAAGTAGAAGTTTTATTGTGGCTTGAGATTTTGGATCAATTCCTCACATTTGGGAATTAAATTTTTGTAAGACAAGTGTTCTAACCCCTTCTCACTGCAATTCTAATTTTTGCTTTTACCTTGATTATAAGAAATTTGAAGAGTTCTGGCCTTGCATTTTATATCCCTCTTGTTTAGATGTAAAGCATTAAATCTGGAATTTTTAAGATTTATGGCCTATATGTCTTGTTCTTACTATAACTCTTTATACCGAATTTGATTTAGGCAAAACTTGCTTTATTTGAAAATAGTCTCATAGATTTATCTTTCAGTACCTTACTTGAAAGATTTGGTGCACATACCTATCCAAACCAATAATTGAATCGACCCTATAGATTCTACAAAACAAAGATACTATTCTCTGACCTTTCATTATTATATTGCTTGTAACTCTTTGTTGGAAATTCTAGTTTGTATAAAACATGATTTTTTGGAAACTAGACTCATAGATCTATCTTTTAGTACTTTACTTGAAAGATTTGGAGCACAAATCCCTGCCCAAACATCTATTGGAATCGACCCTATGGATTCTACAAAACAGAGATTTTGTTCTCTGACATTTGGTTATCAAATTATTTGTAACTCCCTGTTGGAAAGTCTAATTTGTATAAAACTTATTTTATCTAAAAGTAGATTGGTATATCTTTCCAATGATACATTTCTCGAGTAAGTTGAAGCATAATTGATTGTTTGAATTATTTGTACAATGTTCCTTATAAAATCTGTCAGAACGGTACATTTGTCAATTTTGCCTATTCTTGTTTCATCTTTCTGAAATTGAATTTATCTAGAATTCTTTCTTCAATCGAGCCTTATGTGATTGCTTTGAACTCTTGTATGATCTTGTCCGTAAATCTTTTCATATCTGAATGTATTATGCGAAAGTTTGTGTTCGCAAAGTATTGTTTTATATAGGCACATGTATGTTTTCGATGTTTTCTATGTGCTTCCGATATGTGCCAACTTTATTGCTCACAATGTTCTTTTGTATTTTAGTGTTTGTGGGATAATGTGAACCTTTTCTAGAAATGGGAAAGAGAGTCATGTTTAGAGCCCGCGATACTCTACCGACCCCCGTTGACTTCATCCAGATGTGGGTGGATGGAGCTCCCAGATATGAGAGACTTATGTTTGGTGGTCGTCCAAAAATGTGTGGACCTTATTATGTTATGATCCTACTTCACCCTTTATGTTTTTGATATGATATCCGAAGTATTGTTTATGAGTTTATATGTGCGCTTTGGATAAGAATAAAATAAATGCAACGTCAAATATAATATTTGAACTTATGTTTCTTATTTATTCAACCACTCTTGTAAATCCATCAGTGTGAAAATCTATACAATCGCAAAATCAATCATTTACTACAAGTTTATATCATCGTAAATTAAACTTAACATTCCAAAATTACAAAGGTAAGATGTTTTTTAAAACTTTTACACGATACAAGTTAAATTTATCGACAATATTTATTACACACAAAGTGTACTTATTCAACAACCCATCAACCAATAAATATTTGCCCAAAATCTTCTTTTTTTACACTACCTCAATCTAATCCTAATATTTTAGTGAGTGACGAGCTAACCATAAAAATTTATATAGCAATAGGGTGAGCTACAAAGCTCAACAAATGACTAACGTATTCATGGCGAGAGAGGATAGTTTCAAACAAACTTGGTATCAAAGTGCAAGGCAAAGTCGAGAATTTATGAATATCATCTCATTAGATATAGAATCGCAAATGTCTATTCATTCGAAACATCCTTTGTTCATAACAATAGAGTAAAGAGTATTTTTAGAGCATATTAAAGATGTAAGAAATATTTCGGAGCATATCAATAGTGTAAGGCAAATATAAGAATTCATGGATATCATCTCATTAGATGCAGAATCGTAAATGTCATTTTATTTGAAACATACTTTATTCATAACAATAGAATAAAGAGTATTTTTAGAGCGTATGAAATAATTCGGAGTATATCAATGGCGTATGGAATATTTCAGAGCATATCAATGGTGTATGAAATATTTTGGAGCATATAAATGGCATATGAAATATTTTGAAGCATATCAATGACGCATGAAATATTTCGGAGTATATAAATGACGTATGAAATATTTTAAAAGAAATCAAATGAACAATTAAGGAACAAAAGCTCAAATGTCATATTTGACATTGTATTCACTTTATTTTTATCCAAAGCGCACATAGAAACACATAAGCAAAACTATGGATAATATGTCAACAAACATAGAGGGTGAAGTGGGATCATAGCATAATATGGTCCATCCATTTCTGGACGACTATCAAACATAAGTCTGTCCCGTTTGGGAGTCGATAAGAGCATCGTAGCTCTAAACGTAACTCCTTTTCCTATTTTTGGCATAGGTTCGTATTATCCTATAAACACCAAAGTACAAAAGGACATTATGAGAAATAAAATTAGGCAAAATATAGTGTACCGAATTTTGATTTGAGCAAAACTTGCTTTATTTGAAAATAGACTTGTAGATCTATCTTTTAGTACCTTTGAAAGATTTGGAGCACAAATACCTGTCCAAACTTCTATTTGAATCAACCCTATAGGTTCTGCAAAACAGAGATACCAGGGTGCTGAGATGGTTGACATTTCACGTGCAGCAACGGTCTGCAGAAAATAGGTTGTGGCACGCAAAAATGGAGTCATTTTGGGCTGTTTTGCTCGACGTGGCGAGCAGTCACACTATAGCGTTGCAACCTATTCGAACTTACATTTTTACACGTAAAAAAACATAAAACCAAGGCAAAATATGCTGTCAAGCATTAGTACATATATGCAAAAGCGACAAATAATTCGTTGAACGAAGTTGTTGTGGGTGCGCGACGACCGTTCGTGACAATATGGAGGAGACCAATTCAGCTAGCCCTACTCGTTCTAAGATCGAGGGGATAGTGTCTACCAAAGATCTCGCTAAGGGAAGGACCTCTAAATCTGATTCTATGAATGTTACAAATCGATTTTCCCCTCTTTTAAATGAGGATGATGAGTTCGAGGATGATACTCCTATTATAAAAATAGGGCACTAAGAGGGGGGGGGGGGGTGGTGAATTAGTGCTTTAGAAAAATTTTGGTTTGAAAGTTTGTTTGATGAAACCTGTATCATAAAGGCGCTTATAATGCAAGTAAAGGTAGTGAGCAAATAAATCAGTTAGTAATAAGAATAAAAAGCATAAAGGAAAATACAAATAATATTTATAATGGTTTGGTCATCTCGACCTACGTTCACTCCCGATTTCTCTTTCCTTGACGCCACTGGCTTTCACTACCGATCTTCTTTTCAACGGACGAAAATCAACTACCCTTGTTACAACCCTTTCTTCTTTTCACAGGCTCAAGAAAGAACCTTCACACTTCTTTTTTACAACAAGACCTCACTCCTCCCTTAGAAAGACTTCTAAACTCAAGCAGGAAGAGATTCAATACTTTAAGAGAGTTTGCATATTTAAAATCATAAGTTTTTGTTTTTTTTTTTCTTGTTATTCCAAGCAAGAATAAATGAGGTATTTATAGGCCCCAAATGGCTTAAAAAATAAAGCCAAACATTAAATCTCCGAGTTTTCTAGGTACTGGTGATACCACCGCCTACATTGGGCGGTACGATCGCCTGCACTGGGCGGTACCATTGCCTACCACCCTGAGCGTCGGCGGTATCACCGCTTGACACAGTCTGAGAGACTGTCCTGGCGGTACCATCGTTGACCCTAGTGGTACCACTATCGGGTTCTCTAGAAAAGTACATTTCGTACTTTCTAGCTCATAAGCGGTTTCTCCGCCTGGCCTGGTGGTGCCATCACAAGGCCCAACCTCAGATCATTGAATTGACCTTCTAATAAACCCAATTCAACTCTGATTCAAGCCTAATGGGCTCCTAATCAAGTTGGCATGGTTATATTATAAACCAACTCAATTAAACTCTAAAGTCTAAACTACGATCAAGACACAACAAATACAAATCTTGAAACCTATGTTGTCTGGCATGTCCTCTTGTTTATTTGGCACTTTGTCTGAACCTTTGGCACATCGTCCTTTCTTCGGCGTATTGCCCGATCCATCGGCATGTTGGCCTATTGCAGCATCCAATCTTCTTGGCGCAATATCCGATCCTTTTGGCCCGATGCTCAAACTCATGGCACGAAGTCCATCCTTCGGCACGTTGACCAATCCTCTGGCCCGATGTCCAATCTGACATTATGCTCTTCGGCCCAATGTCTGATTCTGCTTCAATGATTCAGGTCCATGAACGAAATTGCTTCTGCGTCACTCATCTTAAATGCTCATTAGTTCATAACTTCATCAATTGATTTTATTATCAAAATCCGGGATTCAACAATCTCACAATCTCTCCCTTTTTGATGATGATAACCAATTGATGATAGAGTTTTAACTAAACTTCCCCTGTCTATATGTCATATTGAAATAAACTCAAATTCAGAAAATAATAACCTTATAATGTTAGTCTTTGAATTTAAGTCGAAACAATTTTAATCATAGTGACTTTCTTTGCAAAAGTCATGTGTAACACATCATAGTTAAAATATCAATACATACATTATAATTTCAAAACATGAGTTAAGATATCATTGTATGCATATTTCCAGATCATTAAAATTTTAAGTCATCAAAGAGTACAGTCAACTTCTCCCTCTTTGTCATCAACAAAAATGAGAAAAGTGCAAGTTTTTACTTCTCTTTAAAATGTGCAAACTAGCAAGTTTTTGATTCCTTTTGAGATGTGTTAGTAAGTTTTTGCTTCTTTTTGGAATGTGCTAATTAGCAAGTTTTTGCTTATCTTTGTGATGTACAAGTTAGCACTTCTCTTTCTCCCCTTTATCCTTATAAAAAAGAAGGGAAGGATACAATGGTGCAAAATTTATATCAATGTTCAAATCATAACATGAAAGATATTAATATCAAAGATAAATTTAAATCATGAGAGATCAATTTGATGATTAGGTATTACAATTCATGAATACAAATAAGTCATATAAATCTCAAGTCCTGAATACCAAAAAGTCATGATTCATTTTGATAAATATTCTCTTTAATAAAACGAAAGAATCATATGAGAATAAATAGTAAAAGTTCCGATTCATAGATTTAAATAAATATTTTTTAAAGAAAAGCGAGTTTGAACACCTTTTGATGTGTCTCCAATGATTAGCTCTTTAGAATGTGCATATACATACTTCATTTTCTTGGGTAAGGATTCTTTGGAAGTAGATGTATCTAAGTTACTTTGGAGAGGAAATCAAATTATAAAATTCAAAATCATCATCAAAATCATTTTCTAGTTCAAGAGATTCAAATAACATTAATAGATTCATCAATGACCAAGGATCACTTAATAAAAACTCGATAAGCTTTAGAGATAGAGAAATTTTCAAGAAAAATGCATTCCTTTTACTAGCATTTGTGCGATTGATTTCATACTAGCATACCCTAGTCTTCTATGCCAGAGCCATGCATCATCGTTTGAAACCGAAAAACAAGTTACGTCATGACAATTATCAAGATCAATAGTGTAACTATTATCGCTTCTTAAAGCGATCATAGATTTTTATATGGTATCTCTATGATGTAAGCATTAGATTCAAATTTAATGTTAGATCCCTTATCACACAATTGACTAATGCTTAGTAGGTTATGTTTTAAACTATCTACTATCTTCAATCAAAGATTTGATTTGTTACCAATAATTTTAATTTCAATGATTTTTCCTTTATTATTATTGTTTCGACTAGTGAGTTTTAAGAAGTGTGTTGCATCTCCGGTCATATGCCTTGAGCATCTACTATTAATATATTTTCTTTTCTCCTAGCTTTCGATTATAAACATATCTACAAGAAAGGGGGGTTTGCCTTAGGTACCCATTTAACTTTGAGTCCCTCATGGTTAGATCTATCTTTCTTGACTTTTGGCATAGAATCATTTATGGTTCCTTTAGGAACCCAAATTAATTTATGTGAGCTATATTTTTTGAATGAACATTTATAAGCATAATGACCACATCTATCACAAAACTTACATTTAACTTTAGGGGGAACATGTAATGGGGGTTTGTTTACAAATATAGTTGGCTTTTGTTGAGTATTACTACTTACGAAGCCAATTCCTTCCTTTCTATGTGCACAACCATTGCTAGCAAAAATTATGTGTAATGATTTGTTTCTAATTTTAAAATTTTCTAATGTTTGTTGTAACAATATATTTTTCTTTTTGAATGTGTCTAACTCTTTACATTTAGTGCAGAATGTTAACAAACAATTGTCATACTCATTTTTCAATTTATCAAATTCACTAGAAAGGAAAATATAATCCTGTTTTAGCAATTTATATTTTTTATCAAATATCTTAAGTTTATCATTCAAATCATGAAATACATTAAGTAATTCATTGTAAGGTAAAAACGTTTTAGTTGAGTCACATCCCACATTGTTAAAAGCCATTAATGCGTAGTTCGCCACTTAATTTTCATTGGTTTGCTCTTCGTCTTCTGATGCACTTGATTCGTCCCAAGTTGCCTTGAGTGCTTTCTTCTTCTTTTGTGCTAGCAGCTTCTTCTTCAGTTGTGGATACTCATTTTTTAAGTATTCTGGCTTTTTGCATTCATAGCAAATTGATTGTGTCCTTTTTGAGTTCGTTTTTATTTTTAGAGTCTTGTTTTACAGGATTTGTTTTGTTTCTTTTTATGAAAATTTTAAATTTTCTTGTGAGGAGTTATATGTCATCATCATCACTTGAGCTTTCACTCGAGTGGTCTTTTTTGGTTCTAAGTGTAATATCCTTCTTGTTTTTTGGAAGGTTATCCTCTTGTTCGTCATGTGCCTTTCAAGTCGTTTTATAGGTCATTAATGATCCCATAAGTTCTTCAAGAAGAAAATTGTTCAAGTCTTTTGCTTCTTGAATTATAGTCACATTTGGATCCCAACTTTTTAGAAGGGATCTTAAAATTTTATTAACCAATTCAAAATTAGTATAACATTTACCAAGGGCTTTCAAACACCATTGACAACATTCGTAAAACGGGTGTATATGTCACCAATGGTTTCACTTGGCTTCATTCTAAATAATTCATTACCATGTACCAAAATATTTATCTTAGATTCTTTTACTTATGCCTTCATGTGTAATTTCAAATGTGTGTCAAATATCATGTGCAGTTTCACATATAGAAACACGATTAAACTCATTTTTGTTTAAAGCACAAAATAAAATGTTCATAGCTATAGTATTTAAAGAAAACGTTTTCTTCTCTGGATCATTTCATTCATTCATTGGTCTAGAGGATTTTTGAAAACCACATTCAACGACATTCATGTTTTTCAATAAGTGTAGTCCGTCGCACTAAATATAGGAGGATGAGTGATAGAGTGACCCTCTTGATTGCCAAAGAAAGTCATTTAATCTCTCTTGGGTGTTAAACCAACCGAGAGAACGTTGCTCTGATACCAACTGTTAGGATCGTAAAGGCACTGAGAGTGGGGGGCGGAGGGGTAGGGGGGTGAATTAGTGCTTTCGAAAAATTTTGGTTTGAAAGTTTGTTCGATGAAACTTGTATCGGAAATATGTTTAACTTATAATGTGAGTAGAGGTAGTGAGCAACTAAATCAGTTAGTAATAAGAATGAAAAGCATAAAGGAAAATGCAAACCAAATTTATAGTAGTTCGGTCGTTCTAACCTATATCCACTCCCGATTCCTCTTCCCTCGAGACCATTGGCTTTCACTACTGATTTTCTTTTTAACGGGCGAAGATCAACTACCCTTGATACAACCTTTTCTCCTTTTCACAAGCTCAGGAGAGAACCTTCACATCTTTCTTTCACAACAAGACCTCACTCCTCCCTTCGAAAGACTTATAAACTCAAGGAGAAAAGATTTAACACTTTAAGAGAGTTTACACATTTAAAATCATAGGTTTTTGTTTCTTTTTCTTGCTATTCTAAGCAAGAATATGTGGGGTATTTATAGGCCCTAAATGGCTTCAAAAATGGAGCCAAAAATTCAAATCTCCCCGTTTTCAGGGTACTGGCGATACCACCGCTTGCCGCCCTGAGCACTGGCGGTACCACCGCTAGTCTGGGCGGTACCATTGCTTGACACTATGTCACGGACAAAGTTCTAAACAGGATGTTTGATGTAGTACTTATGTATGTTCGTGTCTTTTTGCTTATTCATGCTTTGCATAGCATGTAAAGGAACGATCGAAGGCTTAATAGCCCCATTTTAGTTGGGTTTGGTGGCCTTCTTAGGCTTATAAATAAAGGTCGTGTCATGTAGACACTTGTGAGAGATATTCGGTCTGTAGTGGACCATTTTGACCCTTTGTTTGTGTAACCGTTCAGAGCTTGTAAAGTCTGTTTATAATTTGCATTGTCTATGAAGTATTTCCTGGAATGTTTGCTTGTAGATCTCGAGTGAGGGGCTTTCTCTAACCCGTTTTCTCTTTTGTAGGTCCTAAGGGACCATGGGAGGTTTCGGGGAGGCTGACCTTTGCGGATGGACACGCAAGGGTGCCACACGACTTAGGTAAAACCAGCTAAGTCCGTGACAGATGGTATCACAGTGGGACAAGCACTCATAGAAACACTTGGCATGCAAACGTGGGGGACCTAGCGGGGCTGCGTTGAGGGCAGTCAGCACACGCGCGGCCGTTTGGGGGAAAACGGGCATGAAGATGTAGGGAAAAGGAGTCGCTCGGAGGAGCGGGCATCTGAGATTGGCATTCAAAGGAATGGCCAACCCTTCGCGCAAGAGGCACTACGAGAACAAGCAAGCTTGGAAGAATGCGGAGTGCACAAAGGTTGGGATTGCTGAGTTTGAGCTATGGCTCAACGTTGACAACTATACTTGATGGTGCTCAAAGCAAGCGAGATGCTTGGTAAAGGATAAGACCATGCAAGGTGGAATGAGTTGCTCAGCGACCGAAAGAGTTGTGCAAAGCTCACAGAGGTGAGGGGAATTGCTAACTCGAAGAATTCGGTACTCATACATAGGTTTGTATGCGGACGATGGAATGTTCGCGACCATCCTAAGGCGACCGAAACTCGGCGCCATGGAGCATTGAAACTTTCTCTTTTGCATGTGAAGGATACGTCCGTAGGAGGCTGAAGTGTGCAGCGAGTTTAGCATGTTGCTAGGCCTTGAGTGGTGTAGCGGGGGCTGTATTGACGTGGAGTCGCAATCTAGCAAGTGCATTTGTAGGAGGCAGAACAATACCCAGTTTGTTCAGCAAATCAGAGTAGTCCAAGGGGATGGTGGTCTCCGAAACAAAGAGAGATGTTGCTCCAACGGGATAGATATTCAGGAGGGATAAGTCTCGGCTCTCCAAAGGGAGAATCATGTGCAACAGACCGCACATGTTGAGGAGTACCCCAAAAACAACAACTCCACGAAGCTCAATGGACCAAGAGAGCGGTGAGGAGTCGTCGCATGATCTCGCTTGAGAGAATGCATTGGTGGATGCATTGCGAGATCAAGTGGGAGAGCGACCTAATGCAACACAAATGAAGGCACACTTGAAGTCGATATGGAGATCAGACTCAAGGGAGGGCTGACCCGTGGAATGGTGGGCGCGAGGGCCACCATCAACTCAATGCAAAACGAGGAGCGGAGCAACTTGGGTGTAACTTGGCGTAGTACCCAAGCCGCCTGAAGGGAGCCAACATAGAAGATGACACATGGAGCGGAGGCACAGAGCTTTCTTTAGACAGAGGTCAAGGACATGAACTCTTGCAGAGGCAAGAGCAGGATCATGTTGTTCCATGGGTCCTTCATTCTGACGGAGCGGACTCATCTTGCATGGTGCCAAAGACGAAGGGAGCTTCTAGGCACATGCACCTTATCCCGAAGAAGCATTTGATGGAGGAACTAAGACGACTCAACTTGTGAAGGCGAAGTTGGGTTCAAACGGCCTTGGCGCGGGGCAAGAGGATGCGGAGGCGGGTACTCTTGAAGAATATGCCACAGTGTTGCCATTTAAGTTGCCATGAAGGAAGCGGTGCACAGCGGAGATTGTGCTAGTAGGGGCAGAGGCCCAGGATCCAGACAATGGTGCACCATTTTCCGCGAAGTCGATGGACTTCGGGAGCTACTAAGCGACGGACTGTCCTAGAGCGGTGCTTCATCTAGGTGTGACACAAGAGAGGTCGATTGCCAAAGGAGCGAACAAAATCGAAGGTGAAAGACGCCCTGCGATATATTGGCAAAGGCCACACATGTAGGGATCACAATTCGAGTTCATCCCACAAGGATCAGAATGCAATAGAGATGTTACCAGGAGGCGACATGATGCAGCGGATCGTGGTGGAACAGTTCGTGGCAATGTGATACACATGATATAGTCAGATGAAAGCTCCACTTGGGTGAACAACACGACGGCAAGAAGGGCTATGGATTCAAGGATTGAAGGCTATGGTATCGTAGAGGCGGGTCTTCTGTCCGTGCTTCGAATCTTGTATCAGATGAAAGCCTTGGTTATCAGCATATGGGGGCTGTGTTCCACCGAAGGAAAAGTTTGAATGCAAGTACCAGTGAGTCCCATGGGAGGGACTTGATCATGCAGAGGTATGATCGAAGTAGCTGGAGAGTTGGATTGCTCTAGAGCCCATATTCGCTTAAGGGAGCCCGGCAAGTCAGAGGACAAGGTCGAGTAAACGAACGTTGCTACCAAGGAAGCTAAGGAGAACAGAATCCGTGCAAACCGTACAACGTGATGGCAGAGGCGATGCATGGGAGTTGCAGTCTGTCTTTCCATCGACCAAAGGGAGTTGCTTAGAGAGCACAGAGGTGTTGAAGTAGGGGGTTGAAAGGGGCGAGGAAGCGACGACGAGTCTTGGGGGACTTAGCTACCTAAAATTAAGCATCAGTTAGAATGGAGGTGGACTCGGAGGAGTGCCATAGAGACATATCTACTGATCGTGAAGAAAATGGATGCAAATGCGAGTCGACGGATAGTAGGGCCATGGGCAAGGCAGCGCTATGGTATCACAGAGGTGGGACTTCCGTGAAGGTTATTGATCCCTTGCTCTCATGGAGGGAGAGCGCTTGGTCGTGAAAGGGGCCGAGGTATATGCATGCTGCCAACAAATACAGAAAACATATGGAGTTTAATGCAGGTGATTTGGTCTGGATTCATCTAAGGAAGGAGAGGTTTCCACCGGGCAAATTTGGAAAACTAAAACCAAAGGCCGATGGTCCTTTCAAGGTGCTTAAGAGAATTGGCAAAAATGCTTATGAAATTGAGCTATCTGAAGATTACGGAGTATCCCCAATATTTAATGTGGCTGATTTAAGTCCTTTTTATAATCATGTTGATGAATCAAATAAGGACTTGAGGACAAGTCTTTTTCAATCAGGGGAGATTGATACGAGAGTATCTAATTTACTACAATCTGATCATATGAACCTTGATTATGATATGGTATTTTTTTTAAGCTAACAATGATGCCTCATAATCTTTAACTCAGCCCACTCAAATATGATAGCTCATCAGCATATTCCCTGCACAAAGTTAAAGCTGTTTCAAGGTGCTTTTCTTCATGACAAAGGAATGCATTAAAGTAGTTGGTTAGCAGCTGTGAACATGTCTTCATGACCAAGGAATGCATTAAAAGAGTTGGTTAGCAGCTGTAAACACTTAATTTTGAAATTCCCTATACATGAAGGGTTGTTTCATGCACTAGTATTTATTTTGGTGTTTAGGACTTAGAAAGAATTTTAGAAACTGATAATATCTTGGCAGAAGCTCTCTTGGAGAACTCCCTTAAACTCTGTATCTCTTGGATGCGTCCTTGAGTGGTGAGTCTTTTGATTTCTGTTCTATATCCTCATTTATAATCCTTGGGATGGTAAATTTCTATATCCCTTTGTGATTTTAACTTGGTGGTGAACTATTTTTCGATCTTCTTTTATTTTTATCGTGAGTTCATGTTTTTTCTATTCAAAACACTCATTCCAGCAAATATAACTGTACTGCGACTTTTATTCAAGAGTTCGTTCTTTGTATACTGTGACATTTTCTATCTGAGAAACTATTGCATCGGTTTTCTTTCGAAATTCATTTTGCATTTTACCCTCCCCGGTATCAGAGCTTTCTTCAATCTATTCGAGATCAATTACATCTTATTCAAAAGGATATTGATTCTTCTCCTCTAGACAAAAGTCGCCACAAACATGAACAGACTCTTACAACCAAACTATATGATCTCCTTGAAACTAAAGAGTCTATACTATGAAATCTAGGGACCTTTGGCTAAATCTCAGGGATGCCAATATCCCTTATTTCTTTTGATCTCTTTGCCCTTGCAGGAACCGAAAATCAATCTTATCTTTGGTGGACTCTAGCAGTCACTTGATCTAGGGAGAGCAACTTCATGAAGAGGCGATCAAGTTCTATGAAAACCTCCTCGCCCCTCATATGCCATAAGGTTTTCTCAGCTAGTGCTGACTAGAAAACTTACTTTTGACTCGAAGTGTGCCTGTGACAGCATATTTTGGGGAAGGAAATTTAAGATGACATCCTCAACACAAATCTGGATAAGGCCTCTGGAGTCGATGGTTTTAATTCCCGCTTCTACATTTCTTGTTAGCATATTATTACGAGCGATGTTGCTACTACGAAAGGATTTCTTTAGCAATGGAAAGATGCTTGGAGGTAAACATCACCTACCTTACTCTTGTTTCCAAGAAGATGAATCCCCAGCCTTCTGCTGATTTTAGACCCCTTTTTATATACAAAGTACTCTATCAGTTTATTTTGAGATTATATTGAATAGGCTTGTTAAGGTGCTTCATGACATTATCGATGCACTTTCTTGAAAGGTCAGTTTATTCATGAAAATATAACTTTGTGTCACGAAACCGTGCACAATTATCATCTCAACAAAGGTCCTCCGAGAATAGGTTTAAAAATCGATCTCCACAAGGCTTACGAGTTGGTTAGATGGGATTTTCTCCTACATTCACTAGAACTTCGTGAATTCCCAACACAGTTCATCAATTGGGTTTGGGCATGCATCATAAATACAACTTTCACCATTAACTTAAATGGTGCTAATGTGAGTTTCTTCAAAGGGACCAAGGGCTTTAGACAAGGCAGCCCTATCTCTATGTGATTATTATACAAAATCTTTTCAACTGCATCATCATTGTCATAACCCTCTATCAATTCATCTTATGTCTGCGAATGACTTATTCTTAGTAGCAAATCTCTCATCGGCTGCTTCTATTCATGATATCATACATCAATTTGCTAACGATTCTAGTCTAGAAAACAACACAGGGAAATTCCTTATATTCTTTGCAGGATGTCTGCGGAATACTCAGCAAGATATCTCGAACTTATTGTATGTCTTTTGGTTTTATTTCTACCACATTCTTGGGAGTACCCTTAATTAGTAAAAGATTATCCTTCTCAAATTGTATGCCTCTCATACAGTCCATTGCTAATTAAATTCAAAGTTGGAAGAGTCATCATCTTTCCGATGTTGGCTGTGTTCAATTGATTCAAGCTGCTATTAATAAGAAAATACTATATTGGTGCAACATCTTTCTCCTCCCATATAAACCATTGCATGCAGGTGGACTTGGTATTTGGAACATCCAATCCCTCAACTAAGCCTGCTTACAACAACAAAGCCATAAGTCCTAACTATTTAGGGTCGACTGTATGGATCTTTTGCCGCTATTAAGATATGTAAAAAGTCATATGTTTAGTTAAGTTCAGAGTACTTAAATGTTTATTTATATTTTCTATTAAAGTCTTTTTACTCTTCCTCTACCTCTTCTTGTACCACTAATATTAATTACTTTATCTCTTTTGACTACTGCATCTAAAGGTCTCGTCAACATATGCCTATACCATCTTAAATGATTTTATCTCATTTTATTCTCTATCGAAGCGATACCTAGTTGTTCATGAATAAAAATATATTTTTTTTAATCTTTCCTAATAACTCTACACATCCATCTCAACATTTTCATCTCGATAACACAAATTTTTTGTATATATTTTTTCTTAACTGTCCAACGCTTAGATCCATAAAGCATTGTTGGTCTTACAACTATCGTATAAAATTATTCTTTTAATCTCAAAGGTATCCAATGATCGCACAAGACTCCTGATATCCCTCGCGATTTTAACCATCCTGTTTTTATTATATGAATAATATCTTCATCGTTCTCTTCATCTTATTGAATAACGGATGAAAAATATGGAGACTTCCATTAGGTTATTGACAACTAGCGTAAAACTATATCAATTTCATGAACATGGATCTTCTACTAAGCCTGCTTACAACAAATTATCTGGGTGGTGGCTTTAAAAAAAGACTCTGAGTTGGATGGATTAGAAGCATGTTACAGGTTAGGGTCAAAGCATTACATAATGTCACTCATATTATTGGAGATAGGGAAGACACTTATAATTGGTTTGACCCTCTGAGAGGAGTTTTGAAGCTTACCATTAGAGATCTTATACAATATGAGATATCTTTTAACCCTTTGGCTCGGGTTGCTCATATTCGCAAGGATGGAGTCTGGGAAGTCGACCACCCCATTCCCCGACCCTCGTTCCAATTTGGGACAGTCTTTATAAAGTTCAAGCCTTTCCGAATGCCTAGAAAAACTGTGGTTAGGAAGCCTTCATATTCTGGAAAATTCACCTTAAAATTAGCTTTTGAAGCTTTGGAGGAGCCACGTACCGAGGTTACATGGAGCAAACTTATCTGGTTTAAAGGGCACATACCATAGTTTTTTTTCATCTCATGGCTGGCTTGTTTAAATAGGTTGAGCACCACGGATAGATTGTCTAAATGGAGGATATGCACTAACTCCACCTGTTTCTTATGTGGCCAAAGTGATGAAAGCATCCGGTATCTATTTTTCGAGTGCCCCTTCTCATCATATATTTGGGGATCTATGCTAAGGAATACAACTTGTTCACACACCCCTAGGTTGGGCAGCTGAATTGACATGGATATCCCAACAAATGCCAAATGTTAGTTTTTTGAGCCGGATTAGGAAGCTGGTCTTCACCTTGACCATGTATCATGTGTGGGTTGAGAGATATCATAGATTTAAACTAAATGCTCAGAGATCTCCAAACCTTATTATCTTTGTTATGGTTCATGATGTTACAAGGATATTACAGAGTTGCCTTAGTCATGCCGAAGACAATGTTTCAAATCGGGCCATTGCTAAAAATTGGAACTTGTGCCCCATGTTTAAGACTCCTGAGTACACTTGGCATTGCTGGACCCCCCACCTGTTAGCGTTGTTGTGCTACATACAAATGCCTCCCTATCTGATTCCATGGCTGGATTAGGGGGGGTTTCTGAGATCATGTGGGCATATCAATATTTACTGTGACGGCAGGAACACCCAAAGAAGGTCCCATCCTTCTGCATGAGCTACAAGCTATCCTATTGGGCCTCTCGGTAGCCAGCATCAGGAATATTGAATCCATCCATCTTTAGTCTGATTCCAAAAATTGCAATGGACATCCTGCACAAGAGGTACAAGACTCCATGGAGTTGGATTATCCTTGAGCGAATTGAGTTGATCCTGTTGAGATTTGAGCAAGTGACATTCTCTTTTACCCATGGAGAAGTGAACCAGCCTATTGACTTACTCACCTATATACACGTGAGGAGAAGATACTTCTGCCCCCATCGAGTTTCCGCCTGACCTGCAAAAGTTGATTGAAGCAGATATGCAAGGAAAGGAATACCTTAGACAAGTGTAACAGTGTGCATGGGTACTGAATGATTGTTGTTGCTATATGTTGGTTATGATATTACTATCACTAGAATTGGTATTGTTCTCTGTTGGGGTTGTATTTGATGATCCACACGTCTCTGATGTGGTGAAGGGTGTCTTTTGTACATTGTAACCATCTTCATCTTTAATACACTTCTTGTCTTCTTACAATCATATATATATATATATATATATATATATATATATATATATATATATATATATATATATATATATATATATATCAGTTAGATCGTACCGAACTGGCCGGTTTAGCAAACATTGGTTCGAAGTAGGCCAACCAATTATATTAGTAACTAACAATAGAAGTATAAGCTTGAACAGATGTAGAACTTTCAAGGGTAATGCTTCAAAATATTGTCTTTAATTCAGCTCTTCTTTATTGACTTTTTTCGGCCAAAAACCTGGAGACATCATCGAGGTTTTGTTAATTGGTGTTGTTTGTTGGTCTAAATTTTCTGTAGCATTTTGTTCATAAACAAAATGAGGATTTGACTTTTTATCGATATTCTAGTTAAACATAATATTTTAACTGTATTGGACAATATAATAACAGAGATACATGTAAGTTATATTATGAGTGAGTGAGTTCTGTATATTTCATGGTGCTTAAAGTTCATACTTATTTTTGGAAGAGTTTAGCTGGGTTAAGTGACCATTTATGGATTCATTTCAGAACCTAAAGTTTTGGCAATGGAGGGATCTAGTTTAGGCATTTTAGGATGGTTTAAAGGGATAGAAAAATATGCTGTAGACATTCAATTTATGAGTTGAATTAATTAATAGATCATTCATGTTACATTTTTCAAACTTTTATTGTAAGGGCGTGCAGTTGTTGTATTCCTTGAACTGTGCATGGACTATGTGTATCATTTCATTTGTGTATGCCAAATGCACATAAAACACTGAAGAACTAAATGATTGCATCACACTGCATAAGATGAAGATGTATGTACTTATATATACAAAATATCATTGTCAAGTCAGAATATGATAACTGTTCATTTAATTGCTAAAAGTCAAATTTAGGAACTCTATTTCTATCATAGATCTCTGCTTCTTCCTGCTAAGGTTCATGATTTTATGGCTTTCGGCATCGACTTCTATAGACTTTTTGTTGTTCTTATATTTACTGTCTGCGACTGTGATGTTTTGCTGTCCATTTATGTTTTCATTGGTCTCAACATCTTCATTGTCAAAATTTGCTGATCCATTACTGGCTATATATAGAACCACAGACAAGGCGGACATGGAATTTTGCAGCAAACTTGATGGCTTAATTGGGCAAGGACTTTTCAGTAATGCAATATCAAGTGGACCAAATGCTATGCTTAACTCTGTGCGCTATATGTCATCAACAAGACTTTTCGTTGGAGGTAGGATAAATTCCCATTTTTTCTACAAGATCTAATCTACATACACAATATTTTGTTGTAGTTTTTGGGTGTACATGTTGAAGACATGTTACTGAATTCAGCTTTGTACTCTACTTTTGCTTTTTCCGTGGTCCACAGGTCTCTCCTATGGGACTGATGATCAGTCACTCAGGTTTTGGAAATGTGGTTGAAGGTAAGTAGTGTGGCTCAGCAAATGATTCGTATCTGTTAAAACAATTATTATCAGTTGGATCAACATATTAGTTCCACAATATGGATATTTTTGTTGTAATTGTTATCATAACTTATGTGGCTGCTTTAGTAATGAAACTATTAATCTTTCTACCATGTGGTGAATTAAAAAAACAAAAGATCTAGCACAAAACATCACCTTAAATCTTACTATGAGCCACTCGCTTTGTGTGTTGTCTACAGGCTATCTCATAATTGATGCAGCCAGAGTCATTACTGATAGAGACACTGGAAGGTCGAGAGGATTTGGGTTCGTGAACTTTTGACAATGGTGAATCAGCAAGCAATGCTATGGCTAGCATGGCTGGTCAGGTCTGTCATCGTCTCACAGTATCTTCATCCTCTTTTAGCTGAGACAGTTTTGATAAAAGAATGGACAATCTGGATGTTGAATATTCATCTATAAGCTTTAGTAATATTTGACATTTCACTTTTAATCATCAGGAATAACAAGGCTGGAAGTATCCATGTAAGCTGCTCTAATGATAGTCCCGGTGGTGGGCCTCAAGGTGGTTTCAGTGGTGGTTATGGCAGTGGCTATGTCAAGGTTACGGTGGTGGATCTGCAGAACAGAATGACTTTGAAGGGGATTCCAGCATTTTTCAACGAATATAAGATATAATGCTTGCCATGTAAACAAATATCAGCAGCAATATCCATGATCAAATTCACGTGGCAAGCATTATATCTTGATATTCGTCGAAAAATGCTTCAAATTCCCCTGCTGGAATCCACTTACGTAGTTTAATTTGGACCCTACAACAGTAATTGTGGTTTTTATGGTGCGAAAAACCACAATCAGCATACTTAAAAGATGGATATCCTGTTGTTAGGTGTCATTTGTCACTGGTAAATTTCTTCAAGAGATAATATTGATGGGAATGTATAGTATAGTATAGTAGTCGATATGATGTGAATGAAATCGAAAACCATAATGTGTTGAAGTTGAGCTGGGACAAACGAGAAGATGGTGACTCTCGTTATTTGGTACCGTTCCTCCTAATTGGGTTCACAGCTTGCGGTTGTTTCGACATGACCCTCCCCCGTTACCTGTTCTTGCCCTGCAAGTATCATGGCGACAACTTCGTCATGCCTTACGACGAAGGATTCTGTGTGGATCCTCACTTGGCCACATATGGTGGGCGTGGATGGGTGGTGTGAGGGGGAAGGGGGCACCACAGCGTTTGCGTTGGGCGAAATGGCTCGCCGAGCACATGTGGCCTCGTCAGCCGAACTCCCACTCACTGGGCAAAGTGGTGGCACATCCCTTTCGAGCTCCATCACCCTCACCACCTTCACATCAGATGACAGGCGGAGGTGGAGGTGGGCAGCGGTGCCCACCGTTAAGGTTTGATCTGTCCGTCTCCATTAGTACCCAGATCTTTTTTGACCTGACATTGTGATGATGCGTGACCTAAATGCTTGATCAGATTCTTTTCAACATCTCCCTCCTTTTGCTGGGATGGAGGGAACTAGAGTGAGATAGATCCCCCGGCCGAACAATTAATTACCTGAGGAACTTGTGCTGAGTGGGAGCTGGCTAGTTCTCAACCCGATTAATTTCATATTAAAAATAAATAAAATTAAGATTAATTTATAAATATATGATAAATATATTATTATTAATTTTAATTTAAATATTTTGATTCAATAGTTTGAGTCAAACGAAATTGATAGATTAGTTAAAACATCAAGCTCTGATTATGATATTTAGTATCAGAGTTTAATTAGTATTTAAACATTTAATCTCCCAAGTGAAAAAATTAATGTTACTTATAAGATTAATTTTAATTTAAATATTTTGATTAATCTAAATGATCACAACTGTGATATAAGAATCTCAAGGCATTAAGCTGAGGAAGTTATCGTCTTGACAGAAAAATTTGCTGAGCTCTGCAATGATCTCTGAGAGTGCGGCACTGTGTGAATAATGGGAGGGAAGAAAGGCTACATCAGTTCAGGTATCCAACCCTCAATTCTGATCCGCAATTATAACAAGAAAAGACTGCTACTGCCATCATTTTCTTCCACCATTATTCCAGCTGGTTGAGCAATGATAGTTTATGATAACAAACATTGCTATTAACAACATGATAAGAAGCTTTCGATTCTTCCTTCCTATCATCGAAAACACCCATAATCAACTGAATTGGATCCATCACTCCCTTCTTAATTAGCAATCAAAAAGTGAATGAACGGACAAAGTGAAGTGTGTAATAAAGTCAAGAAACAAAAAACTCTTGTTTGTTAACTCCATGACACCATAGTCAACAAGCACAACCCCACCACGCAAACTGACCTCTCACCGACCACCCCGTTCTCCACACTTCCTCAGGCATGATGATGTACGATGCACTTATATTAACAGATGAGATGCAGCTGTACTGAGAGTGCGAGTAAGAGAGAGAGACACACACACAAATATGGACGCATTGATTACAATTTAAAGTCTGTGTTTGGATTTACATCCCACAGCAAAATCCAAGCGATCTTCACAATTACAGAAGTACTTGGAAAGAAAAAGATAAAGAGGAACCATGACATCATTCTTCTTCAGTCTTGGCGTCTCTTAGCTCTCTTTCTTCCTTTCCGCAGTTCCTTCTGCTTCGGTTTCCAGTCATCATCATCAGCTTCTTCTTCTTCTTTTATTACCATTGCTGATCTGACTGCTGTTGATAGTAATCATAAATGAGAACAAATGTATAATTGGGAAACAGCAAATAGAAGGTACAGTTGGCAATCCCTCCTCAGGCCGACGCCTCTTCCTCGGCCTCCTTTTCCTCCATCTTCTTCATCTTGCTGTGGACATTATTACCCGTCTTTACTCCGTAGTATTCCACATACCACTTCACAAACTTCTTTAGCCCGGTCGCGAGATCGGTCGTCGGCCGGTAGCCGAAGTCTTTCTCGGCCAAGCTCACGTTGGCATGCGTGTAGGGCACGTCGCCGTTCTGCGGCAGCGTCACCACGTTCTTCTTCGCCTTCTTCCCCAGCAGCTCCTCCAGGATCCCTACCATCTTTGCCACAGGCACCGGCGACGTATTGCCGAGGTTGTAGACCCGCAGCTGCGCGGGACCCCGCTTCTTGCTGCCGCTGCCGGTGCTCGGCTTCGCAGTGTCGAGCGCGCCGAGGCAGCCCTTGACGACGTCGTCGATGTAGGTGAAGTCGCGCTGGACGGCGGTGCCGTCCTGCATGCGGAAGAGGGTGATGGGCTTGCCGGAGATGATGTCGTTGGTGAAGGAGAAGTAGGCCATATCGGGGCGGCCCCACGGCCCATAGACGGTGAAGAAGCGGAGGCCGGTGATGGAGAGGCCATAGATGTGGTTGTAAGTGTGCGCGATGGCCTCGCCGGCTTTCTTTGTCGCGGCGTAGAGCGACGCAGGCCGGTCAGTGCGGTGGAGCTCGGAGAAGGGGGTGGCGGTGTTGAGGCCGTAGACGGAGGAAGAGGAAGCCCAGACGACGGCGGGCTGGGGATCGGCGTGCTTGGCGGCGATCTCGAAGAGGGCGACTAGTCCGGCGACGTTGGAGGCCACGTACGACTGGGGATTGCGCATGGCGTAGCGGACGCCGGCCTGGGCGGCGAGGTGGAGGACGTGGGAAAAGGGCACGACGTCGAAGAGCTTGGTGAGGAGCGGGGTGTCGTTGATGTCGGCGTCCAGCACCAGGACGCCATGGCGAGAGAGGAGGGACTGGCGGGCGCGCTTGAGCGAGGGGTCGTAGTACGAGTTGAAGTTGTCAAGCCCGACCACGCCGTCACCGCGCTTCTTCAACGCGAGCGAGCAGTGGGTGCCGACGAAGCCCGCGGCGCCGGTTACGAGGACGGTGAGACCAGAGGGGCTGCGCGGGGTGGCAGATCGGCGCACCTCCCGCTCCCACGCGGCGCCGCCATAGGTGACAGCGGAGGAGAGAAGGCTTCGGTGGTTAGAGTGAGCAACGGAGGAGGCGGCGGCACCGGAGTGGGAGAGGAGGAGCGGAGGGTAGTGGAGCGTAAAGAGGAGGATGAGCACTACGGTGGCGAGGATGGAGGCGCGGAAAAGGAGGTGGGAGGAGGCGGCGATGACCTTGGTACTGTTAATTCGGCGGAGGAGGTAGCCACCGTGGCGCTCTAGCTTGAAGCTCTTGCTCGTGTCCGGCGCAGAAGCCATTTCCTCTCCTCCTCAATCACGCAGCAGTGACCAAATGGCAGCGGTAATGGAGTTCCTCTTTGTGCTGGGCTGAGGAACTGAAGGTGGAGAAGGGGAGTGACGGATATAAAAGGGAGGAGGAAGCCAGTGAGAAAGTGAACGAGTTGAGTGATGACAGAGAAAGTAGAGAGAGAACAGAGACAGGTGGGGTGGAGTGGGGCCTCGAGTGAGGTTGGCATCGGTTGAATCAATGCCACCTGTTGCTTTTCCTTCCTTCTCCAAGCAGTAACAACAGCACAGTAGTTCGCAGAGGCGAAGAGAAATGTGGGCGGTGGTGAAGCGGAAGAGAGAAGAGGGGGTGCGGCGTTCCGAGCTGACAAAAGCGTTCGATGGGGTGCACCGACAGTCGCCATGTCCTGACAGAAGACAAAGCGCTGCATTTGGACCACTGTGACTAAATTGTTGCTAAAACAGACGCATGAGATTACAGACAACAGCTGCATGGAAGATGATGATAGTAACAGGTTGCATAGCAATATATCTTATCGGATAGGGTGACTACTGCCAAGCTCAAATTCTGCGATTGCACACCATTTACTTGTTGTGATAGATAGATTGTACACTCAAGAATGAAGTAGATCCTCGCTATCCTAGCTAGAGAAACAAGTACAACCATCGTCGATCACCTGCGTCTACCAGATGGCATCACATATTCCTGACGATGGAGTCTGCAGTAGGGTTGGTGATTCAAGACCGAAACAAACTGCAGTATTGCTTGTTTTATACATGTATGGGTTGGTGGTAGCCTGGAAATCACATGTGAGTTTGTATAATTATATCGAACTTACATGCCTGTCTCTGCTCTTTGCTTTTAGACGACAGCCTACGAGGAGTAGCACATGCCCTTGGCTTTAACTCGTGGTGGGAGAGTTCTGGACTCTCTGTGTTTCTTTTAGAAGATGGGCTTATGACAGCAGTAAAGTCTGGAACAGGTCACTCACGTTTCCCATGCTGTCATTAATTAGCTCACAGACCACAAGGTAAGGTGCGTCAAGGGTCATCATGGGGAGAGGAAGGATTTGACAGGTCTCATGCATGGGAATCGGGATGGGGCCCCTAATTTTGTTCCTGGTTGATCTTATCTTTCCTAAAGCAT
Organism: Musa acuminata AAA Group; assembly: GCF_036884655.1. Classification (NCBI taxonomy): domain Eukaryota; kingdom Viridiplantae; phylum Streptophyta; class Magnoliopsida; order Zingiberales; family Musaceae; genus Musa; species Musa acuminata. Next base: position 28,844,793 of record NC_088327.1, read on the forward strand.
ATGTTGGACCAAAACTAATTTGTACCCATGTTTACAGGATACAGAAACCATACAGAGTATGGTTTTGCGCATCTCTCTCTCTCTCTCTCAGAGGTATACGTGCATGCATATCTTTCCATATAAGAACACTGTAATAGTCACCAGGTAATTTAGATATGTGCTCTCAGAAGAAGGATCTACCAAGTTGTAGATGCGTGTTGTCTCCAGCGTAGCACGTGTTTGATACCATGGAGACGAAACACCGTCTTCTTCAAACAACACGCGTTTTTCTGCTGTTTCACCACAGAATCACGGACTAGAGCAGTCTGAGCCACTCAAAAGTGACGAGAAGAGAGATGTGCAGGTCTGAAAGCGAAGAAAAAAGGGCACCAGTGGACACTGACTCCTCTTGCAGACTTCCTCCACAGCCGACATTTATAGGCTACAGCGGAGCACAAGTCTGAGTTCTGGTACATATCATTAAGCTGAAAGATGAACATGCACAGCACACTTGGTCTATGTATCAACTGTCGGCAGGGATTTCTATTCATATATGCATTTGATTCGAGATTATTAGGATTTTGCAAAGTGTGGCTTGTTTATTGTGGTCCTGAGAGCCTACATTTTTGCACATTGATTCCTTAATTGTCGGCAGACTGGGAGATCGGTTGGACCAGAGAGAAAATGAAGTGATAAGAACTAGCAATAGCATGGGGGACAATTTCAAACCTGAATCTGGAATGATCCTTGCCTGATATTTTGGTTCTAACTCAGATAGGTCACCAGATTCACACATGTTAATGTGGATAACCTTACGGCACACAGAAATCAGAATCCGTGTTCACGAGTTTGGGTTGGATTCTGATCATTCAACTCTTCTGAAATTTTAAGATTTTGCATCCTATTTAAATATAAATGAAAATTAATCCACTAGTTTACATTGGATCATGTTGAAATCCTATTCAAAAATACTTTTAACTAATATAATAATGGACCATATCACCTTATGAACTGATCCAATCAATTTTGGTTTCTTTAGGATACAAAAAAGTGGGGAGCATTAAAGGAAAAAAGTCCAAAATGACCGGAATTTACCCAATCTTTTTCACTTTTAGAGTGATTAAAGTTTTGTTGGCTATATATATATATATATATATATATATATATATATATGGAGACTTGTGGAAACTAAATCAAGTTGGTTCAAGATAGGAAGGAACCAAGTTGGCTCGTCGTCTTAATTCTAATTCACGATATTGGGGCTACTTCAATCTTATTCACGTTAAATGTAACTTTACAAGTATCTTTTTAGGGAATATGCTGATAATTTTTTAAAAACACAAATGAATAAATAAAATACTTATTAATTATGATCATTAATGAGTTCCTAAGACACGAAATCATAGGTATAATGGTGCGATGATAAGTTTGTGTGAAAGAAAATAATTTAAAATAGTTTAAGACCTATTTCACTATTTTTTTTAGAAATGATATGCACCTAATTGGGTGCATAAAATTATCATCAACTAATACTCTTTTTTCTTTCATATAGTCTAATTTTGATAAATATATGAAATTTAGAGCTTCACCGGGATTGTCAAAAATAGAATAAAGATGGATGATAAAATATAAAGAGAAATAACTTTTATATATGAACAAATACTAGCAGGCTATAACACACAGCAAAATTAAATAGAATCACAATCAAATAGAACACCAAGATTTATATGGAACAAACTAGAGATAATCCACTATAAGAATAATGAATATACAAATCTCAATCTCTTACTCAAAACCCTAGCAACAAACACAAGAGAATAACTGGGATATAAGGACCACGTCACTGTGCACAATATCTAAATTCTCCCCAAGTAATCACAGCAAGAATCTACTGTAGATCTGATCTAACCTAAGATAAGAATACTACTTAGATGATTGAGAACAATGTCCTTGTTTTCTTCTCTTTTTTTTTTTTTTTCTACCCCTTTTTGAATCAAGTTGCTAGCTGTAGTTTTTCTCCTCCCAAAATCATAGCTACAGCATCTCCTAATTTGGATTTAGGGTTTAGAAAAAGGGGGGTGAGCCGTGGACTATTAAAGCCCATCATAAGCTGAAACCTATCGGCTATCAATCTAATAATGGAAACTTCAAATTTCTCGTCCTATGCTCCTCAACATGAATCACTTTGCCTTTGCTTTGAGTTCCACAAGTAAGAGAGCAATGCCTTCTTTCCTTCCCTTACAAGTATTCCCCATCCTCAAGTCCTAAACAAAGCTTATTCACACACTGGGGCGCATATCGAACCCATTCGAGCCAAGCTGGGAGATGGGCATAGGTATGATTTTATTCTTAGCTTGAGCTTTATCCTATTTTTATTATTTTCATTAGATTAACAAACGATTTAGTTGACATAATCATTGGATCCATTGACAGGGATAAAATAGGGTCTGATTCACCATTCTTTTCAATAACATAATTTTAGTTTGATCCCTTTCTAATATTTTATTGCTTTAACATGGAAGAGACATCATATCTCCATGATTACATGCTCACAAAAGTGTTGAACCTTCGCAGCATAACGTTTCATCTTATAAAAACATTTAGAGTTAAATAAAATAAATAATTTCATACTGAATAGTAATAGATAAAAAATAAAGAGAAATAATCATTTAAAATGATATTAACTAACATATGCTAGTGGGATCTATTGATGTCGTAATTAGAAGATGCGAAACTATTAGTAGTACCAGAGATGAAGAAAAAATTAATAAATTCTATAAAAATTTATAAATAAAGATTGAAATATTCTTAATTTATCTAAAGCTGTGGATATTTCTACATAGTCCAATGATTGACAAAAAAAAAAATTTAATATTTTTCACCTCAAATAGTTGGAATGTTGCGGTCTTATTATTATTGTTATTGTTGTCGATAGCATAAATATATCTTTAGATTATTTTTATTTTTGCCGGCCTTTTGAGGCAGTTGTTTCAAAAAGAGCTTCAGAAATTAATGCATCAAACTGAAACAAGAATTCATGCAAGATTTACAAAAATGAAATTTCTAAAATGTGGATATGATTGTTAAGAGACTTGTGTGATCGCTTTAATTAACTACCTAAGTTATATAACTACATGTATGATTAGAATTGTGGGATATCTCTTCTCTGTTGGGGTAAAAAAAATAAAAAGAAACGTATACAGATTTTAATTGAGAAAAGTTATAAATATTTAAATAGTAAAGTTTAAAAATAAAGTTAAAAAGAACTGTACATGCAAAGGGAAACCATATCCCTACGACGAGATGAAATTATATCCTTACGTGCAAGTTTAATTAAGATTTCTACATCGAGATTAATATGATGGTGTCCTAGTGATTTGATTTAACCTCTCTCTCTCTCTCTCTCACTCTCTCTCTCTCTCTCTCTGCGAAATAAGAAGTAAAACTAAATTAAACAATGAAATCAAGGAATAAAATAATAGAAGAGAAATACTTTATTAATACCCATTAAAGTTACTTGGAACTCTATTTTAGATAGCTTAACGAGTGCTCCAAATGTTACATTTAAAGGTCATAGTCCAAAAAAATATCCTTGGATGACGGTAGTTATTACAACTACTCAATTTAATTAAAATAATATTTTTTTTTTTAAATTCCAATCATCGTGCTGTTTTGGCTTATGGAATCAATATAGACGTCATTGGTTATATTAGTGTGGAAAACTTAAAAATACACTCAAAATTTGAGGTTTATCCAACCCAAATTGAATTATGTTGAGCTATTTTATAAGTCAATAATACTAGTGATAGGAGATACATTATCATCTGACACATCACCGTCGTATAGTGCTCGAAGAGGAAAAAGAAAATAAACTTTTATTTAAACGATGAGAAAGGTAATCATAAACTTTATTTTCATCATTTATGATGACAAAGATAATCACAAGCTTTATCATTTATAATAAGATATAAAAACTTACCTCTGACATAAAAAGAGAGGATTTCCTTAAACTATTAATGTCCACACTCATATATATTGGATTATTAGCTTGAGTATTCAAGGAAGTAGGTCAGGAAACCTCTTTCGACCTTAGTTTTCATGTATGTGGTACCTCGTGACCTTAGCATTTTCACATCGGAGATACCTCGAACGGTCCTATGCATCTGGGTCTAAATCGTGTTGGATTGTCTAAAATATTAACGATATTTTTTTCTAAGAGCTAACAACACAACACATGTTTAGATTATAACTATATAGAAACCATAGTTATCGTCTTCTTATGCCTTCCATGAGCCAAAAGAAAAAAACAAAAGGGCATGCAGGAGACCAATTTCTAACGTTTCAAGATCATATAAACGTATGGAGATCTTCAAACCAATGTGGGTTGTTGTATTATCATCTGACGGTCAAGATTCAAAACCTAATCCAAGCGATGAGTTACGTTCTTCTCGTACTGATGCGTATCTATGCTCACAAAATACAACAAAGCCAGCTTGCTCCGATGTCATTTTTATTGCTGGTAAGAACCTAAAATAGGACTAAAACATATCATATTCTACAAATATCATACGTGCATGGTCTAGTAATGCACAGTTATCAAAATCAGATCCGATATCAACGTGTTCAGGTCTCGAGTCATTAGATCAATTGATTAGACCATAAGATCAATAAAAGATTTCATAATATAAAAATTAAATAAACATAAAAAAATATAAAAATATTATAGTTAAAAAGAGGTAGTGACAAGAGAGCAAGAAGCCGAGGGGATGAATACAATAGCTCTTTATTTCTTTCTCATAATACAATATAAAAGATTCTCAAGATATCTCCAATGTCTTTGAAAACAAATGAAGAATTGATGGCATTTTAGTCGCAAACATTTTAATTAATCAATCAAATGAATGATCAATGATCCGATTCTCAATTTTTTTATCTAATCGTCTGATCTATACTACTATAAATATGTTCGAATAATCTTCTCAAGTTGTTTTGTTTTGTCTCAAGAGAATAAATATGATGCAGGGTGAGATCTCAATGGATGTGATAGCAAGGCCATTTTATCACTTGTAATATCCGTCACGTATTTAGGTCAAAAACCCGCTATTCGCGAAGAATCACATTTCTTGATAGTCCCCCGTGGCTGCTTTATCACAGGAGTTATGCTGATGAATGACTTTTGAAATAAGTATGATGATGCATGTGCGAGTCGACGATTCCTCCTATATTAGGTTAAATTATTATTATGGCATGATTATTAGTAGCACAAGACTCATATATCTTATGATGGTTTGTTCAAACACCCACTAACATTAGTGGATGAACAAGCCAATTCTAATTGAGTTTTGCTTCACGATAATAGAAAGCTTTAGTCGGTATAGAAGGATCAAAAAGTAATATAGCTAGAAATGCATAGTTGATACAAGTCAGACTATCCATGTGGTATAAGAGGTTACGGACACCTCTGATAAGACCCTAAAGTCTTATCGTAAAAAAGAAGAAGAGAAAGGGATGATCACTTCGAGGGGATCGACCTCCTAGGGTTTGTCAAAAGACAGAATAGTATTTTTCATAGATTGATTGATTCATTCAAGAAAGGATTACATCACTATTTATAGTGTTCTATCCAAAGTCTATTAGGACTTGAACTCTAATAATAAATAAATATTAAATAAACCTCTACTTGATTCTAACTGAACCAAACTGACTCAATAAACAACTGAACTAAACATACTCGATAAACATTATTTAAAAGCTTAGAAAAATGGTCCTAACAATTCCTCCCTCTTCAAATCAGCCTTGTCCTCAGGCTAAGCAGCATCAATCTTGGGGAGCTTCTCTTTCAGCACTTCAGTCATAGGCTATCTGCAATGCATCACAACCCGTTGATCAAGTAAGTATGGTCTCCACTTTTTAACAGTGTAAGTAATAGGTTGGTCTTTCAGTATAGTAATCATTGCAAAAAACTCCTGACCTTTGCTATCACAAGTTAAAATCCATCCATCAATGATTTTTACTTCGAATATATCACAACCTTCAATATGGTGAGCTAGTTGGGCTATAACTTTCCTGTCCATAAAATTATTAGTACTACCTATATCAATCAAAATAGTGACAGACTGATGCTTCAAAGTTCTTCTGATTTTCATAATTTATGGGTTAGCATAGCCAACCAATGCATGCACTGTATGTGTGATGGCTTCAATATCTTCATCAGGTTCTACACCTTCATAATCGAAGTCCAACTCTTCTGCTTTCGGTTCTGCTTTCGGTTCTTCTCTAATTAGCTCAATCATCAGATATTGCCCTTGTTTACATTGGTGCTTCATACTCCACTTTTCATCATAGTGCAAACCCCTTGTTGATCTTTCCTTACTAATTTTTTTCTCATGTAGATGTGCAAATGAGATCGCAGCTATCATAGTGCGGGGTTGACGAGCCTTAACTTCACACCAGATCTCTGGATTAAGTCCTTCAATAAATGTATCCAAAATTTATCATTCCGACCAATCTCTAGCTTGATTTGATAATCTTTCAAACCTACTCTGATATTCTAACACTGTAGATGTTTGATAAATTTTGGCGAGCTGGCCATCAATATTCTCATATTTGGATAGGCCAAATCGAACAAGAAGCCCTCTTTTGAACTTCTCCCATGAAGGAACTCCGTAAATAGTTTCATACCAATCGTACCATTGGAGTGCATCTCCATCGAGCTGGATTGAGGCTATTTCCACCTTGGATTCTTCTGGAGTTCTGTGAAAATGGAAAACAAATTTTGTCCTAGAGATCCAACTGGTCAGATCTCCATCTTTCCATCTCGGAAATTTCACCTTAATGTGTAAGTAGTTTGTGTTACAATATTGGGGCCTTTTTCCTATATTTTCAGATCTGTGCAACGTAGAACTTGAGCCCCCATTTTGTTAAAATTTACTGAGGCTCTCTAGTAGGTTTTTTTTGAAATCATTAAGTGTTTCTTGCAGCCGGTTCTCAATTCTGATTTCCAATGCTTCCATTTGTGCTTTCATTGAGTTATCGATGGCCATTTTGTAAGACTGCAAATCTATAATCTGAACTCATATTTCTGGTGTCAAGACTAGGGCATAAATCACTGCCCTACTTGGTGCTGTTGTTGTGATGCAATCGGTGGTAGCACTATTGGAATGAAGGGTTGCTGCGAGGATGTGGGGATGTAGCTGCATTTGCTGCGTGGGAGGCAAACATGCTTGTTATGGTCGCTGCATGAAGGGATCGCTACTACTGAGGGCTGGGAGGCAGCGATGGTGGTGCGGCTGGGGCAGCACCGCCATGGGCTCGCCGCTGCGATGGCGTGGATGGAAGGCAGCGTTACTCTGTCTCTATCACACTACGGAAGGAGGCACTAGTGAGAGGCAACGATGCTTGTTGCAGTCGTTGTGTGGAGGGATCGCTGCTGCTGAGGGCTGAGAGGTAGCAATGATGGTGCAGTTGGGGGTAGCGCCGACAAGGGCTCACTGATGCAGTGGCTGCGACAGAGGAAGAGTTGTTGCCCTGTGTTTTTGTCACTGCATGAGATGAGAGTACCAAGGCTGAAAGGCAACGGTTGCGACTGCTATGACCCAAAGAAGCAATTGCTAAGCAGTCGGGTTGAGGTTGCGGTAATGGCAACTGACAACTGCAGCAGCGGAGGCAGAACAAGAGGGAGGTGGCATTGAAGCGGTCGGGGTTGAGGAGGTAGTGGTGGCAAACGACGGCTGCGGCAATGATGCAGTGCAAGGGGGCTACAACAATGGTGAAGAGCGAGGGGGTTGAGGTGAAGGCTGTGGTGGCTGGTAGCAGTGGAGGTTGCTGGCCAGAGCGCAGCGGCGGTGGTGGAGAAGGAGGCAGCGAGGGTCGTGGCTCTGTTTCTGCAACCATTGCAACGAGGGGCTGCCGCAACCGACGGCTGCAACCCAAGGGGGGGGGGGGGGGGGGGTGCGGGGGTGCGGGGTGTGGGGGGCACGGCTAGGGTTGCGGCTGGGAGGCAGGCGGTGGTGATCGAGCGGCCGGGAAGTAGTGGCGGCGGTGGAGAAGGAGTTGCCTTGTAGCGGCAGTGGGGAAGAACGAAAGTAGGGGCTGCGGCTGCGACCCAAGGGGGGGGGGGGGGGGGGGGGTGGGGCGGGCACGGCTAGGGTTGCGGCTGGGAGGCGGGGTGACGGTAATCGATCGGCCGGGAAGCAACGGCGGTAGTGGACAAGGAGTTGCCCTACAGCGGCAGTGGAGAAGAGGAGTAGGGCTGCGGCAGAGTGGGACGATGGCAGTGTCGTCTCCTGGCAGCGGTGGTGGCTCGAGTGGGAGGCAGCGGTGGACTCTGGCCGGAAGTGGGGCAGAGTCGATTGCTGGCCGGAGAGCAGTGATAGGCAGCGGGTGGGCTCAAATGATAAGACCCTAAAGGTCTTATCGTCGATCTGATACTAATTGATAAGACCTTAAAGTCTTATCGTCACTCTGATACCGATCGGCCTCCTTGATCGCTTCGAGGGGATTGACCTCCTAAGGTTTGTCAAAAGACATAACAGTATTTTTCATAGATTGATTGATTTATTCAAGAAAGGGTTATATCACTATTTATAGTGTTCCACCCATAGTCCATAAGGACTTGAACTCTAATAATAAATAAATATTAAATAAATCTCTACTTGACTTTAACTAAATCAAACCAACTTAATAAACAACTGAACTAAACAGACTCGATAAACATTATTCAAAAGCTTAGAAAAAAGGTCCTGACAACCTCTATCTTCAAAGTCTAAAGGATTTATTAGCATTTCGTACTAAAAATCATAATCATTTTACCCTTTTATTCCATATTAAGAAGCGGTGGAGTTCATCTCCATTATTACCAGAAAATTTTAGAGATTAGAGATTCATAAACTTGCACTTAGGTATAGATTTGAGGCAGGTACTATATATAATTAATAAAAAGGTCAAGTTTCTGGATCCACATTCTTCTCAGAAAGGAATACTACAAAAATATGCGTAAGGGACCCACAACGATCGTTTGGTATTCCCTTCAATTATGTTCTTCCTCGAGTCATAGATTTCTTTTTATGATCTACGTAAAGTTGGCCAGCAGGCAATGATCCCCATGGTTTGTGCAAGAGAATCCTATGCTGGTTCCCATGGGTAGTGATATGACGGTCCCCAAGACACGTTAAGTCAAAATTCATACTAATGCATTGCTCGGCCTCGAGAGCCCCGAGACAACGTTGCCCCCAAGACACGCTAAATCAGAATCCGTACTGATATGACATATTTTAGCCCACAAGACACGTCAGGTTAGAATCCATACTAAAGCACTGCTCGGCCTCGGGAGCCCCGAGACGAAGTCGCCCCCAAGACACACTAAGTCAGAATCCATACTAAGGCATTGCTCGACCTCGGGAGCCTCGAGGCGGCGCCGCCCCCAAGACATGCCAAATTAGAATCCGTACTAAGGCACTGCTCGACATGTCTACCACGTTAACCTGTGTACGACCGACCCACGTACAATAATATAAAGATCGTTGACCAGCATTTGGCCAAGGGAGGTAAAAAATCAACCGATCACTGGACTGACTTGCTCGTCGGAGGGGCCTCATCTAGTGATCCTAACGAGGGCTATTTTTGTAGGAAAACGCGGCCACCTTATGAAGATGAGCTGCCAACCACCCAAGAATCGTTGTCTAGTGCATGAAGGAGAGCAGCCAACCGGCCCGGATCCCAACCAACACCAACCAGCACTCCTTCCTGAGGGTGCGACCACCTCATGAAGATGAGTTGCCAACCACCCCGGAGAAGGAGAGACGCAACTCGACATACACAGCGCCCGGATCAGCACACTAAGGAACGCTGATCAACACCTCGTCGCGGGGGCCCGGTCAACCTCGGCATCCAGCTCAACCGACAGAAGACTCCCGACATTGACCCGTGAACCAGGCCGTGCTGACTCACCAGCTATGGCACATTTGTTCACTAATATTTTGGCGCTAGAAGGAGGGGTAGGAGCATCCCGCGGGAGCTCTCCCTGAGGGAGAACCACTGGGTGGTCATCCTTTTGCTGGGCCCGGAGATCAGCCCCTCCCTGTCCTTCGAGATGGGGGGATCCCGGCCTCGATGCCAGATTGCTACCAACGCCCATTCAACGACCTGGGGTTACCACCTCCCGGACTTACCGTGGGACTCTCGATTATGTCGCCCAAGGCGTTCCTCAACCTGACCAAGCAAGTACAAGCAATGATAGGGATGATGCAGACGTTCGTCCCACTCATTCCCCAGATCATCCAGCTAGTAGCTCCCTCGATTGACCCGACCCGACAAAGGCTGAGCAGGGAGCAGGTCGGGACGGGAGAAGCCCGAGACCAAACGACGGACTTGAGAGGTTCGCCCGAGCAGAGCATACTTGCACCCTGCTGAGTCACACTACCCCACTTCGAGCCTGACACCGTATCATCCGACTCGGCGGACGACTCGCTTAGGGCCCAATTGTCCCGGCTCAACCAATGTCTGGATGCGTTCCAGTGTGAGTTTCGAAAATCGCGAGGCGAGTCCAGCAAAGGCAACTCGAGCAGGTCCCCTTTCACTCAGGAAGTACAGGATAAGCTGATACCTCTCAACTTCAGGCTACTGACATTGGAGACATATGACGGCAGCTCTGATCCCACGGAGCAGGTCTCTGTATTCCGAGCTCAGATGGCCCTCTATGGCACCTCCGATGCATTAATGTGCTAGGCATTTCCGACCACTCTAAGGGGATCGGCACAAGCATGGTTTAGCCGGCTACGCCAATCCTCGGTCTTATCCTTCAACCAACTCGCCTGGGAGTTCAAGCAGAGCTTCCTCGCCAGCGTGCAACCTAGGCCTTCTATGGCCACCTTGCTCGCGCTATCCCAGCACGAAGATGAGTCGCTCTCTCAGTTCGTGGCATGCTTTGCCATTGAGATCCAGGGATTCCCGGATGCTCACCCCTCTCTTATCATGCAGGCATTTCTGATGGGCTTGAAGCATTCAAGGTTCTTCTGGTCATTGATCGAGAAGCCGCCAGTAACGATCCCCGAGATGCTCCAACGCGCCAACCAGTACATGGCTCGATTGACAAGAGGCCAAGGGCAAAACAATCCCGGGGAACGACTTCAGCAGCCCCGGTGCAACCCCGCCAGAGGCTCGATTGACAAGAGCTACTGCTCCCGAGGCCTTCGCCTCTCCCTCTGAGCACGTTCCACTAGGACTACGGCCACGACATGGAAGATTGTCGTGACCTCCAGAATCAAAGCGAGGACTTTATCAGAAAAGGTCATCTTGGGCGCTATCTTGAGGAACCCTGAGAAGCAACTCTATGTCCCAAGGGACCAATCGAAAGATGCCTCATCATCCAAAATCTCCCGTCGAAAAGCCACTCGTGACAAGTGGTCCACAGGCTCTCCAGATCGGTTCCTGACCTGTGGCCCGCCAGCCCAGCACTTGCCTGAGACTCTCCAGATCGGTTCCCGGCCTGCGGCTCACTAGCCAGCTCTTGCCCAAGCCTCTCCAGATCGGTTCCCGTCCTGCGGCTCGCCGGCCCAACTCTTGCCCGAGCCTCTCCAGATTGGTTCCCAACCTACGGCCCGTCAGCCCAGCCCTTGCCCGAGCCTCTCCAGATCGGTTCCCGACCTGCGACTCGTTGGCCCAACTCGATTCCTATCCGGGTCGCTTCAGATCGCTCCCGACCGACGATCCATTAGCACCCCAGCTCGATTCCTGCTCGGGTCGCTCCAGGTCACTCCCGACTAGCGACACGCCAACACTCAATTCGGAGCCGAGCTCACAAACTCGATCCCCAGACTTAATTCAGAGCCGATCTCACAAACTCGGTCCCTAGACTCATTATGGAGTTGAGCTTACAAACTCGATCCCCAGACTCAATTCGGAGCTGAGCTCATAAATTCACTCCCTAGACTCAATTCGGAGTCGAGCTCACAAACTCGGTCCCTAGACTCGATTCGGAACCGAACTAGTTTGGTCCCCAGGTCCGATTTAGAGCCAAATCTATCCACTCGGCCTCCAAATCTAACGTCCGAGCCATGCATCTCGGCCAATCCAACGCTTGAGTTGCATCTCGGCAAATCCAACGCCCGAGTCGCATCTCGGCCACATCCAATGCTTGAGTCGCATCTCGGCCAAATCCAGCGTCCGAGCCATGCATCTCGGCCAATCCAACGCCCGAGTCGTATCTCGACCAATCTAACATCGGAGTCGCATCTCAGCCACATCTAACGCCCTAGTCGCATCTCGGCCAAATCCAACATCCCAGCCACGTATCTCGGTCAATCCAATGCCCGAGTCGCATCTCGGCCAGATCCAATGCCCGAGCCACACCTCACAGCCAATCTTATGCTCGAGTCACGTCTCGGTCGATCTAGCGCCCGAATCACTGGCCTAGTCCGTTAAATCATGTCACTCCACGTCGACCCCCCGACTCGTAGCCCATCAAGTCTCTAACCGAGCCACCCCGGCTCGCTCGCCGACTTGCAAACTCGATATCCATAACTCCGAGCCGTGCCAAACTCGTCATCCGACCTACGCCACACCGGTTTCGACACATTGTTTTTGCCTTGTCGGTTTCGCCACGTTGGTTTCGACACAACAGTTTTGGCTCATCAGACCCCTATCTCCCGATCAGCAGAGTTAATCCTGCCCGTAGCATGGGGCACCGCCCCTCTAAATCGCCTTGCGACAAGTTAATCTAGCTTCCCCTTATGAGTGATCAGCCTCACTCCGACCCAGGCATGCCGCCCGGCACCTTAAGGACCTTGCGGCATGCCTTGGGGAGGGGGGGAGGGGAGAAGTGATACGACATATTTTGGCCCCCAAGACACGTCAGGTCAAAATCCGTACTAAAGCACTGCTCGGCCTCGGGAGCCCCGAGACGACGTCGCCCTCAAGACATGCCAAGTCAGAATCCGTACTAAGGCATTGCTTATCCTCGGGAGCCCTGAGGCAGCGCTGCCTCCAAGACACGCCAAGTCAGAATCCGTACTAAGGCACTATTCGGCACGTCCACCATGCCAACCTGCGTACGACCGACCCACGTATAGTAATATAAAGACCCCTGGCCAGCATCTGGCCAGAGGAGACAAAAAATCAATCGATCAGTGGACTGACTTGCTCATCGGGGGGGCCTCGTCGGGTGATCCCGATGAGGGCCATTTTTGTAGGAAAATGCGGCCACCTCACGAAAATGAGCTGCCAACCACCCGAGAATCGCTGTCTAGTGCACGAAGGAGAGCAGCCAATCGGCCTAGATCTTGACCAACGCCAACCAGCACCCCTACCCGAGGGCGTGGCCACCTCTCGAAGATGAGCTGTCGACCACCCGAGAATCGCTGTCCAGTGCACGAAGGAGAGTAGCCAACCGGCCTGGATCTCGACTAACGGCAACCAGCACCCCTTCCCGAGGGCGCGACCACCTCTCGAAGACGAGTTGCTGACCACCCAAGAATCGCTGTCCAGTGCACGAAGGAGAGCAGCCAACCAGCCCGGATCCCGACCAAAGCCAACCAGCACCCCTTCCCGAGGGCGTGGCTACCTCAAGAAGACGAGCTGACAACCACCCCGGAGAAGAAGAGTTGCAGCTCAGCATACACAACGCCCGGATCAGCACATCAAGGAACGTTGATCAGCACCTTGTCGTGAGGGTTCGGTCAACCTTGACATCCAGCTCAGCCGATAAAAGACTCCCGACATCGACCCGTGGATCAGGTCGTGTTGACTCATCAGTCACAGTACATTTGTTCACTAACAGGTAGATTGCAACAAAGTGGAGCAGAAACAGCTTTAACAAGTTTAGATGTGTAAATATTTTACACATTCTTAGAGAAATCTGCATAAACTAAAAGGTTTTGTATATGATCCATTTTAGAGAGACGATTTGCCTCCATATAAACTCTTTTTGTGCTCTGATGAGTGATTATGATTCGAGTCTAACCTTAGGGTTACGGGGAAACGAGCTATCAAGTCGAAAAATCCATAAATAATATTTACTATCTTGATCGACAAGTGGATAAGCATGAAATTATCTTTTTCTTTATAGCATGTAAGTCACAATTGCCTATACACAGTGTCAAAACATATAGCTACGCGTTTAGTATAATGCGACAAATAGAATACAATTGATGGACTTTTTGTGAGGAACAAATCGATGATGAGATGCCCGAATCATGAGACGACAATGTAATGCGCGTTGTCCTGGGGTCCACCGAGAACCGTGTCAGCTGTCGATGGCGACCACGGTCTTCTTGTTCTTTTCATTTTATTTATTTATTTATTTATTTATTTATTTATTTATTTATTATTATTATTATTATTTAAATAATGATCACTGGTTGCAACTTAATTAAGATGATGGTGTCTAAGGACATGCCTATCTTTGTGTACCAATATTAAAATTCTTATATCCGTGACTCAAACTTTAAATTTTATCGCTTCGTAGCTAAGAATCTTTATCTTCATTCTAAAGAAGTTAATCTTTAAATAGTTTGCCAAACAAACAGTTCATCTTAGATAATCCTGCTATGTTTCCAAACCCTACCCAGTTCAGTATTAAGTCAAAACTTCGACGCGAGCGAGAGAGAGAGAGAGAGAGAGAGAGAGAGGAAGGAGCATAGACAGGCAAGCGTTATAGAGAGATTTCATAGAGACTGGGTTGGCTTACACACACAGTAGGGACATGAACGAGGCTAGAGAGAGAGCATAATAGTGAGGAGCAAAGGCATGCAGGCAACCACTCGAGAGAGAGAAGCGAGACTAGGTTGGCTCACCAACATGGTGGGGGCACGAATGAGGTTGATATGCTGCAGCGTGAGGAGATGAGTGGCTTTCAAGTCACTGGAAGCTTCGCCAATCATTCCAGAGTAACTGATAACAGAGAGATTTTCTTTGATAAAAGAGAGATATTCTCAACTGCATAGCAGATGAGATTTCCTCAACTACATGAGGAAATCTTTCTGCTTAGTTAAAGAAATATTCTCTTTCACTATGTATAAATAGACTTCACATGATACTACTTGAAGTGTGCCTTTTTGCTTTATCCTTATAATTTCATTCTTCATCCTCTCATTTTATCATGGTATCAGAGCTTTCACCTCTCACTTCCCACCTTTCATCGCCGCCAGCGCCCCGTCACTGACCCTCTGCTCTAGATCTGCTCTGCTTCCGTGCGCTGGTCCATCGACCAGATCCTGGCCTTCTCCCTCCAACGTCTCCGCCATCGCTGTCCTCGACTCCGGCAACATTATCCTCACTGCTTCCGAGAGGACCTTCTGGGTGCAGGCCTCCTAGCAGCCAGCATCCTGCTCTGCCTTCGCAGAGACAAGTAGCCTTCGGTAACTTTCCACGCTGCTGCCTCGTTGCCAAGATTCCTCACTGCTGATCTATTGCACACAGATCTGCAGCTGTCTTGCACAAAGCTGATCATGCCATTGGCTACATCACTGCCCAGAGTCCTTCCTATAGAACTGCTGCATAGAAATCTACAGCTTTACACCATCTTGCATAGGTCTTTTCCTTCAACGAAGACCTTATTCTTTCACAGATCTTATTTGCCACCACCTCAGGTGACATTGATCTATATCAACACTTCTTTCTCCCTGATCATATCTTCCATATGTCATCATCATCTACCTCTGATGCTCCCATTACTGTTCCCGCAGAGAACCATAGTACCTTCCCACATACAAGCCTTATCTCCATAAATACAGCAACCCTCATCCCCTTCAAATTATCAACGGTGGTAACTACGCATCATGGCGTGCTCAATTCTCTAATATACTATTTGACTATGATCTTCTAGGCTATGTCGATGGCTCTCTTCGTTGTCCATCGGCGATGCTCAACATCCCAGGCGCATCCAATCCAATACCAAATCCGGATCACAAACTATGGTTACGCCAGGATCGCCTCATCCTTCAAGCCTCGGTCGTTGGATCCCTTGCCCCACTCATTTCTTCATGTGACATTGCTGCCGAAGCTTGGTGCAAGTTGCAAACCACCTTGGCCAATCGTTCTCGCACTCGCATGCTTAGTCTCCTATCCAACCTCATGAAGATAAAACAAGAGGGAAGTAATATTGCTGATTATCTACATAACATAAAGGTTATCATCGATAACTTGGCCTTGATAGGTCATTCCCTCAGTAATGAAGAAGTTACTGTTCATATCCTCAATGGCCTCGGAGATGAGTATAAGGAATTGGCAGCAGCAATACGGGCGCGTGATTCACCAATCACATTCGAAGAACTTTTCGACAAGCTGATTGACTTTGAGATATATCTCAAGCGCGAGGACAAACTGCCAGGACCATCCATCACAGCTCAAGTCACTCAAAAAAGGAGGGGCAATTCGTATAACAAGATTGTCAACAAAGGTTTGACCAAGACACCTTCTGAACCTATGAGCTCTAAACCAACTATTCCTCCTCCTCATCCTCAACATTCCTATCACAACAACCAAGGTGGCTCCTTCAATCATCCGCAGTCCTGGCGCCCTCACTACACAAACCAACAAAGAATTGTTTGCCAACTATGTGATAAAGTCGGTCACTCTGCAAAGGTCTGTCGATCTCAACCCAGACTTCCTGCTCAATCACATTGGCCTCAAGCAAATCTCACGACTACTCCAACGACTAGTGATCATAAATAGATTGTGGACTCTAGCGCATCCCACCACATCACCTCAGATCTCCAGAACTTGTTCATCCACAACAACTATAGTGGCACTAAGGACATCATCATCGGTGACGGTAAAGGAATTCCTATTACTCATACGGGTTCTACACTGCTTAATTCACCTACCACAACCTTTACACTCGATGATGTTTTATGTGCACCTTACATTAAACGAAATCTCATTTCCGTTTCTCAATTTTGCAAACAAAATAATACCTCCATTGAATTCTTTCCTAACTCTTTTCTTGTTAAGGATTTGAGCACGGGGGCATCATTGGTCCAAGGCCAGAGTAAGGACAATGTTTATAAATGGCCGTCACTTCCATAAATAAAACAACCCACTGCTTACTCCTCCGTTGCAGCTTCAATCGATGTGTGGCATCGTCGTCTCGGTCATCCCTCTCTCCCTATTCAAAATAAATTACTTTCTCGTTATTCTCTTCCTACTCTTACAAATAATAGGGTTGTCACTTATTGTGATGCTTATCTTCATAATAAAAGTCATAGACTTCCTTTTAGTGTTTCTTCTATATCATGTTCTAAACCATTTGAAATTATTTATACTGATGTTTGGGGCCCTGCTCCTATCACTTCTTTTGACAAGTTTAGCTTTTATGTTATTTTTGTTGACTATTTTACTAAATACATATGGCTATATCCTCTTCGTCATAAATCAGAAGTTTCAAAAGTCTTCACCAACTTTAAAAAGCTGGTTGAAAACTTCTTTCAGTCTACAATTAAAACAGTCTACTCTGATGGTGGAGGTGAATTTCAAGCCCTCACATCCTACCTCTCAACCTGTGGCATCCAACACCTTAAGTCACCCCCACACACTCCTCAACTAGTTGGCTCTACTGAACGTAAACATCAACATATCATAGAAACTGGTCTCACACTTCTACATCAAGCCTCCATGCCACCAACTTTTTGGTCTGTTGCCTTTCAAACTGTTGTCTACCTTATTAATCGTTTGCTCACTCCAGTTCTTCAATACCAGTCTCCATTTGAAAAACTATTTTCCAAATCCCCAAACATTCAAAAACTCAGAATATTTGGTTGTTTATGTTATCCGTGGCTACGTCCCTATGCCCCATACAAATTAGCGCCAAGATCTAAAGCTTGCATCTTCATAGGATATTCTCTTGAGCATAATGCCTTTCGGTGCTACGAACCACAATCTCAAAAAGTCTTTATTTCACGACATGTTGTTTTTGTTAAATCTGCCTTTCCATTTCAACACCATGAATCTCCTACCATTCATACCACTCCGACAAATATTCATTCTTGGAGTATACATTCGATCCCCTCAAACGAACCTCCTCCTACACCATCCAGTCCTATTGTTGAAGATCCACACTCTTTTGTTCTTCCGGTTCAACAACTCTCCACTCCCCCATTCCTTCTCCCCTTCCTTCTTCACAAGTCTCCCCTACCACTGAAGTCGTATCCTCAGAAACACAACAACTTTCTTTACCTAGTGCCATCGATGTATCTCAACCTCTCTTGCATCCTATCGATGCCTCTCCACCACTCTTACCAATAACACAACCTGCAGTTCGTAGCCATCCAATGACAACACACTCAAAAAGTGGTATCTTTAAACCACGTCAGGTTCTCGACCTCCATACTATCACCAATTCTTCTCTTGAGACCAGTGAACCCACCACAATTACTCAAGCACAAAAATCTTCACATTGGCATCAAGCTATGTGTGAAGAATATGATGCTCTTCTACATAACTCCACATGGACTCTTGTACCTTCTCATCCTGCACAAAATATCATCGGGTGTAAATGGGTATTCCGAATTAAGCGAAACCCCGACGGGTCCGTTGCTCGATATAAAGCACGATTAGTAGCCAAAGAGTTTCATCAACGACCTGGAGTTGATTTTATAGAGACTTTTAGTCCTGTAGTTAAACCCACAACAATTCGACTTATTCTAAGTTTGGCCATCTCCAGAGGTTGGAACTTACGACAACTGGACGTTAACAATGCCTTTTTACAGGGGACTCTAACTGAAGATGTCTTTATGCAGCAACCCCCTGGCTTTGTTCATCACCAGTATCCGAGACATGTTTGCAAATTACAAAAAGCCATTTATGGTCTCCGTCAAGCTCCCAAAGCTTGGTATACTGAACTTGGATCGTTTTTTATATCAATTGGCTTCATCAACTCCAAGTCTGACACCTCTTTATTCCTCCGATAACATCATGGCAATACAATATATCTTTTAGTTTATGTAGATGATATTATTGTTACAGGCAATGATCCCTTGGAGGTTCAGACATTTTTAAATCAATTGGCTGATCGATTCTCCCTTAAAGACTTAGGACCATTGAGCTACTTTCTGGGAATGGAAGCAACATTTACATCCTTCGATCTCTTCCTCTCTCAAAGAAAGTATATTTAAGACTTATTATCAAAGACAAATATGTAGGATGCGAAAGTAGTTGCTACTCCTCTCTCTACTGGTGAATCACTCAAATTATGTGATGGCAGCCCTACCACGGACTCAACTCAATACCGGCAAGTACTTGGCTCTCACCCATCCAGATATCTCATTTGCAGTCAATAAATTGTCTCAATACATGCACCAACCTTCTACTATACATTGGTCTGCGGTTAAACGAATTTTGCGATTTCGTAAAGGGACCCTTAATCATGGTCTCTTTCTTCGCAAAACCACTCAACTTCATCTCCATGCCTTTGCTGATGCTGATTGGACAAGAAACTTTGATGATAGAACCTCCACGTCAGGGTATGTCATCTTTCTTGGGTCTAATCCAATCAGCTGGAGTTCTAAGAAGCAAAAGACAATGGCCCGGTCTACAATTGAAGCTGAATATCGTGCTATTGCTACCACTGCTGCTGAACTCAACTGGATCACAAATCTCCTCAAGGAACTCAAAGTTAGCTTTACTCATACTCCCACAATATATTGTGACAATGTTGGAGCTACCTACTTATGTGTCAATCCAGTGTTCCACTCGCGCATGAAACACATCGCCATCGACTTTCACTTCGTGCGAGATCAAGTTGTCAGACACCAACTTCGTGTCTCTCATGTCCATACGGCTGATCAACTTGCAGACTCACTCACGAAGTCTCTAGCCCGTAAACTATTTTTGTTTCATCGATCCAAGATCGGTATCCTTGACAGGAGCTCGATCTTGCGGAGGCATGATAACAGAGAGATTTTCTCTGATAAAAGAGAGATATTCTCAACTGCATAGCAGATGAGATTTCCTCAACTGCATGAGGAAATCTCTCTACTCAGTTAAAGAAATATCCTCTTTCACTATGTATAAATAGACTTCACATGATACTACTTGAAGTGTGCCTTTTTGCTTTATCCTTATAATTTCATTCTTCATCCTATCATTCTATCAGTAACAACAGTCTTGGGAAATCTCCTTTTCCACTTTCCTCGAGGCATTGTCTGCACCCAACTCATGCATGCGTGGGTTGGGCTTCGTGGAAGAGGTCACCCAACTCTTGGTTGTTGGTGGGTCGTCACTCCTCTTAGAAGTACATGTCCTAACCTAACTATTCTGCCACACCTTGCTCATGGCTCATTTGACGTACCTATGCATTATCTCCTTCGGTTGTGAAGAAGTCAGTGTGCTATTGTTGAGTCCTTTTCTTTATTATTATTTTTCCTTCATGTCAGATATGTTGGTGTCGATTCTAGTTGTTCCTAAATATTCACTAAAAACAAAATCGATCATTATTCACGGACGAAATTCGTCACTGAAACCCAAAAAATTATCACTAAATGAGAGTGATAAAATGTTCTATCATTAACCTCTATCAGCCTAATGAGAAAAGATGCATTAGTGACGACTTGTGTTTGTGACCAACATATTCAAATTCTATCATTAAAAATATATAAATGAAAAAATAACATTTCTGTGATAATATATGGTGACGAATGATTTTGTCACTATAAATCTTGATGAACAATTTTAGGGACAAAATAATTAAGTGGTCACTAATGCTTAGTTAGATGAAAAAAGAACTAATAGTGTTGTGGCAAACTAATCTATTCCTAAATATTTAGATAAAATGTTTTAGTGACAAAATACTTGAGTCTGTCACTAATACTTATTTAGACGAAAAGAATATTGATAAATTAGTAATGGACTGTCCTATCGATAATAATTTTCTTCGCAGCCAATTAATTTTTAATAATTCTACAATCATACCAAAATTTTCAATAATTTCATGATAAAAGTAAAAAAAATTGATATTCGAAGCTTCACAAGACAATGTCTCTTTTGTCTAAAATTCAAAAGTAGAGTTGAGACAATAACAAAGTTCACATTATCTCTAAAAAAAAAACCACATCATCTTCTGCATCCTGCATAAAAAATATAAACGATAAAAATCTTCACGTCTTAATTCTTCTACATCCAGACATTAATATCATGCACGAAGGCACAATTGCACAATTACATAAAGATAAGATGCAAGGTTAACAAAGAAAGAAATAAAAAATGAGATGAAAATAAACTAGGAAATGCAATATGGACCTATTAACATGTGAAGAATTATTAATAAGTGAAATTAGATTACTGTTCCAGAAATAAACTAAATTTCTACAACACTCAATTGTATTTAATCTGATGATTTGAGATGTTCATCAAACTAAAAGAGATAATATACATACTTCTTATTCTCTTCTTTCTCATCATTCTTTGGTGACACAATACTACAATAATCATCTACCAAAAGAGATTCATTCACTAGCTTGGTACTGAAAGAGATTTAAATAAAAAAAAAGAAAACCTTTCTTTTATTTTTCATTATAGACATTTTGTCCCACTTGATAGTGGGAAGCATTGCACCCCTTCGAAGCCTTGATTGGGCTGGTCCATATAACCTGGAGTATCTTGCACTCTAATCCTACTAGCCTTTCTCAAATATTCTTTCTCCATTCCAAGTAGCTGTTCCTCCCATTTTAGTCGCATTCCCCTGTTGTCTCTACAATTTAAGATTGTGAATGGGCCTTAACGACGCATTCTATCTCCTCTCACCCTAGTCTCTCTTGCTCATGTGCTGCTGACAAGGCCATCTTTCTACTGTAGTCTCGATAGTTGATCTTCCACCTCAGATAGATCTTCAGATAACTTCAGAAAAAGCTGCACTTTTGCTTCGGTTATCAATGCTCAGTGTTGGTGAATTCTATTTATATGGATCTAATCAATGCTCAGAAAAGTGATTTTTTCGGAATAAAAATTGATATTATACGTCATCCCAGATTCAACATATATAAAGCAACTAGTATTGAAGCATGCATGACAGGATTTTAAAGTTATATAACGATTTTTATATGAGCGACGAATTTTTGTTTGTGTTAGGCAACAATTACCAAAATATCTCTTAGCATATTCAAGATGGGAGATATAGAATTATAAAAATGTTTAGCAATCATATCTATTTACTAATAATAAACGTGAGATGAAAAAATCATTGTTTTCATTATCTTCCTTTTGAGTAGCCCGCGGTACAAGAAGTGTTAGATCCGATCAATACGTGAGCTTGGACAAATTGGATCGTTTGAATTTTCTGTTTGACGATCGGTAGCCAAACGTTATTAGTTTTAGCTCAAATTTTATGTGGAGAATTCTTACAGCAAACTCTATAATCCTAACGGTGTTGATCTACAGTTTACCCTCTCTGAGGTACTTTCCTGTTATACCCATTTTGTGAGACTTAGAATTCTAGGAGATCCATCCTATATGATGATGATATGCTAGAGCCAAGATCTATGTTCTTGATGTTATTATGATCCTCTGATTATTCTAGAGAAGATCTATTGTAAACCTGTTATCATTACTATTGATAGTGGAAGTTTGAGGTGGACTACGGTCCCGTGGTTTTTCCCATATTGGATTTTCCACGTTAAAAGATTTGGTCTGACTGTGTGATTGCTTTTTTGCTCTATTGTTTATGCTGTGTTGGTTGATATTTTCATTTGGATATCAAGTTAGTATTTTGATGAGGAACCCATTTTGATACATAAAGAGGGAAAAGAATATTCCGCTTTAACATGTTTTTTCCTAATAAGTGGTATCAGAGCAATAGGTTGTTTGGTGCTAGTTTTTCTTGTGTGATTGAAATGGAATAGTCAGATGGTATGATTAAATTGAACTCATCAAATTATTCCACTTGGAGACGTCTGATGGAAGATTTACTCTATTGCAAAGATTTGTATAAGTCTATCAAGGTTAAAGATAAACCTTCTACTATGGACAATGAAGAATGAGAAGTTCAACATAGAAAAGCCATTGCCTATATTAGAAGATGGATGGATATAAACTTGCATGAGCATATTTCAGATGAAACCAAAGCTGATGTTGTTTGACAAAGGTTAGAAAACCTCTTTGCGAAAAAAATAGTAGGAAATAGAATTTCTCTCCTCAAAAGGCTTGTAAATTTGAAGTATAAAGATGATAGTAACATTGTTGAGCATATAAGCCTATTTCAGAGTCTTGCAAACAAGTTGGTTGCTATGAAAATGAATATAGATAATGAGATGCAAGGATTACTACTTCTCGGCTCTTTACCAGAAAGTTGGGAAATGTATGTGGTGACTATTTGCAACTCCACGCCAGAGGGAACTCTAACTATAGATATGGTTAAAGACAGTTTGATAAATGAAGATGCTAGAAGGAAAGAACATGGTGAATCTTCTTCTGGGGCATTTGTTACTGAAAAACAAGAAAGACGTGGAAGAAGTCATAACAGAAATCCACATAGTTATAGAGGAAGATCCAAGTCTAGAAAAGATATTAAATGTTTTCACTATAACAGGCCAGGTTACATGAAGAAAGAGTGTAGGTTTTGGAAGCGAGAATAGAATGAAATGAAGAAAAATGAGAAAGTGACAAATACAGTTGTTGCTGAAGGTAATATCACTATTGTTTGTGATGAAGGTTGTGTCAGTCTTGTAGCTCAGGACAATAACTGGGTAAATGACTCTGGTGCTTTATTTCATGTTACTTCTCATGGTGATTTCTTTAGATCTTACACTACTGGTGATTTTGGTAATGTCAGAATGGTCTAAGATTGTGGATATTGGAGATATTTGCTTGGAGACCAGTATTGGGAGCAAATTGATACTCAAAGATGTAAGGCATGTTCCATATATTTGTCTTAACTTGATATCTGTAGGTAGACTTGATGATGAGGGCTTTACATACTATTTTGGTGAAAGCAAATGGAAACTCACTAAAGGTTCTCTGATTGTGGTAAGAGGAAAAAAACTTAACTTTTTTTATGTCATGGAAGCTAAGCTACACAAAGGAAAGATTAATGCAATTCAAAAAGGTGAAAGTATAGATCTTTGGCATAAGAGGCTTGGACATATCAGTGAGAAGGGACTTCAAACTCTTGCTATAAAGCAGTTCTTACCAGAGTTGCAAGGTACATCTCTTAAATCTTGTGATCATTACTTAGTTGAAAAAACACATAGAGTTGCATTTCATACATATCCATCATCTAGAAGATCAGATGTTATTGATTTAGTTCATACCGATGTTTATACTATGCAAACTAGAACTCTTGGAGGTGCTCTTTATTTTGTTACTTTTATTGATGACCATTCTAGAAAAGTGTGGGCTTTTGCTTTGAAATCTAAAGACCAGGTACTCGATGTTTTCAAGGAGTTTCATGTCAGTGTTGAAAGAGAAACTGGTAGAAAACTAAAGTGTATTCAATCAGATAATGGTGGCGAGTACAGGGGTCCTTTTGAGAATTATTACAGGTTCTATGGTATTAGGCTTGAGAAAACAGTTCCTAAAACTCCTCAACAAAACGGTGTGGCAGAAAGGATGAATAGAACAATTGAAGAAAGGATTAGGTGTATGCTTTCCCATGCCAAGTTACCAAAGTCATTTTGGGGGGAGGCTCTGAGAACTACAGTTGATATGATAAATCTTTCTCCATCAGTTCCTCTAAAAGGTGATGTTCCAAAGAGAGTATGGAGAGGAAAAGATATATCTTATAATCACTTAAGAGTCTTTGGGTGTAAAGCATTTGTTCATATTCCCAAAGATGCGAGGTCCAAGCTTGATAGTAAAGCAAAAGCATATATCTTCTTGGGATATGGTTATGAAGAGTTTGGGTACAGATTATGGGATCTAGTGAACAAGAAGATTATTAGAAGCAGAAATGTTGTATTTCTTGAAGACCAATTATTTGATGATGGTGATAATATTGAGAAGCCAGAAATCTCTATTTATATTCCTTAGAGTTTGGGTTCAATTCCTTCACCTGTAGTTCATGATGATCATGGGGGAGATGAACAAGAAGATTGTGGTGAGAATACTAGTGATGATACACCTACAATTGATGATGTTGAACCAACTGAATAAGCACCTCCACCACCAGTTGAGATTCCATTGAGAAGATCCACTAAAGAGCGACAACCATCTACCAGATATCCTCCACATGAGTATGTTATGCTTACTGACGGGGGAGAGCCAGAAACTTACTAAGAAGCTATTCTACATGAGAATAAGAATGAGTGGGTTAAAGCCATGCAAGAAGAGATGAGATCCTTGCTTGAGAACCACACCTATGACTTGGTAAAGTTGCCTAAAGAAAAGAAAGCTCTCAAGAATAAGTGAGTTTACAAATTGAAGACTGAAAACAATAGCTCACAATAAAGATACAAGGCACGACTAGTTGTGAAAGGATTCAGTTAGAAGAAAGGTATTGACTTTGAAGAAATATTTTTTCCAGTTGTAAAAATATCCTCTATCCGAGTTGTTCTTGGTTTGGCTGCCCGCTTGAATTTAGAAGTTGAGCAACTTGATGTAAAAACAGTATTTCTTCATGGTGACTTAGAAGAAGAAATTTACATGGAGCAACCAGAAGGTTTCAAAGTCAAGGGAAAAGAAAATATGGTGTGTAAGCTTAGGAAAAGCTTATATGGACTCAAACAGGCACCTAGACAGTGGTATAAGAAGTTTGATTCCTTTATGATAAGCCAAGGGTATGATAGAACTACATCTGATCATTGTGTGTTTATAAAGAAATTTTCAGATGATGATTTTATTATTTTACTGCTATATGTTGATGATATGCTGATTGTTGGTCATGATGTTGGAAAAATTAGAAAGCTTAAAAGAGAGCTAAGTAAGTCTTTTGCCATGAAAGACTTAGGATCAGTGAAACAAATACTTGGCATGAATATTCTTCGTGATAGGAAGAAAAGAAAGATTTAGCTATCTTAGGAGACTTGCATTGAAAATGTTCTTAAAAGATTCAACATTAGTAAAGCCAAAGCAGTTTGTTTTCCACTTGCAAGTCATTTCAAGCTTAGTTCGAAACAATGTCCTACAAGTGAGAAAGAAAAAGAAGAAATGTCCAGAGTGTCTTACTCATCTGCAGTAGGCAGTTTGATGTATGCTATGGTTTGTACTAGGCCAGATATAGCTCATGCAGTTGGAGTTATCAGCCGATTTCTCTCTAATCCTGGAAAGGAACATTGGGCAGCAGTGAAATGGATATTAAGATATCTAAGAGGTACTTCCAGGTTATGTTTATGTTTTGGTAATGATGAACCTATGTTAGAAGGTTACACAGATGCATACATGGTAGGTGATACTAATTCCAGGAAGTTCACTTCGGGATTCTTGATGACACTTACAAGAGGAGCAGTCTCTTGGTAGTCTAAGTTACAGAAGTGTGTTGCTCTATCAACCACAGAAGTAGAATACATAGCAATTACTGAAGCCTCCAAGGAAGCTTTATGGTTGAAAAAGTTTTTATTGGAATTGGGCTTGAAACAGGAAGGATATACTGTTTACTATGATAGTCAGAGTGCTATTCACCTCTCCAAGAATTCAACAAACCATTCTAGATCCAAGCATATTGATGTGAGATATCACTGGATTTGTGATGTGCTTGAGTTGAAAGAATTACAGTTGGAAAAAGTGCATACTAATGAGAATTGATCAGATATGTTGACAAAGTCTTTGCCTAAGGAGAAGCTTGAAACATGTAGACGAAGAGCGGGCTTGGTACAACCCACCATAAGAGCTGGAGGGGGAGAATTGTTGAGTCCAGCCCATATATGAGTTTGGACAAATAGGGTCGTTTGAGCCCAAATCAAAGAAAAAGAGAGAGAGATAGGGTTTGGTGCAGAGTGTGCGTGTGCATAGTGGAAGCGTGTGACGACGTACAAAGAAACAGAGAGAAAGATTAGGTTTCTAAGTTTTCTACTTGACGATCAGTAGCCAAACGTTGTCAGTTTTGGCCCAAATTTTATGTGGAGAATCCTTGTAGTAAACTCAACAATCCTAACGGTGTTGATCTACAATTTACCCTCTCTGAGATACTTTCCTGCTATATCTATTTTGTGAGACCTAGAATTCTCTTATGAGGAGATCCATCCTATATGGTGATATGCTATAGCTAAGATCTATGTTCTTGATGTTATTGTGATCATCTGATTATTCTAGAAAAGACCTATTATAAGCCTATTATCATTACTATTGATAGTGGAAGTTTGAGATGGATTACAGTCCCGTGGTTTTTCTCACATTGGGTTTTCCACGTTAAAAGATTTGATCTCACTGTGTGATTGATTTTTTGCTCTATTGTTTATGCTGTGCTGGTTGATATTTTCATTTGGATATCAAGTTGGTATTTTGATGAGGAACCCATTTTGATACATAAAGAGGGAAAAGAATATTCCACTTTAACAGATTTTTTCCCAACAAGAAGAACCGATTCACTATAATTTTTTAATATGTTTTCCATCATTTTTTTTTTTACTTGTTGACCAACTCTTTCATTTTGCTCTTCCACTTTGTGTTTATCTTTGTTTTAATCTCTACTCATAGCTTTTTAATATCTTGAGCACAATGTGATTTACCTTTTGCTTGACCTTTTTTTTTTTTTTTTTGTGTTCCAAGGCTCTTTTAAATATCTCATCTTCATTGCAGAGGATGAATCTTTTGAATATTGCTTGACAATAATCTTATTATAATTTTCTAACATTAACAACATAACATTTTTAAATGAGTATCATTAATCAAATATAAATAAAATAATAATAAATTATTCAAACCATAACTTCTTTTGCATAATCATCAATTCATTTATTATTCTTTTGCTTATATGCTAACTCAAAAAAAAAATCTTTCTTAAATGGTTCCTTACGTATGTCTTTCATCTAACACCTAAATTAAAATATTAATATCAAATATAATAACACTAAAATAGATGAGATATTTTGAAAATATTGACATAGTTCTTTAAACTCATTTCCTACAAATAATTTAATAATAAGCTAATTAGAATTTTAAATATAAACTAAAATTATAACCTGAATACAAAGAAATTATGTGAAACTCTTCAGAACTAAAATAATCTATTAATAGTTTCCATTGATCATGTGGAACTATATCATGATAATTTTTTAAGTGTTGGATTATCTTACTGATAAGTTAAATATTGTAAAATGCAATTGAAACCCCACCCTTAGGAAAATCAATCAATAGCTTGATATTACGTGTTTCTCCTCTTTCTTTTCACTAGAATATGATCTAATTATAACATTAAATAATATTAAATGATACAATTATAGCATATAACACTCAGTAACATATTAAGTAATATTGAATAACAAAAATGTCAGAAGAGGAAGACATCTTACCAATGACACTAGACCAAACATCATCAGTTCACTGGAGTACTTGTTTGACATGTTCTTTTCGGATTTGGCATTGATACTTTCTCTTGTGACCTTGCCTTTGGATTGTTGGCCAGCCATTTTGATAAGTTATTAGAAGATATTAAAATATTAGACAGTATTGTTGAATTAATAACTATCGATAATAATGAACTAAACATAATTATAATAACTTTGTGTGGCATATAAAAGATAAGGATAACAAGGTACCTGACAGAGATGATTTTGCCCCATGCCAACTCATCTATTACGGAGGTCGACACCTAAGTAGGGGGCTCCAAGTCACATGACCCAAAATGGCATCGTAGTATGTCCTGATGTGTCCCGCATCAATGACTGATAATAACCATATTACCTTATCAAGATCAGATAATGATCAAACAGTTCACCTAATCTTATCCCAGGCTAGCCAGTAAGAAGACCTAAAGATCAAGTATAAAAAGGAACCCATCAGCTCACGCTGTTGAGGAGAGGATTCTCTATACACTAATTTAGTCATACATCTTATACTACTATCTTCTCCCCTTCATTGACTTAAGTATCGTAGGGGTCACGTCGGGTAACCCTCGACGCCAACTTGTCATGCAGGATTGCCGAACGTTCGAGGACACTTGGATGACCCAACCTTAGGGAAGAACCTCACGACAAAGAAGATCCTAGCCCACCTACCCACATCCAAAACCTATCCTCACTAGTAGAACAGCTTCTGACCGGGTAACCTATATAGCTTTACCTTACCAAATCTCCCATGTCAGCTAGTAAGAGGCACTTGGATAAGCTTGCACATTCGATAGTGGATCGATAGTGTCGACTCATCAGTCAATGGTACTCATGATACCATTATTTTGGTGCTATAAGGAGGGCCGAACATTGCAGGCGTAGCCTTCTGCCGCTTTTCCTAGTGAATGTCTTAGACAAGGAGGGCCCCTCCCCCCTGTCCCAAGGGTCGAAGGCAAGCCCCACGCCATGCTTACCTCATCAGAAGTGCCCCTCAACATCGGCGTCAGGGAGCTAGGCATTTGTCGCTCCGCACCCTTGGTAACACTGCCCCCTAACCCCTTTAAGCTAGCGCTCAGCCTTCCTCACTTATGGGATAGCTAGAGCCAAACCCTTGATGACTCCTCAAGGGATGCTCCGATGATAGTCGAGACTTAAAGAGCTCCTACCCTGTGGAGTAGTAAAGTGAAGAAAGGGAAAAATATTTCAAACATGCCCAACCCCACTCAAGAATCATTCTAGATGAACAGTACATTCCGAAAAGGTTTTTAGTAAACTAGACAAAATGAGTTACAAAAGCAGATGCCATCCCGAAGGAGAGGCTATAAAACAGGAGCTAACAAAAACAAAAAGGAGGGTCACCAGGACTTAAATGGAACCTCCACTGGATAAGGATCCTCGTTGATCTCGAGTTTGGGGTACCTTGCCTTGAAGCGACCAATGGCAATATGGTACTCGAACTCATATGCAGCTTCGATAGAGCGTCAGAGGTCACATTAGAACCCCTCAGATTCCTTGTAGGAGGCCATAGCCCTCCTCACCTACTCGGAGGCTTGGTTCTTCTCCTCCTCCCAAGCCCTTTTCGCCTCCTTAGCTGCTAGACCAACAGCCACCATCTCGTTAGAGTTGGCCGACAACCGCTCCCTCAGCTGCCTACCCTCCTTGATGGCCTTGCCCAATTGCCAGCGAGCATCTTTTAACTCCTAGTGTAGGACTTCAACTCACTTCTCAGCCTCCGCCATGCTCTCTGCGGCCTCGTCTTCAACGATAGCCATCGCATCCTGAGCCTCCTTCGCCTATGCCTCAACTTCTTTGAAATGGTGGATGGCTAGGCCCGGATACAAGGATAGTTCAGAGGTCTCAACCTCCACCCTCCTACATGCCTATATGAGGCACTGCTCCACCTCCTCGACTTGAAGGTGGGTCCGAGTTAGTTGTGAGGATAGCTTTGCAACCCGGGCCTCCATGCCCTCCTCTCTTTTTCAAGCTGCTTCGCTTGGGGCCACAGAATGGAATTGGCCTTTGAGAGCCAACTTATCATAATTTACCAATTCAAAATACGATACCATGTATTAAAAAAATGATGTCAAGGCTTGACATCCATTTTCAAGTCTAATGATGATAGCCAATCATCATTTTCAAGTATGATATGAATATGAAATTTAGTAAGATGATAATTCTTGATAAAATATAACAATTCATCATTCCAAAGCATGATATCAATTGTGAATAGCAAGTTGAGCTTATGATGCCTTACGATAGACAATTATCAAGCATGAAACATTTCAAGTATCTACAATGCATATGAAATATATTTTTATATGTTTCAAGTATTCACAATGTGTTGTGATGTATTTGATGATTCCAATATATTTCAAGCATTCACAAAATATACAAGCATTTACGATATGATACATTTTATACAAACATTCAATTTGTCATCAATTTACCATATTTCTCCCCCTTTGTCATAAAAAAAAGGAGAACCATTCAACAATGCAAGTGTGGTAAATAAAATTAAGCAAGTTTCACACTAATTTATCCAAGCCATAATGGAAGGCAAGTAAAAACTTTGCATTATAACCTTTCTAGATAAGCTAATATTTTTACTCAAGGACTTTTTGGTTTTTCTTGAAAGAATTTGAACCAAGTTCATGAAAGGATTTGAACCAAGTCAAATTCAAAACAATAAATGAGTTTTCGTTAAATCATGCTTCAATTTTAACAAAGAGAAAGGATTCATGAAAAGAATCAAGATATCAATATGAAATCAAATTTCCATTCTTGCAAGTAATCATAACACACTAAAAATTCATAAAAATTATTCTTTCATGAGAAGAGTAAAGAAGAATTCATGGGAAGAGAGCATCATATGAAAATGAAATCCACGAATAAGACTTCATCAATCAAATTCGTTTCTCATTAAAAATTCACAGGAGTGAAATCCGTGAAAGATGTATTTTGTTAAGGAAATCCATAAGTGACGTGATTAAATGTATCAAAAATCATTTAAGTGATGGAGCAAGGTTATGAAGCAAATTTGATACCAAGTTAAAAGGAAGATAAAAACAAAATAAATTCATGAAAGCTCCATTCATGAGATGAATTAAGAGGAAGATAGTCCAAAAAAGAAATACAACAAACTCATGCATTCGAATAATTTAACATCCCTAACTCTCTTCTAATAAAATCAAATTATTCTTCATTTAAATGTTTTGTAAAGATATCAGCTAATTAATATTTTGTATAAATAAACTCTAAAGATATGTCATGGTTATTAACATGATCTCTTATGAAATGATGCATAATATCAATATGTTTAGTTCTAGAGTGTTGAATAGGATTTTTTGTTAAATATAATACACTCGTGTTATTACATTTTATGAGAATATTCTTAAGGTGAATCTTATAATCTTCTAATGTAATTTTTATCTATACAACTTGTGTACAACATGCACTAGCCGCTATGTATTTGGCTTCGGTTATATATAGTGCAACCGAGTTTTGTTTCTTGGAAGACCAAGAGACAAGTGCATGACCTAAGAATTGACATGTTCTAGATGTGTTTTTTTATCTATTCTACATCCAACAAAATCCGCATCAGTATAAGCAATTAACTCAAAGTTCTCAGATTTTAGATACTATAGTCCTATATTAGTGGTTCCTTTAAGATATCTAAGAATTCTTTTAACTGCTTTAAGATGAGATACCTTAGGATTAGATTGAAACATAGCACAAAGTCCTACACTAAACATGATATCCAGTCTAGTTGCGGTGAGGTATAGGAAACTACATATCATACCCCTATAAGCTTTTTGATCAAAGCTTTCTCCATTTTCATCAATGTCTAACTTAGTAGAGGTACTCATAGGAGTATTGATAGCCTTTGAACTATCCATATTACACCATTTTAACAAGTCTAATATATATTTTGTTTGATTAAGAAAAATACCATCAATAAATTGTTTGATTTGTAAACTTAAAAAGAAAGTTAGTTCACCCATTAGACTCATTTCAAACTCTTGGCTTTTACTCTTGGCAAATGATTCATATAAAGATTCATTTGTAGAACCAAAAATAATATCATCAATATAAATTTGAATAATAAAAATATTATTTTAAAATTTTTAATAAATAATATAGTATCGACCTTGCCTTTAGAGAAATTATTTTGGATAAGAAAATAGCTAAGTCTCTCATACCAAGTCCTCGAGGCTTGTTTTAATCAATAGAGAGCTTTAGTCAATTTAAACACATGATTTAAAAAATTAACATTCTCAAATCCGGAAGGTTATTTAATATAAACTTCTTTGGAAATAAAGCCATTAAGAAAAGCACTTTTGATATCCATTTGAAATAACTTAAAATTATTACTACTAGCATAGGCAAGGAGCATCCTTATAGCTTCTAATCGTGCCATAGGAGCGAAGGTTTCTTCATAATCGATACCTTCTTCTTGGTTGAAACCCTTGGCCACTAATCTAGCATTGTTTCTAACCACGATACCAAATTAATCTTGTTTGTTTCTAAAGACCCATTTAGTACCGATAACTAAATGGTTACTAGGTCTCGGAATAAGCTCCCATACCTTATTTCTCTCAAATTGATTCAACTCTTTTTGCATTGCAATAACCTATAAATCATCTTTCAAGGCCTCGTCAATGTACTTAGGTTCAATTTGAGAAAGAAAAGCGGTGTTGGCACAAAAATTTTTAAGAGAAGAATGAGTTTGAACCCATTTTGATGTGTTTCCTATGATTAGGTTCAATTTGCTTGTTTCTAAAGACTCATTTAGTACCGATAACTAAATGGTCACTAGGTCTCAGAACAAGCTCCCACACCTTATTTCTCTCAAATTGATTCAACTCTTTTTATATTGCAATAACCTATGAATCATCTTTCAAGGCCTCGTCAATGTACTTAGGTTCAATTTGAGAAAGAAAAGCGGCGTTGGCATAAAAATTTTTAAGAGAAGAACGAGTTTGAACCCATTTTAATGTGTCTCCTATGATTAGCTCCTTAGGATGAGCATCTACATACTTCCATTCCTTGGGTAAGAAAGTTTTGGAAGAAGATGTATCTAAGTTGCTAGTTGGAAGAGAGGGTTCATTTAAATTCAAAGCATCAAAATTAAGATCATCATCAAACTCATTTTTCTTAAATTTAGAAACTTCATTAAAGACAACATGAATAGACTCTTCTATAACCAAAGTTCTTTTGTTAAAGATACAAAAGGCTTTAGAAATAGAAGAATAGCTAAGAAAAATCCCTTCATTAGATTTTGCATCAAACTTTCCTAAGACATCTTTTTCATTCAAGATAAAACATTTACAATTCAAAACTTTAAAATATCAAACATTGGGTTTTTTGTTATTCCATAATTCATAAGGAGTTTTGGAACGTAATGGTCTTACTAGAACCCTATTCATAACATAGCATGCCGTATTAATGGCTTCGGCCCAAAAATATTTGGGTAGGCTATGTTCGTTCAACATGGTTCTTGCCATTTCTATTAGGATCAAAAGCACTAAGAGGGGGGGGGGGGGGGGGGGGCTGAATTAGTGCAGCATAAATCTTTTTGCGATTAATAAAAACTGCGTTCGTATGATAAAAGCGATTTCAGTGTGAAAGCCGATTCTAAGATTACTTTAACTTAAGATCAAGCGAGATGACGTTAAAGTAAATCTATGAAGGCAATTTGCAGTTATAATGAAAATAAGAATATAAGCACAAACTGAAATACGACGTTCGTACGATAAAAGCGATTTGCGTCTAAACGCCGATTCGGAAGGCACTAAACTTTGAAACACATTCGTAAAAGCATAGAAGGCAGTAAGCTATTGAGGAGGTTTACAGTAAAGATAAGATGCTCAAAGTAAATGCAAACCGAGATTTAGAGTGGTTCGTTCAATCTTGACCTACTCCACTTTTGGCTTCCTCCACCAACGAGGTCACCGATGTCAACTAGAGACCTTCCTTCAATAGGCGAAGGCCATCCACCCTTTTACAGTTTCACTCCTTTTGACGGGCTTAGGAGACAACCTTTACAGAATTTTCTCTCCTCTTTTTAAAGCTCAGAACTTGGAAGAAAAGAGGGAGAAGAACTTTTGGCCTTTACAACAATTTTGAACTCTAAAAATCACATAACAAGATCAGGATTTCGGTGTATATTCTGTGTGCTTTCAGTGCTGAATGGGTGGGGTATTTATAAGCCCCAACCCAGTTTAAATTTGGAGCTCAAAACTGTCAATTCTTGGAATTCCGGGATCTGGCGGTTGCACCTCCTGACTGGAGCGGTTGCACCGCTTGGCAGAGCTTGAAGACTGAGCCTCTGGGTGGTGCTACCTCCTGTCAGGGGCGGTTGCACCTCCTGCCAGAGCTCAAAGACCGAGCTCAGGCGGTGCCACCGCCTGACTGAGGCGGTTGCACCGCTCGGCTAGAGCTCAGAGACCGAGCCTAAGCAGTGCCACCTCTATCAGGGGAGGTTGCACCGCCCAATCTCGCTCGGAGACTGAGCCCAAGCGGTGCCACCTCCTGGCTGGGGTGGTTGCACCGCCCAATCTCGCTCGGAGACTTAGACCAGGCGGTGCCACCTCCTGGCTTGGGCGGTTCAACCGCGTGGCAGAAATCAGGGTCCGAATGGGTTGATCCATTCGGCCCAATTTGGGTTTTTCAGGGGCCCAATTGCCCCAAGATTAAGTTAATGGAATCACCTCCCATTTCCAACTTAATCCTTGTGCTAACTATGATTTTTCCTAAGATATTTACTGCAACTTGCTTCGGTGCGTCAATCGCTTCTTCCGACGAGCTTCCGGTGAACTTCCGTTGATCATCCGATGAACCTTCGATGATGCTCCTGCGAACTTCCGGCAAACTCCTGGACTTGCGACGATCCACTTGGCGAGTTTCGATGAGCTTCTTTTGGCAAGCTCATGGACTTCTCGGATTCGTTCCCGCAGAACCTCCGACGACTGTCCGAACTTCCGTCGAACTCTCGAACTCCCAACGTGATCATTGTCTTGACTCCGGCGCAACTTCTGCTGCATGTCTCACTTTCATCGTAGTTAATCCTGCACACTTATCTCAACATATAGATTAGATAACAAATGACAATTGACTTCATCATCAAAATCCGAGATTCAACAATCTCCCCCTTTTTGATGATGACAATCAATTGATAATGGAGTTAACCTTAACTCCCCCTGTCTATATGCCATACTTGAGATAAGTCATTCTTGAATTCAAAACCTTTGAATTCAAGAGACATATTGATAAGTTAAAATCATTTAAACTTATCATTACTCCCATCATGATTCCTATCATGATGTTTCTCTCTGAAGATGATGTCAAGGCTTGACATTCATTTTCAAATTTTACATTACAAGTTTGAATGATGGTAATAGTAGCAATTCATCATATTGTAAGATATCAACATATAAAACTGCGAAGTAAGATTTTGATATCATTACATGATGCACACATTTCAAATGTTTTAGCAATTATTGCATTTCATCATATGGTAAGATATCAATATGTAAAATTACGAACAAGGCATAGCATAGCATTAATACTAATATATTTCTCCCCCTTTGTCATCAACAAAAAGTGTGGCAATTATGATACCAGGAGAATAATATAAGCAAATTTTGAGCATAAGTGTGATAATTGTTCATGCCTTTACTAGGTTTATGTTATTTTCCAATAGTGAGTGATAGGAAATCAATTATACAAGCATATAAAGGAAAGCATGATATGTAGATCGCTTTGAGTACTTCTTCCTTTTTATTTGTTATAATCTTTTTGCATGAAGGAGGAAGGCTATTTGTGAGTTTACTTTGAGTGAAGTTAAAATCGATGAGAGATTAAATCATGCTTCATTTTTACAAGGATCAAGATATGTATGTGAAACAAATCTTTGCAAGTAAAAACACTATCATCCATATTTCAAGATGGAATTTATAAGCAGGAATCATTTCATCAAATCCATTTCAAAAAAATATTTTTCATATAATAAGTGTATGAGAAAATCCGATTGCTAGGATACCAATTGTTAAGCGAATTCGAAAATGAAATTAACACTTTCGTGTAGTCAGACAAGACTATGCTATAGATTTTCAAATACAATCATGAAGACAAAACATGCTTATTGTTATGGAAATTTTTGTATTCAACACATAATTTTCAACATGTTATTTAGGCATGTAATGGCAATCAAGTGATTTGATCATTCAATATAGTTCGAAAAATAATTTTAACTAGTTTATGTATTCGGACACATCAACATTCCTAATTCTCTTCTTATGAAATCAAATTGTTCTTCACTTAGAGGTTTTGTAAAAATATCAGCTAGTTGATGTTTAGTATCAATGAACTCTATGATTACATCATGATTAGTAACATGATCTCGTATAAAGTGATGTCTAATATCAATATATTTTGTTCTTGAGTGTTGTATAGGATTCTTTGTTAAACATATTGCACTTGTGTTATCACATTTAATGAGAATATTTTTAAGATGAACTTTATAATCTTCTAAGGTGTTTTTCATCCATACAACTTGTGCACAGCATGCACTTGCTGCAATATATTCAGTTTCGGTTGTTGATAGTGCAATCGAGTTTTGTTTCTTAGACGACCAGGAAATAAGGGCATGTCCTAAAAATTGACATGTTCCTGATGTGCTTTTTCTATCTAGTCTACAGCCAACAAAGTCCGCATCAGTATAAGCAATTAACTCAAGATTCTCTAATTTTGGGTACCATAATCCTAGATTTGTGGTACCATTAAGATATCTAAGTATTCTTTTAACTGCTTTGAGATAAGATATCTTAGGGTTTGATTGAAATCTAGCATAAAGTCCTACACTGAACATGATATCTGGTCTAGTTGTAGTGAGGTAAAGTAAACTTCCTATCATGCCCCTATAAGTTTTTTGAACGAAGCTTTCTCCACTTTCATCAATTTCTAACTTAGTGAAGGTGCTCATAGGAGTGTTAATAGCTTTTGAGCTATTCATATTAAACCTTTTTAGCAAATTCATAGCATATTTAGTTTGACTAATAAAGATGCCATTGCTTAGTTGTTTGATTTGTAAGCCTAAGAAGAATGTTAATTCTCCCATTAAACTCATTTCAAATTCAAGACTCATAGTTTTACCAAAAGATTCACAAAGAGATTCATTCGTAGAACCAAAGATAATATCATCAACATAAATCTGAACAATGAGAAAATTATTTTTAAAATTCTTGATGAATAATGTAGTATCAACCTTGCCTTTTGTGAAATTATTTTCAATAAGAAAAGAACTAAGTCTCTCATACCAAGCCCTCGGAGCTTGTTTTAAACCATAGAGAGCTTTAGTTAATCTAAACACATGATTAGGGAGGCTATTGTTTTCAAATCCAGGAGGTTGTTCAACATAGACTTCTTCGGAAATAAAGCCATTAAGAAAAGCGCTTTTAACATCCATTTGAAACAATTTAAAATTATTACTACTAGCGTAGGCAAGGAGCATCCTTATGGCTTCTAATCGAGCCACAGGAGTGAAGGTTTCTTCGTAATCGATACCTTCTTCTTGGTTGAAACCTTTGGCCACTAATCTAGCCTTATTTCTAACCACGATACCATATTCATCTTGCTTGTTTCTAAAAACCCATTTAGTACTAATAACTAAATGGTGATTTGGCCTAGGAACAAGCTTCCACACCTCATTTCTCTCAAATTGATTTAATTCATCTTACATTGCGATAATCCATGAATCATCTTTCATGGCTTCGTCAACACATTTAGGTTCAATTTGAGAGAGAAAAGCGGCGTTGGAACAAAAATTTTTAAGAGAAGAACGTGTTTTAACCCCCTTTGATGTGTCTCCTAAGATTAGCTCCTTAGGATGAGCATCTACATACTTCCAATCCTTGGGTAAGGATGTTTCGGAAGTGGATGTATCCAAGTTGCTAGTTGGAGATGGGGTTTCATTTAAATTCAAGGAATCAAAATTAACATCATCATCAAAATCGTTTTTCCTGATTTCGGAAATCTCATTGAAAACAACATGAATGGATTCTTCAATAATTAAAGTTCTTTTATTGAAGATACGAAAGGCTTTAGAAACCGAAGAATAACCAAGAAAGATTCCTTCATCGGATTTAGCATCAAATTTTCCTAAGTTATCCTTTTCATTCAAGATAAAACACTTACACCCAAAGACTTTAAAATATGAAACATTGGTTTTTTTGTTGTTCCATAACTCATAGGGAGTTTTGGTGAGTAACGGTCTTACTAGAACTCTATTCAAAATATAGCATGCAGTATTTACGGCTTCGGCCCAAAAATATTTGGGTAGGCTATGTTCATTTAACATGGTTCTTGCCATTTCTTGTAAATTTTGATTTTTTCTTTCTACTACTCCATTTTGTTGAGGATTTCTAGGAGTAGAGAAATTATGGTTGTATCCATTGAGTTCACAAAATTCTTGGAAATCATGGTTTTGAAATTCAATACCGTGATCACTTCTAATTGACGAAATCATAGAACCCTTCTCATTCTGAACAAGTTTACAAAACTTGGTAAAATATCTAAAGCATTCATTTTTTTGTTTTAAGAAGTAAGTCCATGTGTATCTGCTATAGTCATCAACAATGACGAAGGCGTATTTGCTACCTCCTAGGCTTGATGTAGAGATTGGTCCGAACAAGTCCATATGGATCAATTGTAAGGGCCTAGAGGTGCTTATTTGATTCTTTGATTTGAAACTGCCCTTAATTTGTTTACCTAATTGGCAAGCATCACATACATTATCTTTGATGAACTTGATATGAGGAATTCCTCTTACAAGTTCTTTAGATGATATTTGAGTGATTAGTTTCATGCTAGCATGACCTAATCTTCTATGCCATAGCCAAGCATCCTCATTCAAAACCGAAAAACATATTTCATTATACAAATCATTGATGTCAATAGTGTATACGTTATTTTGTTTCAATACAATCAGAGACATGTTTTTGTGTGGTTTTTCAATGATGCAAGCATTAGATTCAAATATGTCAATATATCCTTTATCACATAATTGACTAATACTCAAGAGGTTATGTTTTAAACCATCAACTAACAAAACATCTTTAATAAAGAAGTTGGATTTGTTACCTATGGTTCCTTTGCCAATGATTTTACCCTTGTTGTTGTCTCCGAAGGTGACATAGCCTTCGTCTATGCTAGTGAGCTTAGAGAATTGAGATGGATCTCCAGTCATATGCCTTGAGCATCCACTATCAAGGTACCATCTCTTGCTCCTAGCTTGCGATGGTATAGGTTTCTACAAGAAAGGATGATCTTTAGGTACCCATTTGCTTTTGGGTGCCTAAAAAATAGATCTACATTGTTTATTCTGTTGCATAGAATTTATCATGGTTCCTTTAGGAACCCAAATTAAATTGTTTGGACTAATTTTCTTGAATGGACAATAATGCGTTTTGTGTCCAAGTTTGCAACAAAAGTTACATTTGTCTTGGTGTCGAACATGTAAGATGGGGCCTTTTATGAAGGTGGTTGGATTTTGGTGAGGACTTCTCACAAATCCGATTCCACTTCTTTTGGGAACGTGACCCTTGTTTGCAAGGATCATATTCAAGGACTTGCTACCAACCTCGAATTTCTTCAAGGTGTCCTTAAGTAGCAAGTTTTCCTTTTGGAGAGTTTTTAGATCATGGCATTTTATGCATGAACTTAAACTATCATGATATTCAGCTTTTAACTTATCGAAATTACAAGTAAGACTATCATGCTCCTTTTTTAGCAATTTGTATTTTCTACTAATAATCTTGCATTCATCAAATAAATCATGGAAGACATTTAATAATTCATCAAATGATAAATCTACATCTATTAAGTTCGTTACCTCCTCTCCGATAGCCATTAAGGCGTAATGAGCAACTTGCTCGGTGTTAGACTCCTCTTCTTCGGACGCGCTCGAGTCATCCCATGTTGCTTTGAGCGCCTTCTTCTTTGATGTTCTCTTTTTGACTTGGGGACAATCACTCTTGTAGTGTCCCGGCTTTTTGCACTCATAGCAAATAACTTGGTCCTTCTTGGGTTCAAGTTTATTTTTTGTGTCATTCTTAAACTTGTTTCTTTTAATGAATTTTTTAAATTTTCTTGTTAGAAGTGCCAAGTCATCGTCACAGTCCTCATCACCTGAGTTTTCTCTCAAGTGGTCTTCTGAAGTTCTAAGTGCCATATCCTTCCTGTTCTTTGGAAGGATGTTTTCTTGCTCTTCATGAGCTTTGCAAGTCATCTCGTAGGTCATTAATGACCTGATTAGTTCTTCAAGAGGGAAGTTGTTTAGATCTTTCGCCTCTTGAATAGCAGTGACTTTAGGATCCCAACTCTTAGGA
This sequence comes from Musa acuminata AAA Group, assembly GCF_036884655.1. Lineage (NCBI taxonomy): Eukaryota > Viridiplantae > Streptophyta > Magnoliopsida > Zingiberales > Musaceae > Musa > Musa acuminata. The sequence goes on from NC_088327.1 coordinate 28,885,561, forward strand.
AGGGATCTTAGAATCTTATTTACGAGCTCAAAATCTGAAAAACTTTTTCTGAGTCCTTTTAGACCGTTGACGACATCCGTGAAACGGGTAAACATGTCGCCAATAGTCTTACTCGGTTTCATCCGAAAAAGTTCGAAAGAATGTAACAAAAGTTGATTTTTGACTCTTTCACTCTACTTATGCCTTCGTGAGTCACTTCGAGTGTGTGCCAAATATCAAATGCGGTTTCACAAACCGAAACACAGTTGAACTCATTTTTATCAAGCGCACAAAATAAGGCATTCATAGCCTTTGCATTAAGAGCGAAAGCCTTCTTCTCCAATTCATTCCAATCGATCATTGGAAGAGAAGACTTCGAAAATCCATTTTTGACAAGATTCCAAAGTTCAAAATCCATAGAAATAAGAAAGATCCTCATTCGGGTCTTCCAATAGGTGTAGTCCGTTCCATTGAACATGGGTGGACGTGTAATATAATGGCCCTCTTGGTTTCCAACGTATGCCATCTCTCTTGGGTTTTAATCCGTTTGAGAGTTAATCCCGCTCTGATACCAATTGTTAGGATCAAGAGCACTAAGAGGGGGGGGGGGTGAATTAGTGCAGTGAAAATCTTTCTGTGATTAATAAAAACTGCGTTCGTATGATAAAAGCGATTTCGGTGTGAAAGTCGATTCTAAGATTACTTTTGTTAGGATCAAGAGCACTAAGAGGGGGGGGGTGAATTAGTGCAGCGGAAAACTTTCTGCGATTAAAACGAAACTGCGTTCGAACGATAAAAACAATTTATGTGTGAAAGCCGATTCTAAGATTACTTTAACTTAAGATCAAGCAAGATAATGTTAAAGTCAATCTATGAAGGTAGTTTGCAGTTATGATGAAAACCAGAATATAAGCGCAAACTGAAATACGACGTTCGTACGAAGAAACTGATTTACGTCTAAAAGCTAATTCGTAAATCACTTGATTAGGCGAGATGTAGTTTAAGCAAGGGTATAAAGGCAGTTTGTAGTTATGATAGAAATCAAAACGTAAACGCAATCTGAAATATGATGATCATACGAAAAAGCAGATTTACGTCTAAACGCTGATTCGGAAAGTGCAAAGCTTGAAACCCGATCATATATGCGCAGAAAGCAGTAAGCTTCAGAGGAGGTTAGCAGTAAAGATAATATGCTCAAAGTAAATGCAAACCGAGATTTAGAGTGGTTCGATCAATCTTGACCTACTCCACTTTTGGCTTCCTCCACCAACGAGGTCACCGACGTCAACTAGAGGCCTTCCTTCAATAGGCGAAGGCCAACCACCCTTTTATAGTTTCACTCCTTTTGACGGGCTTAGGAGACAACCCTTACAGAATTTTCTCTCCTCTCTTTATAACTCAGAACTTGGAAGAACAGAGGGAGAAGAACTTTTGGCCTTTACAACAATTTTGAGCTCTAAGAATCACAGAAAAGGATCAAGATTTCGGTGTTAAATCCTTACCTTTCAGTGCTGAATGGGTGGGGTATTTATAGGCCCCAACCTAGTTCAAATTTGGAGCTAAAAACTGTCAATTCCCGGAATTCCGGGATCAGGCAGTTGCACCTCCTGACTGGAGTGGTTGCACCGCCTGGCAGAGCTCGAAGACTGAGCCTCTAGGCGGTGCTACCTCCTGTCAGGGGCGGTTGCACCTCCTGACAGAGCTCGAAGACCGAGCTCAGGCGGTTGCACCTCCTGACTGAGGCGGTTGCACCGCCTGGCAGAGCTCGAAGACTAAGCTTAGGCGGTGCCACCTCCTGTCAGGGGAGGTTGCACCGCCCAGTCTTGCTCGGAGACTGAGCCCCAGGTGGTGCCACCTCCTGGCTGGGGCGGTTGCACCGCCTAGTCTCACTCGGAGACTTAGCCTAGGCGGTGCTACCTCCTGGCTTGGGCGGTTGCACCTCCCGCTAGAAATCAGGGTCCGAATGGGTTGATCCATTCGGCCCAATTTGGGTTTTTCAGGGGCCCAATTGCCCCAAGATTAAGTTAATGGGATCACCTCCCATTTCCAATTTAATCATTATGCTAACGACGATTTTTCCTAAGACATTTACTGCAACATGCTCCGGTACGTCAATCGCTTCTTCCGGTGAGCTTCCGGCGAACTTCCGTCGATCATCCAATGAACCCTCGATGATGCTCCTGCGGACTTCCGGCAAACTCCTGGACTTGCGACGATCCACTTGGTGAGTTCCGACGAGCTTCTTTGGTGTAACATCCCCCATTTTTGAAAATTTCGTAAAAGGTATGTTTGTAAAAATAAGGATTATTTAATAATTATTTTATATTCAATGATATTATATTAAAAGTTTATGGCTAGGGACCTAAGAGTAAATATTAGAAGTTTGATATAATTTATGAAAGATTCAGATTTAAGTTAAAAAAAAAAAATATAGTGGACATGTGTCACTAGCTAACCTAAGGTTGGTGCCACTTATCTTTGCTCTAAAGATGACACCTAGCCCCTTTCATGCATGCATGACACCTTGCAACTTTTGTATTAGTCAAAACCTAAATAATTAGATGAAAGGTTAAAGAAAACAAACCTGAAGAGTTGCAGCCAACGTGAGTTTGAGAGAAGAAGAAGAAGAAGAAGAAGAAGAAGAAGAAGAAGAAGAAGAAGAGCTTGAGGTTTTTCATCAAATTTCTCACATTTGGGATTCAAATAATTTGAAGGCAAGTGTTCTAACCCCAATCCTATAGTAACCTTAATCTCTATTTTCATTTTTATTCTGCAAAATTTGAAAGATTTCAACTGGGAACCAGACCTTCTTTCGTTTTGATATAAAGTTATGAATCTGTAATTTTTCGGTAATCTGACCTCTATGCAATGTTTCGGTCATAACATTTTGTAATAAACTCTGATTTAGACAAAACCTGTTCCATTTGAAAGTAGACAAGAAAATCTTTATTTTGATATAAAGATCGAATGATTTGGAGTTTAAATGCCTACTAAGACTTCTGTTTAAATTAACCCTACAGATTCTGCAAAACTGGGACTGAAATTTCTGACCTCTTGTTGCTTAACTACTTATAACTTTCTGTTGTGAACTCAGATTCATACAAAGTATGTTTTATTCGAAGCTAGACTCAAAATGCTTTCTGTATATACCTGATTTGAAATTTTTGGAGTACAATTGCTAACTGAAACATCTGCTTTCATCGACCCTATGGATTCAGTAAAACAGAGCTAATATTTTCAGACCTTTCGCTACGAAATTATCTGTAACTCCCTGTTGTAAATTCCAAATCTTGTAAAACTTAATTTGCCTAAAACTAGATTGACAAAGCTTTCTAATGACACCTATTTTGTATAAATTGGAGTATAATTGGTTATCCAAATAGTTCATACAATGTTCCTATCAAATTCTGCCAGAATCGAGCTTTGGTCGATTTCGGCTTTCCTTGTTACTTCCCTTTGGAAATCGATTTTGGCAAAAACTCTTACTTCAGTTAAGCTTTACATTATTACCTTAAATTCCTGTATACTTTTGTCCTTTATTTATTTGTATATCCGCAGCTATCATCTAAAGATCATGTTTGCATCGTAATGATTCGGCACATACATCCCATTGTTCCGCATTTTGCTTTCGATATGTGCCTCTTCCAATTTCATTTCTTTGGACATTGAATTTATCTAACTTTCTTATTTCAATTGAGCTATATGTGATTTCTTGAAATCCTTGTATGCCCTTGCTTTTGTTTCCTTTCAAATCTAAATACATTTATGAAAGATTATGTTTGTATCGTATTGACTCGAAAGGCATATGTACATTTCGTTGTTCCGCATGTGCTTCCAATATATGCTAATTTCATTATTCATACTGTCCCTTTATACTCTAGTGTTTGTGGGATAAATGTGAACCTTTGCCAGAAATGGTAAAGGGAGTTACGATTAGAGCCCGCGATGCTCTGCCGGCCCCCTATGACTTCACTCAGACGTGGGTGGATGGAGCTCCCAGACGTGGGAGACTTATGTTTGTTGGTCATTCAGAAATGGATGGACCATATTATGTTATGATCCCACTTCACCTTCTATGTGTTTGATATGATATCCAAAGCTTTGGCTATGTTTCTATGCATGCTTCGGATAAGAATGAAATGAATGCATCGTCACGTGACATTTGAGCTTCTATTCATGTTTTGTTCTTTGATATATTTATGAAATGTTATAAGTTTTTGTTATAACTTGAAAACTACCATATGTCATTGATATGCTCCTTATGCCAATGATATGCTCCAATTACCTTTCCTCGATTGTATGAATAAAATGTGCTTCGAACGACATGAAATTGAAATTCTGCATTCAAACAAAACATGCTACTGTTTCATCTTGTATCTCTGCTTTGTATTTTGATACCTCATTTGTTTGAAAACTGTCCTCTTTGCTATGGATATGTTAGTCATTTGCTGAGCTTTATATGCTCACCCCGTTGCTATATAAATTTTTCAGGATAGCTTATCGCTCACTAAAATGTGTAAATTGGGTTGAGGCAGTGGAAGACTAGAAGATTTTGGGGCAAATATTTTGTACTTGATAGGTTGATGTTGTATAAGTTCTTTTTGGGTGTAATGAAATATCAATGACAAATCTAGATTGATGTATCTTGTAAATATTTGAAATGTATCTCTTATGTCAGGATTTTGGAAATGTTAAGTCTAAACTGTGTACTGATATAAACATGTAGTACATGTTGGCTTTGTGAGTGCATTAATTGTTGCGCTTATGGATTTATGATATAGTTATGGTTTAGTTAAGTTGAGTTTTGGATTTTAAGAATCATCTAGTGACATGATGTATGATTATAAACTGCACAGGTTTTGTGAATTGTGGATTGTAGAGGTGAATGACTTGAATGTTTTTCTTAGTGACATCAAATGTGTGATTGGATCCTAGATTGTTTGTTGAATTAAATATTATTAATCTTGAATTAGGTTCACACCTCCTAAATGAGAATTAAATTCGAGAGGGGCGTGACAGAGTGGTATCAGAGCATGGTTTGAGGATCACTGAAATATTCAATATGTTGACGTGCAAAATATATTGAGGTCTAGCGAACTATATTGATTGGTGAAAATTTTCTTTGATGCATTTTAGGAATCTAGGATGACGAGGACATTTAGTCCTCCTACTTCGTCTGCTTTTGATTAATTAAGTGTGATAAAAGGGTTGATCGGGGATATTAAATCAAAGTGGCGCAGTAGAAGCGTGGTGAACCTATTACATTGGTAGCAAAAAAAAATAGATGATGCGATTGGAGAACATATTTGATGTATAAAATTGTTCTGATGATCAAAAGAATTTCTAGAGATCAAGGACAGGAATAGCAAGGACATGTTTTCCAAAAAAAAAAAAAAAGAAGATTAGAAAGGAATTAGAATGTGGTAACAGGAGTGTCAAGACATCAACGATTTGAAAAAGGAAGTCACCACAAAAAAAAAAAAAAATTCAATCCTGTGTAAGATGCGAGTTAAATTATGAAATAAGTTTGTATTCGTAGGGTGACTAGAGCCTATTTTGCTTGTGGAAAGTTGGATCATTAAATAAAAGACTGCCCTTTGAATAAGAAGAAAGAATCACTGCCTCATAAATCATCAGTCCATGTCAGAGTGTATGTTATCACGGAATATGATTCTAAAGCTTCTGAATTAGTGGTCGAAGGTACTATTCATGTTTATGAAAGAATGCAAATATTTGTTTGACGATGTGTCTCATCTATGATTTGATTCGTAATATTTTGCTTATTACATAGGCATTCAACCTAAACCACTAGATTATATGCTATATGTAAATACGGCTATTAGGGATTGTTTGATAACAAACTCGATCTGGTCATCTTGTTTGATTTCTATTAGAGAACACGAACTTTTTGTTGATTTAGTTCTACTAGATATTTAGAGTTTTGATATTATATTAAGTATGGATTGACTATCTTCCAATCATACCAGTATAGATTGTTATACAAAATGATCACTTTTTGTATACTAGATCATCCCATCTTTTATTTTGAGAGTATTGGGCATGATTCACCTCCTTGCCTGATGTATCTTAAGATTACTTGCCTAGATTATCTCTAGACAGAGGGGATGAATTTTCTTTTGATTTGGTCCTTGGGACAATTCCAATAACTAAGCCTCTTTATAGAATGACACCACTTAAGCTAGAGGAATTAAAAAAAAAAAACAACTACAAGAACTATTAGATAAGGGTTTAATTTGACCCAATGTTTCACCATGGGGTGCTCCAGTGCTATTAGTTAAGAAGAAGGATGGAACATTGATGCTTTGTATTGATTATAGATAATTGAATCAGGTGACTATCAAAAACAAGTATCCCCTACCCAGAATTGATGATTTGTCTGATCAATTGCAAAGTGCACAAGTATTCTCCAAGATTGATTTAAGGTCAGGTTACTATTAGTTGAAGATTATGAAGGAGGATATTCCAAAAACAGCTTTTAGAACTCGATATGGTCACTATGAATTCTTAGTGATGCCTTTTGGTTTAACTAATGCCCCTGCAGCTTTTATGGAACTGATGAATAGGATATTTCAGCCATTCTTGGACGATTGTGTGATTGTATTCATTGATGACATATTAGTATATTCAAGGAGTAATCAGGAGCATGAGGAACACTTGAGAAATATATTATCCATACTAAGAGAAAAGAAGTTGTATGCAAAGTTCAGCAAATGTGAATTTTGGTTGAATGAAATTGCTTTCTTAGGCCATGTGATTTCAGGGAAGGGTATATCTGTTGATCCAAAGAAAGTGGAAGCTGTTGTTAAGTGGGAAGTACCAACAAACGTGACAGAAGTTAGAAGCTTCTTGGGCATGGCAGGTTATTATAGGAAATTTATGGAGGGATTTTCTCGAATCGCTCAACCTCTCACCAAACTCACTCAAAAGAATGTGAAATTTGTATGGGGTGATGATTGTAAGCAAAGTTTTCAAGAGTTAAAAAGAAGATTGACTAGTGCCCCTATTCTCACTATTCCAAGTGGTGATGAGGGATTTATGGTTTACACTGATGCCTCAAGAAAGAGCCTTGGATGTGTTTTGATGCAAGAAGGGAAAGTGATTGCTTATGCTTCTAGACAACTAAAGAGTTATGAACTAAATTATCCAACTCATGATTTGGAATTGGTAGTAATTGTTTTTGCTCTAAAGATTTGGAGGCATTACTTGTATGGACGAACATTTGAAATCTTTACTGATCATAAGAGTTTAAAGTATATTTTTACTCAAAAAGAGTTAAACATGAGACAACGGAGATGGATAGAACTTCTAAAGGATTATGATTGTACCATTCGTTATCACCCGGGTAAAGCTAATGTTGTAGCAGATGCCCTTAGTAGAAAATCTACAAGTTTTATGGCGACTTTGGTTGTGAAGCAATTGAAGTTATTAGAAGAGAATTATGATTCAAATGTTATGAGAAAAGGGCAAGACTCAATGATATTAATGGCCTCCATCCAAGTGCAATCTGATCTCATTCAACAAATTAAAGGAGGACAACTACAAGATCGACGCTTGATCTGCTTAAGGAATGAAGTAAAAAAGGGATTGAAAGTGAATTTTCGAGTTTCAGAGGATGGCCTATTGAGATTTAAGGATAGAATGTGTTCCAAATGACTCAGATATCAAAGATCAAATCCTGAGGGATGGTCATAATTCAAAGTACACCATGCATCCTGGTAGCACTAAGATGTATAGAGATCTCCAAAGTCATTATTGGTGGGAAGGCATGAAGAAGGATATTGCAATATATGTTTCAAAGTGTTTGACTTGTCAGCAAATCAAAGCAGAACACTAAAGACCTGGAGGTTTGTGGCAACCTTTAGATATTCCTGAATGGAAATGAGAATGTATTACCATGGACTTTATTTCAAGACTACCTCGAACTTCTAGAAAGCATGATACTATTTGGGTTATCATTGATAGGTTAATAAAATCTGCACATTTCCTATCGATCCATATGACTTATTCTCTTGATAGGCTTGCAGATTTATATATCAATGAAATAGTAAGACTTCATATTGTTCCAAAGGAGATCATCTCTGACAAAGACTCCAGATTTCTATCTAGATTTTGGAGAAGGTTACAGGAATCTATTGGCACTAAAATCAAGTTTAGCACTGCTTATCACCCTTAAACTGATGGCCAATAAGAAAGAACCATTCAAACACTTGAGGATTTGCTTCGAGCCTATATTATGGATTGGAAAGGTGAATGAGATAAAGATATTTCTCTTATTGAGTTCACTTACAATTATAGTTATCATTCAAGTATTCAGATGGCTCCTTATGAAGCTTTAATTGGGCGAAAGTGCAGGACGCCTATACATTGGGAAGAAATTGACGATAGAAAGTTATTAGCACCAGCAAAAGTACAAGAGACTACTGAGAAAATTCAACTTATAAGAAAAAGGTTAAAGACTGCTCAGAGTCGTCAAAGGAGTTATGCTGATAACAGAAGATGAAATATTGAGTTTCAAATCGGGGATTTTGTATTCATGAAGGTCTCCCCTTCTAAAGGCATTGTAAGATTTGGGAAGAAAGGAAAGTTAAGCCCAAGATTTATTGGACCTTTTGAGATTCTTGAGAGGGTTGGTTCTGTCGCTTACAGGATTGCCTTGCCACCATCATTGTGCCATATCCATGATATATTTCATGTTTCAATGATCAGAAAAAATATACCTGATCCCTCTCATATCATTAAGTATGAGTCGATGGTGATTGATAAAGACTTATCTTATGTGGAAGAGCCCACTCAGATTGTTGATAAAAAAAGAAAAGATCTTGAGGAATCGGGTTATCCCTCTAGTTAAAGTGATCTGGAGATATCATTCTGGAGAGGAAACAACTTGGGAGCTTGAGGAAGAAATGATGAAAGCTTATCCTCATCTTTTCGTCGAATGAGGTATGATAAATTTAGAGGACTAAATTTTTTTTAAGGAGGGGAGAGTGTAACATCCCCCATTTTTGAAAATTTCGTAAAAGGTATGTTTGTAAAAATAAGGATTATTTAATAATTATTTTATATTCAATAATATTATATTAAAAGTTTATGGCTAGGGACCTAAGAGTAAATATTAGAAGTTTGATATAATTTATGAAAGATTCAGATTTAAGTTAAAAAAAAAAAATATAGTGGACATGTGTCACTAGCTAACCTAAGGTTGGTGCCACTTATCTTTGCTCTAAAGATGACACCTAGCCCCTTTCATGCATGCATGACACCTTGCAACTTTTGTATTAGCCAAAACCTAAATAATTAGATGAAAGGTTAAAGAAAACAAACCTGAAGAGTTGCAGCCAACGTGAGTTTGAGAGAAGAAGAAGAAGAAGAAGAAGAAGAAGAAGAAGAAGAAGAGCTTGAGGTTTTTCATCAAATTTTCTCACATTTGGGATTCAAATAATTTGAAGGCAAGTGTTCTAACCCCAATCCTACAGTAAAATTAATCTCTATTTTCATTTTTATTCTACAAAATTTGAAAGATTTCAACTGGGAACCAGACCTTCTTTCGTTTTGATATAAAGTTATGAATCTGTAATTTTTCGGTAATCTGACCTCTATGCAATGTTTCGGTCATAACATTTTGTAATAAACTCTGATTTAAACAAAACATATTCCATTTGAAATTAGACAAGAAAATCTTTATTTTGATATAAAGATCGAATGATTTGGAATTTTAAATGCCTACTAAAACTTCTGTTTAAATTAACCCTATAGATTCTGCAAAACAGGGACTGAAATTTCTGACCTCTTGTTGCTTAACTACTTATAACTTTCTGTTGTGAACTCAGATTCATACAAAGTATGTTTTATTCGAAGCTAGACTCAAAATTCTTTCTGTATATACCTGATTTGAAATTTTTGGAGTACAATTGCTAACTGAAACATCTGCTTTCATCGACCCTATGGATTCAGTAAAACAGAGCTAATATTTTCAGACCTTTCGATACGAAATTATCTGTAACTCCCTGTTGTAAATTCCAAATCTTGTAAAACTTAATTTTCATAAAACTAGATTGACTAAGCTTTCTAATGACACCTATTTTGTATAAATTGGAGTATAACTGGTTATCCAAATAGTTCATACAATGTTCCTATCAAATTCTGCCAGAATCGAGCTTTGGTCGATTTTGGCTTTCCTTGTTACTTCCCTTTGGAAATCGATTTTGGCAAAAACTCTTACTTCAGTTAAGCTTTACATTATTACCTTAAATTCTTGTATACTTTTGTCCTTTATTTATTTGTATATCCGCAGCTATCATCTAAAGATCATGTTTGCATCGTAATGATTCGGCACATACATCCCATTGTTCCGCATTTTGCTTTCGATATGTGCCTCTTCCAATTTCATTTCTTTGGACATTGAATTTATCTAACTTTCTTATTTCAATTGAGCTATATGTGATTTCTTGAAATCCTTGTATGCCCTTGCTTTTGTTTCCTTTCAAATCTAAATACATTTATGAAAGATTATGTTTGTATCGTATTGACTCGAAAGGCATATGTACATTTCGTTGTTCCGCATGTGCTTCCAATATATGCTAATTTCATTATTCATACTGTCCCTTTGTACTCTAGTGTTTGTGGGATAAATGTGAACCTTTGCCAGAAATGGTAAAGGGAGTTACGATTAGAGCCCGCGATGCTCTGTCGGCCCCCTATGACTTCACTCAGACGTGGGTGGATGGAGCTCCCAGACGTGGGAGACTTATGTTTGTTGGTCATTCAGAAATGGATGGACCATATTATGTTATGATCCCACTTCACCTTCTATGTGTTTGATATGATATCCAAAGCTTTGGCTATGTTTCTATGCATGCTTCGGATAAGAATGAAATGAATGCATCGTCATGTGACATTTGAGCTTCTATTCATGTTTTGTTCTTTGATATATTTATGAAATGTTATAAGTCTTTGTTATACCTTGAAAACTACCATATGTCATCGATATGCTCCTTATGCCAATGATATGCTCCAATTACCTTTCCTCGATTGTTTGAATAAAACGTGCTTCGAACGATATGATATTGAAATTCTGCATTCAAACAAAACATGCTACTGTTTCATCCTGTATCTCTGCTTTGTATTTTGATACCTCATTTGTTTGAAAACTGTCCTCTTTGCTATGGATATGTTAGTCATTTGCTGAGCTTTATATGCTCACCCCGTTGCTATATAAATTTTTCAGGATAGCTTATCGCTCACTAAAATGTGTAAATTGGGTTGAGGCAGTGGAAGACTAGAAGATTTTGGGGCAAATATTTTGTACTTGATAGGTTGATGTTGTATAAGTTCTTTTTGGGTGTAATGAAATAGCAATGACAAATCTAGATTGATGTATCTTGTAAATATTTGAAATGTATCTCTTACGTCAGGATTTTGGAAATGTTAAGTCTAAACTGTGTACTGATATAAACATGTAGTACATGTTGGCTTTGTGAGTGCATTAATTGCTGCGCTTATGGATTTATGATATAGTTATGGTTTAGTTAAGTTGAGTTTTGGATTTTAAGAATCATCTAGTGACATGATGTATGATTATAAACTGCATAAGTTTTGTGAATTGTGGATTGTAGAGGTGAATGACTTGAATGTTTTTCTTAGTGACCTCAAATGTGTGATTGGATCCTGGATTGTTTGTTTAATTAAATATTATTAATCTTGAATTAGGTTCACACCTCCTAAATGAGAATTAAATTCGGGAGGGGCGTGACATTTGGCAAGCTTATGGACTTCTCGGATTTGTTCCCGCAGAACCTCCGACGACTGTCCGAACTTCCGTCGAACTCTCAAATTCCCAACATGATCATTGTCTTGACTCTGGCGCGACTCCTGCTACATGTCTTTCTTCCATCGTAGTTAATCCTACACTCTTAAGACAAAGCTTCGATCGAGATAATTAATCCTAAGCAATTAACTAAGTTGTCTGGCATGTCATTGGTCCCTTGACGCTTCGTCTGATTCTTCGGCGCATCGTCCTCTCCTGCAACCTATTGCCCAATCGGCCAGTTGACTCCGCAACTCCGATATCCTTGGCACAATACCTGCTCTTCTTGGCCCGATGCCCGAGTCTACGGCCCGAAGCCTTCTGTCGATACGTTGACCGATCCACCGGCCCGACGTCCAATCTTCTGACATGTTCCTCTGGCACAACATGATTTTCCTGCTTTAATTGTCTCATCCTGATCGAAGCATCCTGCGTCACTCAAAACATAGATTAAATCATAAACATATATCAAGTGGTTTCATCATCAAAATACGAGATTCAACAATCTCCCCCGTTTTGATGATGACAACTACTTGATGACGGAGTTAACCTTAACTCCCGGAGTTTAAACAAACTCCCCCTATCAATATGCCATATTGATAGAATCTTGAATTCAAACTGAATTCAAGTCATTGCAATATTCATCATGAATACTTGCAACACATCATCATAAACTTATGCATAAACTTATGCATAACATGTCATGTCATCAACATACTTCTCCCCCTTTGTCATCAACAAAAAGGAGAAGTACCACAATCAAGTGTTTGTGATATTGGTTCAACTCATTGCATGAAAAACATAATATCAAGTTTTATCACCATGCAGTTTTGAAACCAGAAAATTTAGCAAATGTTACATCATGCTTAGAACATTCAAGCTATCAAGTTTTAGATATGCGAGTTTTATAGCATACAAGATAGCACTTTTAGAACATGCAAGCTAGCAATGTTACAACATTTTAGAACTTACAAGCTAGCAATTTAGAGATGTTCAAAAAGGCAACTCTTGCTTCTTGAAATATGCAAGTTGCAAGCTAGCAAATTTTTACGATATGCAAGTTTTGCTTCTTGAGATAGGCAAGATAGCACTTTTGCAATTTTTGTTTGGCAAGCTTGTGATGTTCAAGATAACAAGCTCTTTCTTCTCTTTTGAGAAGTGTCATTTTTGCTTTCTTTGCAAAGTGCAAGCTAGCAAAATGCCAAACTAGCAAGAGATAATGTTTTACATGAGGCAAGCAAACAATTTGACAAGTGTTACATTTGCATCTTTTCTTTAGAGGAGTGTAATTTTTGCTTTCATCTTGAATTGTGTAAGCTAGCTAGTTTGCTCTTTTCATGATGTCCACACTAGAAATTCTTGCTCCCCCTTTGTCATTGTCAAAAAGAAGGGAAGATCCTTTTTTCAATTTTCAGATTATGACAAAGATAAGTATCAATTTTATTTGTGCATCATTATATATTCAAATTAAAACATACATAATTTCAAAAGCCTTATTTTTTATGCACGATACCGAAAAATAAATCAATCATCATTAATGGGTATATCATGCATGATACTCAAACATTAAAATTTTTAAGCATTTTTTAACATGTTGATCATGATACCAAACATTCATCATTTAAAGCATTCATGATACATATCATATGCAATACATCATGTACATCGTTGTCATAAGTATTGCATGCATCATTTCAAATTCATGAATATTTCATCATTGCATGCATCTTGCCAAATCATAAAATATACAATCATCATTAATGCATGATTCCTAATCATCATTTATTTTGCAACATGATGGTACCAAATTTGTCAAATTGCATCCTACCATACATGATCGAAACTTCTTATTTGTATACATCAAAACAAATTAATGAATATTTCATGTATTCTTCTCATCACATAAGGAATATCAAGAAGAATTATTAGGTGATGAGATAAACATTTCATGAATACAAGGAATTGCATAAAAATCATATTATAGGTGTTTCATGTATTCATATTATCACATGAAGCATACAAGACAACAATGCAAAGAAATCATGTCATGAAGAATATCAATGTGAAAATTCAGCAAAGATCACATGATACAATCGCAAAGCATGATATAATTATGCTATATATCATGAGAAGATAATTTATCATATCAATGAAAGATATCAATGAGGATCAATTCGTGAATGCCAAAGATATGATTCATGGTTCATTAAAATTCTTCTTAACAAGTTCACGATCAAGATTCATATAATTCTTAATAAAGCAAATTGATGTACAATCATCACACAAGACATACAAGGCAAAGAAATCTTGTTATTTCTATATTATGAAATATATGATATCAAGGCTCATGATTCATTTGAAAAGATATAGTACAAAGAGCAACTTAAAACATTCTTATCAAGATCACATTTTAAAATATTCCAAGTATCAAGATATCAATATGACACTTCATTGAATTCTGAGAAATCAAAAGACAAGTTACATTTCATTTGAAGAACTCCTTTTTGATAAATGTAGGGAGCATAATGAACGATCTTGATTTATAAAGAGCTTCATGTTATAATTATCAAGATCATGATTTTAATAATTATTTTCTTTAGCAAAGAATCACAAAAGCACTTTATTTTTGCATAAGAAATCTCATTGTATTATGATTTATAAATTCTTTTTCTGCACATGAATCATAGGAGATATGTATTTGAAACAAATCTTTGCAAGCAAAAACACTATCATTCATATTTCAAGATGGAATTTATAAGCAGGAATCATTTCATCAAATCCATTTCAGAAAAATATTTTTCATATAATAAGTGTATGAGAAAATCCGATTGTTAGGATACCAATTGTTAAGTGAATTCGAAAATGAAATTAACACTTTATGCATTCGAACAAGATTTTGCTACATATTTTCAAGTTCAATCATGAAGATAAAATATGCTCATGATCATAAAAATTTATGTATCCAAAACATATAATTTCCAACATGTTATTAAGGCATGTAATAGTTTAAAATCATCATGGCAATTAAGTGTTTTGAACATTGAATCAAGAAAGTCCGAAAAATAATCTTAACAAGTTCATGCATTCGAGCACATTTTTGCCATAGTTTTTCAAATACACTTATGAAAATAACACATGCTTATCATCAGCTTAAAATCTCATGCATAAAATTATTAATCAAAATATTTAATTTCATCACTATGCATTTCTTCAAATCAAACATGATTCAAAATCGAGAAATAACAATGGAAATCAACGTAATACACATTATTACTTCTTAACCATGATTTCATATTTTCAATCAAGATCATTTTATTTGTTTATCATAAAATATGCAATATTATCATTTTCGAAATTACTTAGTATGATCATAATTTTTTTTTTAAACATGTAATTTTTAAGAAAATTAATTCTAAACTAAAAGAGAAAATACATCATGAAAGCATCAAGTAATTTCAAAATAAATTAGGAGGATTTTGATTACCTCATCATTGAAAGCGATTAAGGCGTAGTTTGCCACCTTGCTTTTCTTGATTTTCTCCTCGTCTTCGGAGGAGCTCGATTCATCCCACTTTGTTTTATTCTTCTTTGGCCTCTTCCTTTGTTCAAGTTCATTGTCTATTTTAGATTTTTGTATAATAAACTTATTAAGATTTAGCGTTCGAAGTTCAAGTTCATCATTGTCCTCATCACTTGAGTCATCGCTCAAGTGGTATTCATTTGTCCGGAGTTCCAAATCCTTCCTGTTCTTTGGAAGGTGATTTTGTCCATCACGTTCATCATGTGCATTGTGCACCATTTCATATGTTATCAACGAACCAATTAGTTCTTCAAGTGGTAAGTTGTTTAGGTTTTTAGCTTCTTGTATTGTAGTTACTTTTGAATCCCACTTCTTAGAAAGAGAACGCAAAATCTTGTTTACGAGATCAAAATTTGAAAAATATTTTCCAAGAGCTCTTAAACTATTGACGACATCCGTGAAACGGGTGTACATGTCACCTATAGTCTCGCTTGGTTGCATTCGAAAAAGCTCAAAATCATGCAATAAAATGTTAACTTTCGAGTCTTTGACTCTACTAGTTCCCTCGTGCGTGATTTCAAGTGTTCGCCAAATGTCAAAAGCCGTTTCGCACGTAGAAATCCGATTGAACTCATTTTTGTCCAAAGCGCAAAATAAGGCATTCATAGCCTTTGCGTTTAAGGAAAAATACTTCTTCTCCAAATTCGACCATTCGTTCATCGGTTTAGAGGGAAGTTGAAAATCGTTTTCAATGATATTCCATAAATCCAAATTCATAGAAATCAAGAAAACTCTCATTCGAGTTTTCCAATAAGTGTAGTCCAATCCGTTAAACAACGGTGGACGAAAAACCGATAAGCCCTCTTGAAAGCCGTGAAGAGCCATTTCTCTCGGGTGTAAATCCGAAATGAGAAAAACCGAGCTCTGATACCAATTGTTAGGATCAAGAGCACTAAGAGGGGGGGGTGAATTAGTGCAGCGGAAAACTTTCAGCGATTAAAACGAAACTGCGTTCGAACGATAAAAATGATTTCTGTGTGAAAGCCGATTCTAAGATTACTTTAACTTAAGATTAAGCAAGATGATGTTAAAGTCAATCTATGAAGGCAGTTTGCAGTTATGATGAAAACCAGAATATAAGCGCAAACTGAAATACGACGTTCGTACGAAGAAACTGATTTACGTCTAAATGCTGATTCGTAAATCACTTGATTAGGCGAGATGCAGTTTAAGCAAGGGTATAAAGGCAGTTTGCAGTTATGGTAGAAATCAAAACGTAAACGCAATCTGAAATATGATGATCGTATGAAAAAGCAGATTTACGTCTAAATGTTGATTCGGAAAGTGCAAAGCTTGAAACCCGATCGTATATGCGCAGAAAGCAGTAAGCTTCAGAGGAGGTTTGCAGTAAAGATAATATGCTCAAAGTAAATGCAAACCGAGATTTAGAGTGGTTCGGTCAATCTTGACCTACTCCACTTTTGGCTTCCTCCACCGACAAGGTCACCGACGTCAACTAGAGGCCTTCCTTCAATAGGCGAAGGCCAACCACCCTTTTACAGTTTCACTCCTTTTGACGGGCTTAGGAGACAACCATTACAGAATTTTCTCTCCTCTCTTTACAACTCAGAACTTGGAAGAACAGAGGGAGAAGAACTTTTGGCCGTTACAACAATTTTGAGCTCTAAGAATCACAGAAAAGGATTAAGATTTCGGTGTTAATTCCTTACCTTTCAGTGCTGAATGGGTGGGGTATTTATAGGCCCCAACCTAGTTTCGGGATCAGGCGATTGCACCTCCTGACTAGAGTGGTTGCACCGCCTGGCAGAGCTCGAAGACTGAGCCTCTGGGCGGTGCTACCTCCTGTCAGGGGCGGTTGCACCTCCTGACAGAGCTCGAAGACCGAGCTCAGGTGGTTGCACCTCCTGACTGAGGCGGTTGCACCGCTTGGCAGAGCTCGAAGACTGAGCTCAAGCGGTGCCACCTCCTGTCAGGGGAGGTTGCACCGCCTAGTCTCGCTCGGAGACTGAGCCCCAGGCGGTGCCACCTCCTGGCTGGGGCGGTCGCACCGCCCAGTCTCGCTCAGAGACTTAGCCTAGGCGGTGCTACCTCCTGGCTTGGGCGGTTGCACCTCCCGCCAGAAATCAGGGTCCGAATGGGTTGATCCATTTAGCCCAATTTGGGTTTTTCAGGGGCCCAATTGCCCCAAGATTAAGTTAATGGGATCACCTCCCATTTCCAACTTAATCATTGTGCTAACTACGATTTTTCCTAAGACATTTACTGCAACTTGCTCCGGTACGTCAATCGCTTCTTCCGGCGAGCTTCCGGCGAACTTCCGTCGATCATCCGATGAACCCTCGATGATGCTCCTGCGGACTTCCGGCAAACTCCTAGACTTGCGACGATTCACTTGGCGAGTTCCGACGAGCTTCTTTGGCAAGCTTATGGACTTCTCGGATTTGTTCCCGCAGAACCTCCGACGACTGTCCGAACTTCCGTCAAACTGTCGAACTCCCAACGTGATCATTGTCTTGACTCCGGCGCAACTCCTACTGCATGTCTTTCTTCCATCGTAGTTAATCCTGCACACTTAAGACAAAACTTCGATCGAGACAATTAATCCTAAGCAATTAACCAAGTTGTCCGGCATGTCATTGGTCCCTCGACGCTTCGTCTGATTCTTCGACGCATCGTCCTCTCCTGCAGCCTATTGCCCAATCGGCCAGTTGACTCCGCAACTCCGATATCCATTGCACAATACCTGCTTTTCTTGGCCCGATACCCGAGTCCACGGCCCGAAGCTTTCTGTCGATACGTCGATCGATCCACCGGCTCGACGTCCAATCTTCTGACCTGTTCCTCCGGCACAACATGATTTTCCTGCTTTAATTGTCTCATCCTGATCGAAGCATCCTGCGTCACTCAAAACGCAGATTAAATCATAAACATATATCAAGTGGTTTTATCATCAAAGTACGAGATTCAGTTTGCAGTTATAATGTAAATCAGAATATAAGCGCAAACTGAAATACGACGTTCGTACGATAAAAGCGATTTGCGTCTAAACGTCGATTCGGAAAGCACTGAACTTTGAAACACGTTCATAAAAGCACAGAAGGCAGTAAGCTATTAAGGAGGTTTGCAGTAAAGATAAGATGCTCAATGTAAGTGCAAACCGAGATTTAGAGTGGTTCGATCAATCTTGACCTACTCCACTTTTGGCTTCCTCCACCGACGAGGTCACCGACGTCAATTAGAGACCTTCCCTCAATAGGCGAAGGCCAACCACCCTTTTACAGTTTCACTCTTTTTGACGGGCTTAGGAGACAACCCTTACAGAATTTTCTCTCCTCTCTTTAAAGCTCAGAACTTGGAAGAAAAGAGGGAGAACTTTTGGCCTTTACAATAATTTTGAACTCTAAATATCACAGAACAAGATCAGGATTTCAGTGTATATTCTGTGTGCTTTCAGTGATGAATGGGTGGGGTATTTATAGGCCCCAACCCAGTTTGAATTTGGATCTCAAAACTGTCAATTCTCGGAATTCCGGGATCTAGCGGTTGCACCTCCTGATTGGAGCGGTTGCACCGCCTGGCAGAGCTCGAAGACTGAGCCTCTGGGCGGTGCTCCCTCGTGTCAGGGGCAGTTGCACCTCCTGCCAGAGCTCGAAGACCGAGCTAAGGTAGTGCCACCACCTGACTGAGGCGGTTGCACCGCTCGGCCAGAGCTCGGAGACCGAGCCTAGGCGGTGCCACCTCTTTCAGGGTAGGTTGCACCGCCCAGTCTCGCTCGGAGACTGAGCCCAGGCGGTGCCACCTCTTGGCTGGGGCGGTTGCACCGCCCAATCTCACTCAGAGACTTAGCCCAGGCAGTGCCACCTCCTGGCTTGGGCGGTTCAACCGCCTAGCAGAAATCAGGGTCCGAATGGGTTGATCCATTCGACCCAATTTGGGTTTTTCAAGGGCCCAATTGCCCCAAGATTAAGTTAATGGGATCACCTCCCATTTCCAACTTAATCCTTGTGCTAACTATGATTTTTCCTAAGATATTTACTACAACTTGCTCCGGTGCGTCAATCGCTTCTTCCGGCGAGCTTCCGGCGAACTTCTGTCGATCATCCGATGAACCTTCGGTGATGCTCCTACGGACTTCCGGCAAACTCCTAGACTTGCGACGATCCACTTGGCGAGTTCCGACGAGCTTCTGTTGGCAAGCTCATGGACTTCTCAGATTCGTTCCCGCAAAACCTCCGACGACTGTCCGAACTTCCGTCGAACTCTCGAACTCCCAACGTGATCATTGTCTTGACTCCGGCACAACTCCTGTTGCATATCTTACTTTCATCGTAGTTAATCCTGCACACTTATCTCAACATATAGATTAGATAATAAATGACAATTGACTTCATCATCAAAATCCGAGATTCAATAATTTCTTGTAAATATCTATATTTTCTTTCTAATACTCCATTTTATTAAGGATTTCTCAGAGTAGAGAAATTATGGTTGTATCCATTAGATTCACAAAATATTTGGAAATCATGGTTTTGAAATTCGCCACCGTGATCACTCCGAATTGATAAAATCATAAAGCCTTTTTCATTTTGAACAAGTTTACAAAACTTAGAAAAAATACTTAAAGCAATCACTTTTGTGTGCTAATAAGTATGTCCAAGTGTATCTACTATAATAATCCACAATGACAAAGACATATTTGCTACATCCTAGGCTTGATGTATCAATTGGTCCAAACAAATCCATATGGATCAATTGCAATGGTCTAGAGGTGCTTATTTGATTCTTTGGTTTGAAACTATCTTTGTTTTCCTAGTTGACATACATCACACATATTATCTTTAACAAACTTAATGTTAGAAATACATCTTACAAGTTCTTTGGATGAGATTTGAAAGATAATTTTCATGCTAGCATGACCTAATCTCCTATGCCAAAGCCAAGCATCGTCATTCAAAACCAAAAAACAAATTTCATTACAAATATCATCAATGTTAATAGTATATACATTATTTTGTTTTAGGGTAATAATAGATATGTTTTTATATGGTTTTTCAATGATGCAAGCATTGGATGGTATTTATAGGCCTCAAGAGGATTCAATGATGTTTTTATATGGTATTTATAATGATGTTTGCAGTAATGTAAATAGCAGTAATGAAATGTAAATAGCAGTAATGTAAACATCATCGGAATCGGAAGTGCTTAACTTGAAAGCGTATTCGCAAAGTTGTGCAGTAAATGTAATGAGGAAATAAAGCAAGTAAGAGGGTTTGCAGTAATGTAAATAGCAGTAATGAAATGCAAACAAGAGATTACGCCGTTTTTAAAGTGGTTCGGTCAAGTGTCCTACATCCACTTGCGAGGCCCCTCTTCGATGAGGCTCCCACCTTCCACTAACAAATCTCTTGAAAGGGAAGGGTAAATACCCCGCTTACAACTTTTACAAGCGGTTCACTCTCTTACAGATTTTCAGCAAGAAAGAAGGAGGTGAACACTAGCAAATTGAAAATAAGAAAGGCAAAGACTCTTCTAAGACTTTTCTCTCAATCACTTGCTGCTCAAAAAGTTGTGTTCTCAGCTGAGACTTGAGGGGTATTTATAGGTCTCAAGAGGATTCAAATTTGGGCTCCAAAAAATTTGAATTCTCTTATATTCCCGATGCTGGCGGTGCCACCGCCCAGCCAAGCGGTGCCACCGCCCAGCGCTCGGGTGCTGGACGGTGCAACCGCCCAGCCCAGGAGGTGTCACCGCCCAGCCAGGCGGTGCCACCGCCTGGCTCTCCGATTCACTGGTTTGGCTTAATTTTAGCCTAAACCAAATCTGACTTTGGGCCCAGTTGGCCCCTAACCAGGATATAGGATTATCTCTTAATCCTAATCCTAATTACAAGTTTACTACATAACAAAAAAAACATCCTAAGCAAGTTTTCAACCGCGAACGTCGAGTCTTGTTCCGGCGAGCTTTCCGACGAACTTCTTCCGACGGACTCCCTGCAAGCTCCCGATCTTGTGATGACTTTAACGAGTAGCCGAGCCTTCTCGGTGATCTCCGTGAACCTCCGACGATCTCTTCGGCGAACTTCTAAAAATTCCGATAGGTTCCCGATTTCTTCTCGGTTGGTTCTGGCAGCATCTCCGACGATTCTTCGGACTCTTAAACGTCTATCGATCTTGACTCCGGTATTCTTTCTTTGTGTTTTCTGGTTATCGTAGTTAATCCTACACACTTAACTCAATAATATGGATTAGATCAATTAACCCATCAATTGATTTTATCATCAAAATCCGAGATTCAACACAACCTTCTTTCTTAGCTTCCCCATCTCACTCGAGCGAGAAGGCCACGGCCGTTGTTTCATAGCCAGCGGACCACCCCTCATAGCTGCCCATCGGCGATGCTGCCTTAGCTGCACCACTGCTGCCTACCACCACCGGTCATGATCGGCTTCCCTCATAGTGCGGTAGAAACAGAGTATCCTCTGCTACCGCAGCCACCGGTCTCCCCTGCCGTTGTGAGCGCTGGTTGCCCTTGCCGCCACTGCTTCCCAGCCACTTCAACTCCACCTCCCTCCTCCCAGCCGACCCACCACCACTGCCAACCACTATGCGACAACCACCGCTCGCCTCCCAACCGCCGCTCCCCCTTGCTCTGCATCCTTTGTGATCGAAGCAAGGCAATTGTTGAATCTCGGATTTTGATGATGAAACTAATTGATTGTGTTTAGATGTTTAACTGCATTTTGAGTGATGCAGGTCTACTCGATCAGGATTAGATAGTTAACGCCGAAGGAATTGACATTGCCCCGGAGGAGATCACGTTAGGATATTGGATGGCAGAAGGCTTCGGACGTCAAGCATCGGGCCAAGAGCAGAATTGCGCCAAGGATATCAGGGTTACGGAGGTCAACCACCGATTGTGTAATAAGCCGCAAGAGAGGACGATGCGCTGAAGAATCGGACGAAGCGCCAACCAATGATGTGCCGGGCAACAGAATGTCAATTCGCATTGTAATAATTGTCTAGATCGAAGTAAAGTTTTGGCTTGTGTGTGTAGGATTAACTACGATAACGACGAAAACATAAAGTGAAACAAAGTGTCGGAGTCAAGTGTGAAGGATCTGTTGTGAGTTCGAGAGTTCGACGAAAGTCCGAAGGTTCATCGAGAATGCTGCCGGAACTAGCCGAGAATGAGTAGGGAGCTTGCCGAAGGGTGTTTCGGAAGCTTGCCGGAAGGTTCGTTGGAAGTTCGCGGAGCTCGTCGAGAAAGATCGGAGCTTGCTGAAGAAGCTCATTGGAACTCGCCAAGATCAAATCGTGAAGTCTAGGAGCTTGCTTGGAGTCCGTAGAATGGTTTCCGAGAGTTTGTCGGAAGACCGTCGGAAGTTCGCCGGAAAAAGTCTTGACTTGCGGACTTTGTAATAGCGTAGAAAATATCTTTAAATTCATAGTTAGCACGTTAATTAGGGTTAGGATTAGGTGTTAATCCTATAACTCAAGTAGGGGCTAATTGGGCCCGAGTTCAGACTGGTTTGGGCCAAGTTTGGAGCCTAACCAGTGAGCTGAAATAGTGTAGGCGGTGGCACCGCCAGATTACGCGGTGGCACCGCCTAGAACCCGAGAACCAAGCGGTGGCACTGCTTGGCTGGGCGGTGGCACCGCCCAGCACCCGAGAGCCAGACGGTGGCACCGCTTGGCTGGGCGGTGGCACCGCCAGTACATTGTCAGTGTCAAACACTGACAGGCGGTGGCACCACCACTGACAGGCGGTGGCACCGCCACTGACAAGCGGTGGTACCGCCAGTATCGGGAACCAAAGAGAATTCAAATTTTGGAGCCCAAATTTGAATCCTTTTGAGCATATCAATAATAAATGAAACATTTCAGAATATATCAATGGCGGATGAAATGCTTCAGAACATATCAATGGCATATGAAGCATTTCGGAGCATATCAAGGATGTATGAAATGTTTCAGAGCATATAAATAACAAATAAAATATTTCGGAATATATCAATGATGGATGAAATGCTTTGGAATATATCAATGGGATATGAAGCATTTCAGAGCATATCAAAGAACAAATATGAAATAGAAGCTCAAACGTTGTATTTGACATTGTACACATTTCATTCTTATCTAAAGCACATAACCAAAGCTCTAGATATCATAACAAACAGATAGAAGATGATTTGGGATCCCAAACATAATATCTCATGTCAGAGAGTGTCATCCATCCACATCTGGATGATGCCAGAGGGGGCCGGCAAAGTATCGCAGTCTCTAAGCATATACCCTTTACCATTTCTGGCAAAGGTCCAGATAATCCCTTTACCATTTCTAGCAAAGGTCCAAATAATCCGTTTACTATTTCTAGCAAAGGTCAAAATAATCTCACAAACACTAGAGTATAAAAGGGTATTGCGAATAATAAATTGAGACATATCGGAAACATATGTGGAACAACGGAATACATGTGCCTATATAAAATATTACGATACAAATATGAACTTTGGATAATAGATTCAAGTATGTAAATAATTGAAGGACAAAAGTATACAAGATTTCAAAGCAATAATGTAAAGCTTAACTAAAGTAAGGATTTTAACTAAAATCAATTTCCAAAGGGAAGAAACAAGAATAGGTGAAATCGACTAAAGCTCGATTCTGACAGAATTTAAAAGACACATTTCATGAATTGTTTGGATAACCAATTATAATATAATTTGCACAAAATAGGAGTAATTCAAAAGATGTATTAATCTAGATTTAGATAAATCAAGTTTTGCATGAATTGGAGATTCATATAGTTGATTTGAATAGATGATTCAAAAGTCCTTTATGCTCCAAATCATTCAAATCTAATATAAACAGAAAGATCTTTGAGTCTAGTTTATGATAAATTATGCTTTGTATAAATTAGAGTTCCCAACAGAGAATTATAAGTAAGAGATTACTGAAAGGTCAAAATTGATAGTCTCTATTTTATAAATTTCATAGGGCCAGCTTAAATAATAGTTTGAATAGGCAAATAGACTCCAAATTTATCAATATTGATATCAAAAGAAAGAGCTTTGAGTCTTGTTTTGGATATATTTGATTTCAACTGAATCTAAAATTGGTGTAGAACATTATGGGTAGAACAATACAAAACTGTTAAATTGTCGAAAAATTTCATATTTACAATTTTGTTCCCAAACGAAAGAAATATTTGATTTCAACTGAATCTAAAATTGGTGTAGAACATTATGGGTAGAACAATACAAAACTGTTAAATTGTCAAAAAATTTCATATTCACAATTTTGTTCCCAAACGAAAGAAATATCATGTATGAAGCCAAAGTCTTCCAAACTTTTTAGGATTAAGATAAAATCAGAGATCAAGAGTTCTATAAGAAAGGGTTAGAACATTGCCTTAGAAAAGTTTGATTCCCAAATGAGGGGAATTGATGCAAAATATCAAGCCAAAGTAAAGCTTTTTCTTCCTTCTTCTACTTCAATTCCTCTTCCTTTCTCCTTTCAAACCCACATTGGTTGTAGTTCTTAAGTTTTTCCTCCTTTAATTTCTCCTCTAATGCATTAGATTTGGCTAATATAAGGATTGCAAGGTGACAAACATACATAAAAGGGGCTTAGGTGTCATCCATAGAATAAACTTAGGTGGCACCATTAGGTTAGCTAGTGACACATGTCCACTATTTTTTTTTTTCACAAATCATATCACATTAATAATTCTTTCAATAATGTGAGAAAGCTAGCATTAAAAGTTGAAAAGCAACAGAAGTTTGAAAAGAGTTCTCTGTACGGTTCAAAAGAAAGCTATTCAAAAGGAGGAAGTTCCAAGCCTACTATCCAAAGCAAGGTGAAATTGAAGGTGCAAGAAAAGGTTGAAGAATCTGCTAGTAGCAAAAAAACACCTAATTCTTCTACCCTAATTTGCCGAAAATGCTTCAAATGTCATGGTTTTGGGTATATTGCTTAAGATTGTCCAAATAGGAGGATTGTAAATTTGATTGAAGATCATAGTGATAGAGGAGTAGATGAAGCCGATGACGAACCAAAATATGATGAAGATGAGAAAGAGGTTACTTATGTAAATCATGGTTTATCTCTTGTATTGCAACGTAGCTTACAAGTGTCTTATGTGGCCAAGGATGAAAGTTGGATGAGAAAAAATGTGTTTCACACTAAATGCACAACTCTTGGCAAAGTGTGCTTGATGATTATCGATAGTGGCAGCTTTGAGAATGTGGTATCTTTGGAGATGGTACAGAATCTAAAATTGGACACGATCTCTTAGCTACAACCGTACCAATTATGTTGATTGCAAAAAGAAAATGACATCAAGGTAACTAAAAGATGTTTAGTTTTGTTTTCTATTGGCAAGTATTATAAAGACGAAGGATGGTGTGATATTGCTCCTATGGACGCTTGTCATTTGCTGTTAGGAAGACTTTAGCATTATGATAGAAGGATGTTGTATAACGGCTACAAACTTACTTATTCTTTTAAGGTGAATGAAAGGAAGATTATCTTAGCTCCATTACAATCTTTCGAAATCATTGCACCAAAGAAGGAAGTTAGCGCTTTTATGTCCTATGATGAATGCAAAGGTGAATTAGACAAGGGTGGTCATGTTATGGCTCTAATAGTAGTAGAGGAGAAAGAACAACACAAGGAGACACCAGCAATCATGAAACAAATCATGGAGGAGTTTAAAGATGTTATATTGAAAGAGATTCCATATGGCATTCCACTTTTGAGAGACATCCAGCATCATATTGATCTTATTTCGGGGTTTATTCTACCTAACAAGACATCATATAGAATGAGTCCTAAGGAGCATAGAGAACTCCAAAGTTAAGTGGACAAGTTATTAGAAAATGGATTGATTCGGGAGAGCATGAGTCCGTATGCAGTCCCAACCGTGTTGATGTCAAAGAAGGATAGTTCTTGGAGAATGTGTGTGGACCGTTGCACCATCAACAAAATCATAATGGACTATCATTTTCCTATTCCAAGGTTAGATGATTTACTTGATCAATTGTGTGGTGCTTATATTTTCTCTAAAATTGATATGAGGAGTGACTATCACTAAATAAGAATGAGGTCTAGAGGTTAGTGAAAATTAATATGTAAAACTAGAGAAGGCTTATATTAATGGTTGGTTATGCCATTTGAGCTATCAAATGCTCCTAGCACTTTTATGATATATATGAATCATATATAAGTCATGCATTAGAATATTTGTTGTAGTTTACTTTGACGATATATTAGTGTACAGCAAGAGCGAAGAGGAGCATATGAATTGTCTGAAAGAGATCTTTCTTATTTTGAGGCAGCAAAAGCTTTATGCTAATATAAAGAAATATGATTTCTTTACTTCTAGTGTTGTGTTTTTGGGGTATGTTGTTTCAAAAGATGGAATCATGATAGATCAAAGTAAGGTAGAAGCTATTCTCAATTGGCCAATGCTTGCTTCATTGCATGATGTGAGAAGTTTCCTTAGCTTAACTTCATTTTACAGAAGATTCATCAAGGGTTTCAGCTCTATTGGCGCTCCAATCACCGAATGTTTGAAATGTGATAAATTCAAATAGACTAGTGAGGCTAATGATACTTTTAAGTTTTTAAAAAGAAAGGTAATTGAAGTTCCTATTTTAGTTATACTAAATTTTGACAATGTATTTGAGGTTGAATGTAATGCATCTAATGTGGGAATTGGTACTGTTTTGAGTCAAGATGGAAAGCCCATTGCATTTTCTAATGAAAAGCTGAATGATATAAGAA
Organism: Musa acuminata AAA Group; assembly: GCF_036884655.1. Lineage (NCBI taxonomy): Eukaryota > Viridiplantae > Streptophyta > Magnoliopsida > Zingiberales > Musaceae > Musa > Musa acuminata. The sequence goes on from NC_088327.1 coordinate 28,912,691, forward strand.
AGAAATATTCTACCTATGACAAGGATTTTTAAGCCTACTCTAGTTTTAAATGTTGTTTTCCACTCATCTCCTGACCTCATTCTTATTTGGTGATAGCCACTCCTCAAATCAATTTTAGAGAAAATATAAGTACCACACAATTAATCAAGTAAATCATCTAACCTTGGAATAGGAAAACAATAGTCCATTGTGATTTTATTGATGGTGCGACTATCTATATATATTTTTCAAGAACCATCCTTCTTAGGCACCAACAAGGCTGGAACTACACAAGGACTCATGCGCTCCTGAATTAATCCCTTTTTCATCAACTCGTTGACACGGGAGTGTTTAATTTGCTACAATCTGCTCATATGGACCTTTCTGATGCTATTATATTTTTTTCAGCCAACAATGTTGCCTCATAGTCTTCAACTCAGCCCACTCAAATATGACAGCTCATCAGCATATTCCCTACACAAAGTTAAAGCTGTTTCAAGGTACTTTTCTTCATGACCAAGGAATGCATTAAAGGAATTTGTTAGTAGTTATAAAATACTTAATTTCGAAATTCTCTATGTATGAAGGGTTATTTCATGTATTAGTACTTATTTTGCTGTTTAGGGATTAGAAAGGATTTTAGAAACTGATGATATTTTGGTAGCTCTCTTGGAGTTTTCTTTAAAACTCTGTATCTCTTTGATGCTTCCTTAAGTGGTAAGTCTTTTATTTTTAATTATGTATCCTTGTTTAATTTCCTTGGGGTGGTGACCTCTCTGTATCCCTTTGTGATTTTAAACTTGGTGGTGAGCTGTGTTTTTCAATCTTATTAAAGTATTATCGTGAGTTCGTTCATTTTCTATCCAAAAAATTGTACCATCGATTTTTTTTCGAAATCTACTCTACTTAACCCCCCTCATTCTGATTCACACCGGTATCACATGTCCACTTATCTTTGAAGTTCTCCATGCTCCTTGGGACTCATTCTGTAGGCAACCTTATTAGGTAGAATAACCCCCAGAATAAAATTAATATGATGTTGGATGTCTCTTAAAGGTGGAAGGACATATGGAATCTCTTCTAGTATAACATCTTTAAACTCCTCTATGATTTGTTTCATGGTTGCTGGTGTCTCCTTGTGTTGTTCATTCTTCTCTACTGCTACTAGAGCCATAACATGACCACACTTGTCTAATTCACCTTTGCATTCACCATAGGACATAAAAATGCTAACTTCCTTCTTTGGTGCACAGATTTTGGAAGGTTGTAATGGAGCTAAGATAATCTTCTTTTCATTCACCTTAAAAGAATAAGTATGTTTGTAGCAATCATATAACACCCTTCTATCATAATGTCAAGGTCTTCCCAACAGCAAATGACAAGCATCCATGGGAGCAACATCACACCATACTTCGTCTTTATAATACTTGCCAATAGAAAATGAAACTAAACATCTTTTAATTACCTTGATGTTATTTCCTTTTTGCAACCAACATAATTGGTACGGATGTGGATAAGGGATTATGTACAACTTTAGCTTTTGCACCATCTCTAAAGTGGTCATTCTCAAAGCTACAGCTGTCGATAATTACCAAGCACACCTTACCAAGAGAAGTGCATTTAGTGTGAAACACATTTTTTCTCACCCAACTTTCATCCTCGGCTACATAAGACACTTGTAAGCTACGTTGCAATACAATAGACAAACCATGATCTACATAAGTAACCTCTTCCTCATCTTCATAATATTTTGGTTCATCGTAGGCTTCATCTACTCCTCCATCACTATGATATTCAACCAAAGTTATAATCTTCCTATTTGGACAATCTGAATCAATATGCCTAAAACTATGACATTTGAAGTATTTTCGACCACTTGGGATAGAAGAATTAGGTGTTTTTTTGTTGCCAACAGATTCTTCCCCCTTTTCTTGCCCAAAACTATGAGGAATAAGCACCTTAAATTATCTTATTCTTAGTCTATTCTAATTTGATATCCCCTATCAACACTTTCATCTCGCTAAATTACTCAAAAGAAGATTAAGCAAGATGATCGAATGTCCTCGACATCATAGATTCCTAAAAGACATCAAAGCAATTTTTCACCTATCATGATAGTTTACTAGACCTCAATATATTTTGCATATCAAACATATCAAATATCTCAGTGATACTCAAATCATGCTTTGATACCATCTCTATCACGCCCCCCCGAATCGATAATATTATATTTTAATAATAATCCATTCCAAGATCCAAACACACATTTGAGGACATTGAGAAAATATTCAAGTCATTCACATTCATAATTCCACAATTCATAAAGCTTGTGCAGTTTAAATTCATATACCACATCACTCGATGAATCATAAAATCTGAAACCAAGTCCCCAAGATAATAATCACCTCATAAATCCATAAGTGTGGGATTCTACATAATCACCAAACTAATATTTACCACATGTTCATATCATTACACAAATTAAACTTAACACTCCAAAATCATAAACATGAGAGGTTCTTTAAACTTTTACAAAACTCAAAATTTTAGATTTATCATCAAACTTTCCATTAGACACTAAGTGTACTTATACAACAAAAACATATTATCGACTAAAAGTTTGCCTAAAGTCTTCTAGCTTTCCACTACCGCAGCTCAATTTAAACATTTTAGCGAGCGACAAGCTATCCTGAAAATTTTATATAGCAACAGAGTGAGCGTATAGAGCTCAGCAAGCAACTAACATATCTATGACAAAAGAAGATAGTTTCAAACAAATAAGATACCAAATACAAGGCAGGGATACAAGAGTTCATAGATAGCCTCTTAACGAATGCAGAACTACAATGTCATTTCATTCGAAGTATGTTTTGTTCATAATAAAGGAGTAAGATTAGTTGGAGCATATCATTGACATAAGGAGCATTTCAGATATCAATGGTATATAAAATATTTCGGAACATATCAATAGTATTTGAAATATTTTGGAGCATATTAATGACGTATGAAATATTATGGAGCATATCAATGGCATATGAAGCATTTCAGAGCATATCAAGGGTGTATGAAATATTTCGGTGCATATCAACGACATATGAAACATTTCGGTGCGGATCAAGGGCGCATGACATATTGTGGAGCATATCAATGACATATGAATATTTCAAAGTATATCAATATTGTATGAAATGTTTCGGATTATATCAATAGCATATGAAGCATTTTGAAGTATATAAATGGCATATTCAAAACATATCAGTGGCATAGGAAACATTTCAGAGTATATCAATGGCATAGGAAGCATTTCGGAGCATATTAACGATATATGAAATGTTACAGAGTATATCAATAGCATATGAAGCATTTCGGAGTATATCAAGGGCGTATGTGTTTCGGAGCATATCAATGACATATGAAATATTTCAGAGTATATCAAGGGTGTATGAAATGTTTCAGAGTCTATCAATGACATATGAAATATTTTGGAGCAAATCAAGTGTGTATGATATGTTTTGGAGTATATCAATGACATATGAAGTATTTTGGAGCATAACAATGGTGTATGAAATGTTTCAGAGTATATCAATAGCATATGAAACATTTCGAAGCATATCAATGGTGGATGAAACATTTTGGGACATATCAATGGCGTTTGAAATGTTTCGGAATATATCAATGGCATATGAAGCATTTTTTAGCATATCAATGATGTATGAAATTTTTCAGAAGCATAAGAAGTATTTCAGAACATATCAAAGTACAAATATAAAATAGAAGCTCAAAACGTCAAATTTGACATTGCACACATTTCATTCTTATCCAAAGCATATATAGAAGCATATAACCAAAGCTCTAGATATCATGTCAAACACATAGATGGTGAAGTGGGATCATAACATGATATGGTCTATCCATTTTTGAATGACCACCAAACATAATCTAGAACATCATGGTCTCTAAGTATAAACCCTTAAACATTCCTAACAAAGGTCCAAATAATCCCTTTACTTTTTCTAGCAAAGGATCACATTTATCCCATAAACACTAGAGTATAAAGGGGTATTGTGAGCAATAAAATTGGGACATATCGGAATGCATGTGCCTACACGAAATATTACGATACAAACATAAAGTTTACATAATAGATTCATGTATAAAAATAATTGAACAACAAAAGTATAAAGGATTTCAAAGCAATAATGTAAAACTCAACTAAAGTATGGATTTTAGCAGAAATCAATTTCTAAAGAGATGAAACAAGAATAGGTGAAATCGACCAAAGCTCGATTCTAATAGAATTTGAGAGGCACATTGCATGAATTATTCAGATAACCAATTATACTCCAATTTGTATAAAATAGGGTTCATTTAAAAGATGTATCAATCTAGTTTTAGATAAATCAAGCTTCTTATGAATAGGAGTTTCCATCAAGGATTTATAAATAATTTAATAATCAAAGGTCAGAGAACATTATCTCTATTTTGCAGAATTCATAGAGTTAACTAGAATAGATGATTCAATAGGCATTTGTACTCTAAATCTTTCAAATCACATGTGCATAAAAAGATTTATGGGTCTAGTTTCCAATAAATTATGTTTAATATAAATTAGAGTTTTTAATAGAGAGTTAGCAAGAGAGTACTAAAAGTTCAAAACCAATAGTCTCTATTTTATAGATTTCATAGGGTCAGTTGAAATAACAGTTTGGATAGGCAATTGATCTCCAAATTTATCAATATTAGTGTCAAAGAAAGAACTATGAGTTTATTTTTGGATGAATTTATTTTTTCTTAAATCTAAAATCGGGACAGAAAGTTATGGCTTGAACAATATAGAAAGGTCAAATCTCGAAAAATTCTATATTCACAGATTTATTCCTAAACGATAGAAATATCATGTATGGAGCTAAAATCTTCTAAAGTTTTCGGAACTAAGATAAATCAGAGATCAAGATTTCTATAGGAGGGGGTTAGAACACTTGCCTTAGAAAAGTTTGATTCCCATATGTAGGGAAATTGATGCAAAACCTCAATCAAAGCAAAGTTTCTTCTTCTTCTTCTTCTTCTTCTTCTTCTTCTTCTTCTTCTTCTTCTTCTTCTTCTTCTTCTTCTTCTTCTTCTTCTTCAATTCTTCTTCCCTTCTCTTCTCAAACCCATGCTGGTTGCAGCAAGTATCCCTCCTTTGTTAAGTTTTTCTTTAATCTCTCATCTAATTACTTGGATTTAGCTAACATAAGGGTTGCAAGGTGGCAAACATTCATGAAAGGGGCTTGTGTGTCATCCATAGAATAAACATAGGTGGCACCATACTTAGGTTAGCTAGTGACACATGTCCATTTTTTTTAACAAAATCATATCAAATTTTGATAAATCATATCAATTTTCTAATATTCACATTTAGGTCCCTAGCCATAAACTTTTAATATAAAATTATTTAATATAAAAGAATTATTAAATAATCCTCATATCTACAAACAAGCATCTACAAAATTTTCAAAAAACGAGAGATGTTACATGGGGTAGAATAATTAGGTGTTTTTTTGCTACTAATAGATTCGTCACCATTTTCTTGCACATTCGATATCACCTTGCTTTGGACAGTAGGCTTGGAATTTTCTTCTTTTGCATAGCCTTCTTTTGAACTGTACCGAGAACTCTTTTCAAATTTATATTACTTTTCAACTTTTAATGCTAGATTGCAAACATCATTTAAAGACCAATATGGTTGCAGTTGAATAACTTTAGTAATCTCATACTTCAGACCTCTTAAGAATCTTGCAATGGTTTACCCTTCCGGTTCCACAAGCTCTCCTTTTAACATTAGATTATCTTATTCTATTATGTACTCTTCCACACTAAGATCTTTTAGTTCAAAATCATGGATTTTGAGAAATATCTCTTGTCGATAATTATCAGGTAAATATTTTCTCTTTAGCTCACTCTTCATTTCTTCCCATGATCTTACTCTTCATCTCATGTTCTCTTTGGTTCTTCAAATGTTCCCACCAAAAAGATGCATTTCATCTAAGTTTAAGTGCCATAAGTGTTAGGATCGGAGCGGCACTAAGAGGGGGGGGGTGAATTAGTGCAGCGGCTTAAAACGTTGGTTTCGACAAATCTTTCGTACGATAAAAATCGGAATCGAAAGTGCTTAACTTGAAAGCGTATTCGCAAAGTTGTGCAGTAAATGTAATGAGGAAATTGTTAGGATCGGAGCGGCACTAAGAGGGGGGGTGAATTAGTGCAGCGGATTAAAACTTCGATTTTAATCAAAATCTTTCGTACGTTAAGAACGAAACTTGAGAAATTTAACTTGAAGGCGTGTTCTTAAAGTTGCGCAGCAAGAGCAATAAGGAACTAAAGCAGTAAGAAGATTTGCAGTAATGTAAATGACAATAATAAAAAGCAAACCAGAGATTACGCCGATTTTTAGAGTGGTTCGGTCAAATGACCTACTCCACTTGCGAGGCCCCTCTTCGATGAGGCTCCCACCTTCCACTAGCAAGTCTCTTGAAATGGAAGGGTAAACACCCCTCTTACAACCTTTTACAAGCAGCTCAACCTCTTACAAATTTTCAATAAGAAAGAAGGAGGAGAACTCTCTAGCAAATTGAAAACAAGACTTGCTAAGACTTTCTAAGACTTTACTCTCAATCAAAATGCTTCTCAAAAGTTGTAACCTCAGCTGAGATTTGAGGGGTATTTATAGGCCTCAAGAGGATTCAAATTTTGGGCTCCAAAATTTGAATTCTCTTAGGGTTCCCGGTGCTGGCGGTTCCACCGCCCAGCCAGGCGGTGCCACCGCCCAGCGCTCGGGTGCTGGACGGTGCAACCGCCCAGCCAAGGAGGTGTCACCGCCCAGCACTCGGGTGCTGGGCGGTGCCACCGCCCAGCCAGGCGGTTCCACCGCCTGGCTTTCCGATTCATTGGTTTGGCTTATTTTTCGCCCAAACCAAATTTGACTTTGGGCCCAGTTGGCCCCTAACCAGGATATAGGATTATCTCTTAATCCTAATCCTAATTACAGGTAAACTACATAAAAAAAACATCCTAAGCAAGTTTTTTAACCGCGAACGTCGAGTCTTGTTCCGGCGAGCTTTCCGACGAACTTCTTCCGACGGACTCCCTGCAAGCTCCCAATCTTTGTGATGACTTTAACGAGTAGCCGAGCCTTCTTGGTGATCTCCGCGAGCCTCCGACGATTTCTTCGGCGAACTTCCGACACGTTCCCGATTTCTTCTCGGACGGTTCCGGCAGCATCTCCGATGATTCTTCGGTCTCTTAAACGTCCATCGAGCTCGACTCCGGTATCCTTGCTTTATGTTTTCTGGTTATCGTAGTTAATCCTGCACACTTAACTCAATAATATGGATTAGATCAAATAACCCATCAATTGATTTTATCATCAAAATCCGAGATTCAACAATCTCCCCCTTTTTGATGATGACAATCAATTGATGACGGAGTTAAACGTAACTCCCCCTATCTATATGCCATATTATGAGAAGATAAAACACTTGAATTTCATCATTGAATTCAAGTATAAACCTATAAGCTCTAACCGTAGAACTTATCGTTATTCTCATTAAGCATAATGTAAATGCGAAACTTTGATGAAAATCATAAGTTAAATGATACGGGACGAGTTTTGCCACGATAGAAGATAAAGATTTTCAATATAAATTTCATGATATCAATCTTGTGATATTTTCAGGGATTTGCAAGTTATATAAGACATTCATATCACAAATTCATATTAGCCATGCTATCGTTCTGGTGTAAGTCATCACTTCTCCCCCTTTGTCATCAACAAAAAGAGACAAGCCAGCTAATTGATGATCATAGAAAAAGGTTTAGCATTTATCAAAGTTCTTCATTCAAATTTTCCAGAAATAGTTTGTCCAAAAGACATCATCATCTATGCAGATTAAGACAGTAGTTATCTAAAGGAAAGATCAGTTATCGTACAATCGATGACAAACATGAACTTGTTTTTGAACAGCAAACAGGACAGAATAAAAAGATACATCAATTTAATCCTTAGGAGGTAATCCACAGTGCTGATACATGATATCTATTTTTTCATTCATCTGTCGTAGTGTCTTCAAAATTTCAACTTGTTGATTCTGAATTTGTTCTTGCTGTGATTTGATCTGAGATAGCTCCGCCATAATGATATCTTCAGAGGAGGAAACAGGAGCTGAAGGTGCTGCTCCAAAGGGACTAGGAGGAGGAGATTCATTTCCCATAAGAATTGGTGTTTCGGGTTGTTCTATTTGTGTAGGAATTGGATCCGTTCTTCTAGGCTGCCTAACCCATATGCCATTGCTAAAAGTGCACCTAAGTTTTTTTAGCAGGTTTTTATTTATTATGTTATATCGATCATTTTGAATAGATTCTTCATTGGGTGGAATGCAAATGTCATAGGCATGAAGAATTCTAGTGATTAACCTCCCATATGGCAATATAGTATCCTTAGTCATAATTTCCTGCATGTGTTGGCGAATCAAGTACCCGAAACAATTATGCTGACCGGTCATAATCCAATACATGGTTCCTATCTCTAACTGACTTACTTCGTCAAGATGAAATTGTTTGGGGAATATGATGCTCGTGATAATGTGATGAAGAATTTTAGAGTTGAAAGGCATTAAGTGTTCACAGCTCTTGGGTAGGAAGTCAAGGTTTGGATTTGCAAAAATTGTTTTCACGGCTTCGGAATAGGTTGCTCCTATTTTTTTGACGTCCCATTTACCTTTAAAATAGCATCCCCTATCTTTTTCAGTTATGCCAATTAGCTCACAAATGGTGCTGTCAAAAATTCTAATGGGTGTTCCTAGAATGTAAGTGCTTAGGCTATCATTGTCTTCATATAGGTTGGTATAGAACAATCTCACTAACCGTGGATAGATTGGTTCATCTATTTGTAGTAGAGGTAGAGCTTCTAGTTGAGCAAACCATTTAATTGGATCTAAGTCTTCTAGTTCATCCAAATCAATGTATTTTCCCTTATGGACACATCGTATTTCAAATTTTGGAAAGCTAAGGGCTACCTCTTTTGATCTAAAAAGGTCATGGTTATATGAATCTCCTTGAATCCTTATTCCTTTTGATCTCTTTGGAGCCATTTTCTAGACAGGATGATGATACCAATTGTTAAAAATAAGCAAGAGAAAGAGAAAAGAAAGGAGGGATTTCAAGAGTTACCTCGTGGAGATTATGTTGAGAGATGGAAGGCTTGGACCACCAAGAATCCTTCTCCAATGTGTCTAAGAGTTAGAATGAGGGTTAGAGGAAATGGGAGTGAGTTTTGAGAACTCTCTCTTCGGGTTGGGGGCGGTGTCACCGCCGGCCCTAACCCCTTGGGTTAATAAGGGTCGCTCGGTCGGTGCCACCGCCAAACCGAGCGGTGTCACCGCCTGGCGCCCGAGCGCTCAGGCGGTGCAACCGCCAAATCTGGCGGTGCCACCGCTGGCATCCCGTGGAGGAAAAAAATTTTCTTCCTCACCCTCCCCTTTTTTGTTTGCTTCCCTCAAGATAATAGATTATACTTTAATGGATCATTTTGAATTGAAGAAGAAATCAAATCCATAAAGGAAAGGAAAAGAACGAGTCATTTTTCGTGAAGCTCATTTTAGGGACAATTTAACATGCCTAATTCCCTTCTAATGAATTCAAATTGATCTTCGTTCAGAGCTTTTGTGAATATATCTGCTAATTGATGCTTTGTGTCAATGAATTCTAGAACAACATTATTGTTAAGGACATGATCGCGTATGAAATGATGCCTAACGTCGATGTGCTTAGTTCTAGAATGCTGAATTGGATTTTTAGTAAGGCATATGGCACTAGTATTATCACATTTTATGGGAATATTTTTAAAGTGAATTCCATAGTCTTCTAATGTATTTTTCATCCAAATGACTTGTGCACAACATGCACTTGCAGCTATGTATTCGGCTTCTGCCGTAGATAGTGCAACTGAATTTTGTTTCTTGGAAGTCCAAGAAACAAGTGCATGTCCTAAAAATTGGCATGTTCCGGATGTACTTTTTCTATCTATTCTGCATCCGCCAAAATCGGCATCCGCATAGGCTATTAAATCAAAATTTTCAGATTTTGGATACCACAATCCTAAATTTGAAGTTCCTTTAAGATACCTAAATATTCTTTTAACACTTTTAAGATGAGATAATTTAGGATTAGATTGAAACCTAGCGCAAAGTCCTACACTAAACATAATATCCGGTCTAGTCGCAGTGAGGTAGAGTAGACTACCTATCATTCCCCTATATGTTTTTTGATCGAAACTTTCACCATTTTCATCCATATCTAACTTAGTCGCAGTACTCATAGGGGTGTTTATTGCTTTTGAATTATCCATGTTAAATCGTTTTAACAATTCTAATGTGTATTTAGATTGGTTAATAAATATACCATCCTTAAGTTGTTTGATTTGTAATCCTAAAAAGAAAGTTAATTCACCCATTAAACTCATTTCAAATTCAAGACTCATACATTTGGCAAATGATTCACATAGTGATTCATCCGAAGAGCCAAACACAATATCATCAACATAAATTTGCACAATAAGAAAATTATTTTCAAAATGTTTAATAAACAATGTAGTATCAACCTTGCCTTTGGTAAAATTATTTAAAATAAGAAAGGAACTAAGCCTTTCATACCAAGCTCTAGGAGCTTGTTTTAGGCCATAGAGAGCTTTAGTCAATTTGAATACATGATTAGGAAGAAGAGAATTTTCAAATCCGGGAGGTTGTTCGACAAATACTTCTTCGGAAATAAAACCATTCAAGAAAGCACTTTTAACATCCATTTGAAATAGTTTAAAATTATTACTACTAGCATAAGCAAGGAGCATCCTTATGGCTTCTAATCGAGCCACGGGAGCGAAGGTTTCTTCGTAATCGATACCTTCTTCTTGGTTGAAACCTTTGGCCACTAATCTAGCCTTGTTTCTAACCACAATACTATTTTCGTCTTGCTTGTTTCTAAAGACCCACTTAGTACCTATGACTAAGTGGTCACTTGGTCTAGGAACAAGCTTCCATACCTCATTCCTCTCAAATTGGTTCAATTCTTCTTGCATTGCAATGATCCAAAAATCATCTTTTAAGGCTTCGTCAATGCATTTAGGTTCAATTTGAGAAAGGAAGGCGGCGTTAGCACAAAAATTTTTGAAAGAAGAACGAGTTTGAACCCCTTTTGATGTATCTCCTATAATTTGCTCTTTTGGATGAGCATCTACATACTTCCATTCTTTTGGTAAAGAAATTTCGGAAGAAGATGCATTCAAATGGCTATTTTGAGGAGAGGGTTCATTTAAATTCAAATTATCAAAACCAAGATCATCATCAAAATCATTTTTCTTTAAATCGGAAATTTCATTAAAAACTACATGAATAGACTCTTCAATTACTAAAGTTCTTTTATTAAAAACCCGAAAAGCTTTAGAAACGGAAGAGTAACCAAGAAAGATGCCTTCATCGGATTTAGCATCAAATTTTCCTAAAGCATCCCTTTCATTTAAAATAAAGCATTTACAACCAAAAACTTTAAAATAGGAGATGTTTGGTTTTTTGTTATTCCATAATTCATAGGGAGTTTTGGATAAGGATGGTCTTATTAGGACTCTATTCATGATGTAGCAAGCCGTATTTACAGCTTCGGCCCAAAAGTACTTAGGTAAACTTTGTTCATTCAACATAGTTCTTGCCATTTCTTGTAGGTTTCTATTTTTCCTTTCAACTACTCCGTTTTGTTGAGGATTTCTTGGAGTTGAGAAGTTGTGATTGTACCCATTACTTTCGCAAAAATTTTGAAATTCACGGTTTTGGAATTCACCACCGTGATCACTCCGAATTGATGAAATCATGAAGCCTTTTTCGTTTTGAGTGAGTTTACAAAATTTAGAGAAACACTTGAAGCAATCACTTTTGTGAGCTAAGAAATAGGTCCAAGTATATCTAGAGTAGTCATCCACAATCACAAAAGCATATTTGCTTCCACCTAGACTTGTTGTATCAATTGGTCCAAATAAGTCCAAATGGATCAATTGTAATGGTCTAGTAGTGCTAATTTGATTTTTTGGTTTGAAGCTTGTTTTTATTTGTTTGCCTAGTTGACATGCATCGCATACTTTGTCCTTAATAAACTTTAAATTTGGAATTCCTCGTACTAATTCTTGAGATGAGATCTTAGATATTGTTTTCATGCTTGCATGGCCTAATCTCCTATGCCAAAGCCAAGCATCATCATTTACGACGGAGAAGCACATTTCATTACTTAGTTCATCAAGATTGATGGTATAGACATTATTTTGTTTTAAAGCAATCATAGTCATGTTATGATTTGGTTTTTCAATAATGCACATATTTGATTCAAATCTAACGATGTAACCTTTATCGCATAGTTGACTAATACTCAAGAGATTATGTTTCAATCCATCAACTAGTAAGACATCATCAATGGAAAAATTAAATTTGTTACCAATAGTTCCCTTGCCAATGATTTTGCCCTTGTTGTTGTCTCCGAAGGTAACGTACCCTTCTTCTTTGCAAGTGAGCATAGAGAAATGAGATGGATCTCCAGTCATATGTCTTGAGCATCCACTATCGAGATACCATCTCTTGCTCCTAGCTTGTGGGTTTGTCTACAAAAGAGGATGATTTTTAGGTACCCATTTGATTTTGGGTGCCTCAAAAATTGACCCACTAACTTTGTTATTTATGATTGAATTCTTTATAGTTCCTTTAGGAACCCATATTAATTTTTGTGAACTAATCTTCCTAAATGGGCATTTGTAGGCAATATGTCCGGATTTGCAACAAAAGTTGCATTTCATATAAGAGGAAACATGTAATGTAGGTCCTTTTATGAAAGTGGTAGGATTTTGATGCAATCCTTTTACAAATCCAATTCCATTTCTATTTGCGATGTGACCCTTGTGTGCAAGGATCATATCTAATCCTTTGCTACCAACCTTAAACTTGTTTAAGGTTTCCTTAAGAAGCAAATTTTCATTTTTTATTGCTTCTAAGTGCTCACACTTAGAGCATGGAGGAGTTTGAATATTATCAAACTTATCTTGTAGCAAAGCATGCTCTTTCTTTAAGATACTTAACTTCTTGCTAACAGTTCTACATTCATCAAATAATTCATGAAAAGAGATAGAGAGTTCTTCAAAAGATAAATCTTCGTTAAGTAAATCACATACCTCTTCTCCTAAAGCCATTAGCGCGTAATGAGCAACTTGCTCGGTGTTGGACTCCTCTTCTTCGGATGTGCTTGAATCATCCCACGTTGCCTTGAACGCCTTCTTCTTTGATGTCCTCTTTTTGGCTTGAGGACAATCGTTCTTGTAGTGTCCCGGTTTTTTGCATTCATAGCAAATCACTTGGTCCTTCTTTTGTTCAAATTTATTTTTTGTATTATTTTTAAATCTGTTCTTTCTTAAATATTTTTTAAACTTTTGAGTCAAAAGTGCAATGTCATTGTCACTGTCCTCATCACTTGATGTTCCTTTCAAGTGGTCTTCTTGTGATTTGAGTGCCATATCCTTCCTGTTCTTTGGAAGGGGGTTCTCGAGCTCGTCATGAGCTTGACATGTCATTTCGTAGGTCATTAGAGACCCAATGAGTTCTTCAAGAGGGAATGCTTTAAGGTCTTTGGCCTCTTGAATGGCCGTAACTTTTGGATCCCAACTTTTAGGGAGGGATCTTAAGATTTTAGTTACTAGTTCAAAGTTAGTAAAATCTTTACCAAGAGCTTTGAGTCCATTGATGACATCCGTAAACCGGGTGTACATGTCTCCAATGGACTCACTTGGTTTCATTCGGAAAAGTTCGTAAGAGTGCACAAGGATGTTGATTTTGGACTCTTTCACTCGGCTAGTGCCTTCATGAGTGACCTCAAGAGTTCTCCAAATATCAAAAGCCGAATCACACATTGAAACACGATTAAATTCGTTTTTGTCTAGTGCACAAAACAAGGCATTCATAGCCTTTGCATTTAAAGCAAAAACCTTCTTCTCCGATTCATTCCATTCGCTCATCGGAAGAGAAGATTTTTGAAATCCATTCTCGACAATAGACCAAAGCTCAAAGTCCATAGAAATGAGGAAGATTCTCATGCGAGTCTTCCAATATGTGTAATCCGACCCATTAAACAAAGGTGGTCGTGCAATAGAATGGCCCTCTTGCATGCCGGAGTAAGTCATCTCTCTTGGGTATTAAACCAAATATGAGAGATAACCTTGCTCTGATACCACTTGTTAGGATCGGAGCGGCACTAAGAGGGGGGGTGAATTAGTGCAGCGGATTAAAACTTCGATTTTAATCAAAATCTTTCGTACGTTAAGAACGAAACTTGAGAAATTTAACTTGAAGGCGTGTTCTTAAAGTTGCGCAGCAAGAGCAATAAGGAACTAAAGCAGTAAGAAGATTTGCAGTAATGTAAATGACAATAATAAAAAGCAAACCAGAGATTACGCCGATTTTTAGAGTGGTTCGGTCAAATGACCTACTCCACTTGCGAGGCCCCTCTTCGATGAGGCTCCCACCTTCCACTAGCAAGTCTCTTGAAATGGAAGGGTAAACACCCCTCTTACAACCTTTTACAAGCAGCTCAACCTCTTACAAATTTTCAATAAGAAAGAAGGAGGAGAACTCTCTAGCAAATTGAAAACAAGACTTGCTAAGACTTTCTAAGACTTTACTCTCAATCAAAATGCTTCTCAAAAGTTGTAACCTCAGCTGAGATTTGAGGGGTATTTATAGGCCTCAAGAGGATTCAAATTTTGGGCTCCAAAATTTGAATTCTCTTAGGGTTCCCGGTGCTGGCGGTTCCACCGCCCAGCCAGGCGGTGCCACCGCCCAGCGCTCGGGTGCTGGACGGTGCAACCGCCCAGCCAAGGAGGTGTCACCGCCCAGCACTCGGGTGCTGGGCGGTGCCACCGCCCAGCCAGGCGGTTCCACCGCCTGGCTTTCCGATTCATTGGTTTGGCTTATTTTTCGCCCAAACCAAATTTGACTTTGGGCCCAGTTGGCCCCTAACCAGGATATAGGATTATCTCTTAATCCTAATCCTAATTACAGGTGAACTACATAAAAAAAACATCCTAAGCAAGTTTTTTAACCGCGAACGTCGAGTCTTGTTCCGGCGAGCTTTCCGACGAACTTCTTCCGACGGACTCCCTGCAAGCTCCCAATCTTTGTGATGACTTTAACGAGTAGCCGAGCCTTCTTGGTGATCTCCGCGAGCCTCCGACGATTTCTTCGGCGAACTTCCGACACGTTCCCGATTTCTTCTCGGACGGTTCCGGCAGCATCTCCGATGATTCTTCGGTCTCTTAAACGTCCATCGAGCTCGACTCCGGTATCCTTGCTTTATGTTTTCTGGTTATCGTAGTTAATCCTGCACACTTAACTCAATAATATGGATTAGATCAAATAACCCATCAATTGATTTTATCATCAAAATCCGAGATTCAACAGAAATAAAGCAAGTAAGAGGGTTTGCAGTAATGTAAATAGCAGTAATGAAATGCAAACTAGAGATTACGCCGTTTTTAAAGTGGTTCGGTCAAGTTACCTACATCCACTTGCGAGGCCCCTCTTCGATGAGGCTCCCACCTTCCACTAGCAAATCTCTTGAAAGGGAAGGGTAAATACCCCTCTTACAACTTTTACAAGCGGTTCACTCTCTTACAGATTTTCAGCAAGAAAGAAGGAGGTGAACACTAGCAAATTGAAAACAAGAAAGGCAAAGACTCTTCTAAGACTTTTCTCTCAATCACATGCTGCTCAAAGAGTTGTATTCTCAGCTGAGACTTGAGGGGTATTTATAGGCCTCAAGAGGATTCAAATTTGGGCTCCAAAAATTTGAATTCTCTTATGTTCCCGATGCTGGCGGTGCCACCGCCCAGCCAAGCGGTGCCACCGCCCAGCGCTCGGGTGCTGGACGGTGCAACCGCCCAGCCCAGGAGGTGTCAACGCCCAGCTCTCGGGTGCTGGGCGGTGCCACCGCCTAGGCCAATTCAGCTCACTGGTTGGGCTCCAAACTTGACCCAAACCAGTCCGAACTCGGGCCCAATTGGCCCCTACTTGGGTTATAGGATTAACACCTAATCCTAACCCTAATTAATGTGCTAACTATGAATTTAAAGACATTTTCTAAGCTATTACAAAGTCCGTAAGTCAAGACTTCTTCCGGCGAGCTTCCGGCGAACTTCCAACGGTCTTTCGATAAACTCTCGAAAACCATTCTACGGACTCCCGGCAAGCTCCTAGACTTCACGATTTGATCTTGGCGAGTTCCAACGAGCTTCTTCGGCAAGCTCCGATCTTTCTCGGTGAGCTCCGTGAACTTCCAACGAACCTTCCGGCGAGCTTCCGAAAAACCCTTCGGCAAGCTCCCTACTCATTCTTGGCTAGTTCCGGCAACATTCCCGACGAACCTTCGGACTTCCGTCGAACTCTCGAACTCCCAACGAATCCTTCGCACTTGACTCCGACACTTTGTTTTGCTTTATGTCTTCGTCGTTATCGTAGTTAATCCTGCACACACAAGCTAAAACTCTACTCCGATCTAGACAATTATTACAACGTGAATTGACATTCTATTGCCCGGCACGTCATTGGTTGGCGCTTCGTCCGATTCTTTGGTGTATCGTCCTCTCTTGCAGCTTGTTGCCCAATCGGCGGTTGACCTCCGCAACCCCGATATCCTTGGCGCAATTTCGCTCTCCTTGGCCCGATGCCTGACATTCGAAGCATTCAGCCATGCAATATCCTGACGTGATCTCTTCCGGCGCAACGTCAATTCCTCCTGCGTCAACTGTCTAAACCTGATCGAGTAGACCTGCATAACTCAAAATGCAGTTAAACATAAACATAATTATCAATTGGTTTCATCATCAAAATACGAGATTCAACAATCTCCCCCTTTTTGATGTTGACAACCAATTGATGACGGAGTTAAACTTGACTCCCGGAGTTTAAACAAACTCCCCCTATCAATATGTCATATTGATAGAACCTTGAATTCAAACTGAATTCAAGTCTTTGCAATATTCATCATGAATACTTGCAACACGTCATTATAAACTCATGCATAGACTTATGCATATCATGTCATCAACATACTTCTCCCCCTTTGTCATCAACAAAAAGAAGTACAACTATTCTTTGTGTTTGTAATATAAGTTCAACTCATTGCATGAAAAACATAATATTAAGTTTTATCATCATGCAGTTTTGAAGCTAGAAAATTTAGCAAGTAATGCATCATGCTTTGGACATTCAAGCTATCAAGTTTTAGATATACAAGTTTTACAGCATACAAGATAGCACTTTTGGTAATGTTCAAGATAGTAAGTTCTACATCATGCAAGCTAGCAATATTGAGATGTTCAAGAAAGCAACTCTTGCTTCTTGAAATATGCAAATTTGTCAAGTTTTGCTAGATGTGCAAGTTAGCATTTTTGCCTCTTAAGATAGGAAAGATAGCACATTTGCTTCTTTTGAGATAGCAACTTTTTGCTTCTCTTTAGACTACAAGCTAGCAATTTTTACGATATGTAAGTTTCACAATATACAAGCTAGCAAAAATTTCGAAAGCAAATGCAAGATAGCTTTCTTGTGTAAGCTCATAATTCTTGCTTCCTATTGCAATGTGCAAGTTGCAAGTTTTGCTTCTTGAGATAGGCAAGATAGCACTTTTGTAATTTTTGTTTCTTAAGATAGGCAAGCTTGTGATGTTCAAAATAACAAGCTCTTTCTTCTAGAAGTGCCATTTTTGCTTTCTTTGCAAAGTGTAAGCTAGCAAAATGTTTGAAAAAGTGATCAAGTTTTGCAACATACAAGCTAGCAAAAATGCCAAACTAGCAAGAGATAATGTTTTACATGAGGCAAGCAAACAATTTGGCAAATGTTACATTTGCATCTTCTCTTTTGAGAAGTGCAATTTTTGCTTTCATCTTGAATTGTGCAAGCTAGTTAGTTTGCCTCTTTTCATGATGTCTACGCTAGAAATTCTTGCTCCCCCTTTGTCATTGTCAAAAAGAATGGAAAACCCTTATATCAATTTTCATATTATGACAAAGGTAAGTATCATTCTTATTTGTGCATCATTATATATTCAAATTAAAACATACACAATTTCAATAACCTTATTTTTCATGCATGATACCAAAAAATAAATCAATCATCATTAATAAGCATATCATACATGATACTCAAACATTAAAATTTTCAAGCATTTATCAACATGTTGATCATGATACCAAACATTCATCATTTAAAGCATTCATGATACACATCATATGCAATAAATACATCATGTACATCATTATCATAAGTATTGCATACATCATTTTAACTTTATGAATATTTCATCATTGCATGCATCATACCAAAACATTTCAAGCCATGCAAGCCATAAATACAAAGAAATCATGTCATGAAGGATAAAATCATTTGAATACCAAAAGACATGATTCATATAGTAAATGTCTTCTTTAAATAAAATATCAAGAAAAAATCATAGGAGTACAAAGAAGAGATCTTGTTTTAAAAGAAAAATCAAGTAATAACTCCAAGAACTCACAAGGAAAAATCATGATTCATTTAGAAAATCTCCTCTCAAGAGAATATCAAGTAAAATCGTAGAAGATAGGTTAATGAGAATTTTTTATTTATAAAAAAATCTCATGTATCGAATGTCGAGAAATCAAAATGATGATTTATAAAAAAATATCACAAGTTATATTCAAGAGAAAAATCATCATTCATTTTTAATTTATTCAATTTGTCACATCAATATTTCTTAGATATGCATGATACCAAAACATAGTTTTAAATCTTTAACATATAACATGCATAAATTGAAAGGAGAAGGGAAGAATTCAAACGTACAAAGATTTCAACCATCTCATAAACAAATGTAAGACCAAGTCATGAATCCAAAATTCCATGAATCAAAATGATCATCAAAGGTAATCTCATGTTATTCCAAGAAATCAATATCATGATTTTTATAAAACTCATTTCAAATTTAAATAATCAAAATCATCAAAATATCAACATTACTTTCAAGAGATTCAAAATGGTATACATAGATTTATCATAATAAACATCAAGATCAATAGGATAGAGAAAAATAATTTTTCAAGGAAAAAATATTTTCCTCTTTTTAGTTGTTTCAATTCATACGATTTTATTTCACTTATACCAAATAAAAACATGTATAATGTTTAAAACCGAAAGTGTAAGATTTATTACAACAAAGATTAATAAGCCACTTTCATTATGGTAAAAATCAATAATCCATAAATCACAAGATTCATATGCATAATTTCGAAATTTATTAAGCATGATCATTATGCATGACACTAAAACATGGTTTCAAAATGTTTAATATTTTCATTACATCATTATGCAATGGTTTCATTGAACATAATTTTGAATGATTCTTATAGATAACTAAGACTTCTTTAGTTTTAATTTATGTGATTGACTTTATATTAGCATGCTCAAGTTTTGTTCTTATGTCAAAAACATACATCATGTTTGAAAACCAAAGACAAGGTTTTAAAAAAAAAATCATCAAGCCTTCCATATAAAAACCATGCATCATCATTGAAGGTTAATATGGAAATCATCAAAATACACATTCTTGCTTCTCAAGCACATATATATATGATTATTTAAATCTAACATTTTATTCTATTAACATAAAACATACAATTTTCAAGAAAAATAATTATTCAAAAGAAAAGAGAAAATGCATCATGGAAAACATCAAGTAATTTCAAAATAATTCAAGAGAGTTGAGTTACTTACCTTGTAGTCGAAGCCCGTCAAAGCCCAATTCGCCGTTTCACCTTTGGAAGTTTTTAATTCATCCTTGGTTGCCTTCCTCTTCTTTGGCCTCTTCCTCCGTTCAAGTTCATTGTTTATTTTAAATTTTTGTTTAATGAACTTATTAAGATTTGGTGTCCGAAATTCAAGTTCATCATTGTCCTCATCACTTGAGTCATCGCTCAAGTGGTATTCATTTGTCCGGAGTTCCAAATCCTTCCTGTTCTTTGGAAGGTGGTTCAAGTGTTCATTGTGTTCATCATGTGCATTGCGCACCATTTCATATGTCATCAATGAGCCGATAAGTTCTTCAAGTGGAAAAATATTTAAATCTTTTGTTTCTTGTATTGCCGTTACTTTTGATTCCCAAGCTTTAGAAAGTGATCGTAAAGCTTTACTAACAAGTTCAAAATTCGAGAAACATTTGCCAAGAGCTTGTAAACCATTGACGACATCCGTAAAACGGGTGTACATGTCAACAATGGTTTCGCTCGGCTTCATTCGAAAAAGCTCGAAATCATGTATTAAAATGTTAACTTTCGAGTCTTTGACTCTACTAGTTCCCTCGTGTGTGATTTCAAGTGTTCGCCAAATATCAAAAGCCGTTTCACACATTGAAATCCGATTGAACTCATTTTTGTCCAAAGCACAAAATAAGGCATTCATAGCCTTTCAACAATCTTTTTGTCAAATGAATCATGATTTTTGTTAATTCTTGAGTTATAACTTAAGTTTTCTTTTTGAAACAAGATCGTTTCTTATCATGCTTTCTATTTACAAAAAGAAGAAACTTATCAAAAATGAGATATGATCTTTTGACATTCATTTGTGTAGTTTATTTATATAAAGGGAAAAGAATTACAACATTGTATTCTTCCCTTCTATTTAACAATGACAAAGGGGGAGCAAAACTTGCTAGAAAGAAAAATTGGTAAGCTTACACTTCTCAAAAGAGAAGAACGAATGATGCTATCATGTGAATTTTGCTAAGTTACATATTTCAAGAAAATGCAAAAATGATGCTATCTTGTACATTTAAAAAAACTTACTAGTTTGAACATTGTAAAGAAAACCAAATATGCCAACTTGCACATCCTTAAATTTGTTAGCTTACATATTCTAACATGACGTAGAACTTGCTATCTTGAACATCACCAAGACTTGCTAGCTTGCAATCTCAAGAGAAGCAATAGTGCTATCTTGCCTATCTCAAGAAGCAAAGCATGCTAAACTTGCACATATTGCAAAATTTATAAACCAGAAATGATACAAATTTTTGCTAGCTTGCATGATGATAAAATTAGAAATTATGTTTATTATACAATGATTTGAACTTATATCTCAAACATCTTGAAAGTTGCACTTCTCCTTTTTGTTGATGACAAAGGGGGAGAAGTATGATGTTATGCATAAGTTTATGATAACATGTTACTTGGATTTTTTAATCCAAGAGTTTTATCAATATGACATATTAATAGGGGGAGTTAAGGTTAACTCTGTCATCAATTGATTGTCATCATCAAAAAGGGGAAGATTGTTGAATCTCATATTTTGATGATGAAACCAATTGATAGTGTTTATGATTTAATTTGTGTTTTGAGTGACGTAGGATGCTTCGATCAGGATAAGACAATTAAAGCAGGAAGAATAATGTTGGGCCAAAGGAAAATATGTAAGAAGATTGGACGTCGAGCTGGGGGATTGATCGACAAATCGACAGAAGGCTTTGGGCCATGGATTCGGGCATCGGGCCAAGAAGAATGGATATTACACTAAGGATATCGGAGTTGTGGAGTCAACTGGCCGATTGGGCAATAGGCCCCAAGAGAGGATGATACACCAAAGAAATCAGACGAAGCGTTGAGGGACCAATAACATATCATACAACATGATTCATGCTTAGTATTAATTGTCTAAATCGAAGTGTATTTTTACATATACAGGATTAACTATGATAGCAAGGCATAAAGCAATATGAAGTCCCAGAGTCAAAAATGCGATTTCGTTGGAAGTTCGAGAGTTCATTGGAAGTCCAGATGTTCGTCGAAAGTTCTACCGAGAATTCCCAGAGCTTGCCAGAGAAGCTCATCGGAACTCGCCAAGAAGACCATCGTGAAGTCCAGGAGCTTGTCGGAGTCCACTAGAACATTGCCAAGAGATCATTAGAAGTTCGCCGGAAGATCGCTGGAAGCTCATTGGAAGAAACGTAGACTTACAGACTTGTTTAGCTTAAGTATGCCTTAGATTTCGTAGTTAGCCCATAATTGGTTTTGGATTTGGGCCAACCCAATTATGGGCCGGTTGGGCACATGTAAGGACTATGTTGGGCCGAATAAGAGGCCCAAACAGTAACCCAAGATGTGACAACATCGTGACACAATCTCCGAGACTATGTCAGGCGATGGTACCACCCAGTGTAGTGTCAGTGTCAAACTGACACTGGCGGTGGTACCGCCGAGCATAGGTGGTGGTACCGCCCGGACCCAAGAAACCCAAAATGAGATATTTTTAGGCTCTAAGTGTGAATGAACTTAAGGCCTATAAATACCCTTCTCATCCCTGGTTAAAGCATATAGGCACACAAAATTTGAAGAGGGAAAAATACTATTGTAATCTCTTGTGAGAATCCTCCTCTTCTAGTCTAAGTGTAAGAATAGTTTGAGAGAGGAGTGAGCACTTGTAAGGGTTGTCTCCTAAACCCGGTAAAAGGAGAAGAGGGGTGTAAGAAGGAGGTTGATCTTCACCTATTAAAGGAAGATCGATAGTGGATGTCGGTGGCCTCGACGGAAGAGGAATCTTCGAAGTGGATGTAGGTTATAATGACCGAACCACTCTAAAATCTGGTTTGCATTTTTGTTAGGACTTTAGCTAGGAGAGTCCTAATTGAGAGGGGCATTCATGTAAAACCTACCTAAGTCGACCCCTATTAAAGAGGTGAAGAGGCCGACTAGGGTTTGGAGGTTATTTCTTAGAAAAGAATTAGGAGTTGTAAAGGAATAGGAGTCTTGAGGAGTTCTATTAGAAGTCTTGAGTGGGAGTCTTAATTGAGTAGGGGTCTTGAGTAGGAGTCTTATTAGGAGTTAGGGTTTAGAAATCCTATAAATAGCCATATATTTATCCTTTTTTGATAAGCAATAGATGAATCTTTTCTATAGCCTTTGAGCAGCAACTTGGAGGAAGGAACCCCTATAGAGTTCCAAGGAGGACGATCCCCTAAAGACATCAGCTTAGATTCTATAAGGGTTCTAACACCTAGTATTAGAGCAGTGTTCTTGGCATCTCATTGTCCTTCCACAGCCACCAATCAGCCCTCCACAACCGCCCAAAGCAATTCCCACAATTGCTTAAAAGATCATCGCCAAATTCCGCCATCATCTCCACCACCGCAAATCATCCTTTGATTCCCCTGTGAATTGCAACAGGTTTTAGTATCCTACCTTACTGCTTCTGTAATTTAGTTATCCTTATTCAAAAATTCAAAAAAATTTGTTCCTCAATTGCTGCATAAACTTTTCGTCACAAAGATTTCATCTCTACGACGAAAGATACATTGTAGAATTCCAACCGCATAGCACAGCCTCTTTGATCTTCCTACTGCATTTTTTCTATCCAAATCTCTAAGAATTTTTTATGACAGCTTTGACACTTCCTAATAGCATATTTCCCTTTAGTTTTGTCAAAACATTCTTAATATAAACCATTGATCTTTTACGTCTAATCTGCTATACTTGAAAATCTGCACTGTAAAATTTCAGTCGTATAGCACTGTTTGTTTGATCTTGATGCTACGTTTTTTCTCTCCAAATCTCTATAAAATTTTATGATAGCTTTGACACTTCCTAAGATTTCCCTTTGGTTTCATCGAAAATTTCTCAGTATAAACCATTAATCTTTTACGTCCAATCTACTACACTTGAAAATCTATGTTGTAGAAAATTTCAACCGCATATTATTGTGTTAACCTATCTATTTGCAATCTATTTTGAATCAAATTTCTTTTACACTTCATAGATCATCTTGGCATCCATCTAAGATTGATCTATTAAGGAATTCATCTCTAAAAATGATTTTGTGTTGCTGTAAATTTTCGTCGTAAACCTTTAAAATTTTTCGACAAGAATTCTGTTATCGCAACTTGCACCAATTTTCTTGTTGTTACTGCCAAAATTTTCTTAATTAAATTGAACATCCTTGCTATCATATAAACTGAGATATTGCTATCAATTCCCTTCTCAAATCTCTCAAGTTTTTGGTAAAAATTTCATCGAGAAACCGTTGTTTCTTCGACGACAATTCTGCTCTTACAAGACAACACAATTCTGCAGCAAACCTCCATTGATTTCTATCAAACCTTTACTACCATCTACCACAGATCTAAAACTTTCATCCACAGCCCTAAAACTTCACTAAACCACACCCTCAAACTGCACCAAAAACAGCCACAAAACAAGCCTAAACCGTAGCCTACATCCAACAATCCACCAACCCTTTCAACCATCACTTCTCTCAACCTATACATGCCTTTAACCCAACAACAAAAGAGAGATTTTGACATCACAGATTTGGAGGCATATACTATGGCATCTAAGGAGGTAATCAATGCTAAATTTGAAGCCTTCGAGGCATGAATAGAGGATAAAATTCGGACTATCTTTACCAAACTCAGTTTGGGCCGACCACCAAGCCTGAAGAAATCACATCAAGGAGAGAGCTCTAACCAATTGCACCAAGCCCGAAGAGATAACTTCCAAGAGAGGGGAGGCTCTATGACTGACCCCAATTATCCACACATGAGAGTGGACTTCCCTAGATGGGAAGAAGGAGACCCGATTGGTTGGATCTCGTGCGCGGAGCGATATTTTTGGTACCACAAAACTATGGATGCATCTATGGTGAAAATTATAGCTATTTGAAGGCGATGCCATATAATGGTTTGACTAATTTGAACACACTCATGGAGTCCTCTCATGGTGATAATTCAAAAAAGGATTGCTGATTCGCTTCGGACCAATCGATTACTAGAACATTGACAAACAACTAGCAAAGATCCAACAAACCTCCACCATTCAAGAGTACCAAACCAGGTTTGAAAGGTTATCTAATCAAACTCATGATTGGTCTCAAAAATATCTATTGCGGACCTTCATTGAGGGCTTAAAGCCAGAGATCTTGGGAGAAGTTAAAGCATGACAACCGTATATGCTTATGGCAGCCATCTCTTTTGCACGATTTCAAGAGAAATAATTGAACCATGAAGCCCGGAGGACTAGAGTCCCTCCTCGACTGGCAATACTGAAGCCCTTAGCCCCTCTCCTACTATCTACCGAGTTCCTGCACCAAAAAGGTTGATAAGAGAAGAGTTTCGGGAGCGATATTGGAAGGGGTTATGTTGGCACTATGATGAACCGTGGAGCTGTGAGCATTGTTATAATAAAGGGAGACTTCTTATGATTAAACCAGTAGAAGAAGAGGTCATTGAACATCTAGAAGAAAGCCTTGAACATGAAGAAGAAGAAAGTTGGAGGCCTTCTCAAACAACAATCGATCACTGTTCTCATCGACACGGGCAGCACTAATAACTTTTTAAATAGTAAGGTTGTAGCTCGGATGGCACTACATACCGAAGGTTGCAGCAAGTCCCATGTAAAGTTTAACATCCCATTATTCCCACATCGGAAGTGGGCAATGTGTATGATTAGCTTATATGGGCCTGATGAGTGTACTACGTTAACTCCCGCTTAAGCATTTTGGTCCACGGTTGAAGGACCAAAATGGAGTTATTGGCCAGTTAACACATCAAACCCAGGTCGTGACATTTGGTATCAGAGCCGACCTAGCATTTGGGCAGGGTGAGAGGGCTCGAGTAGGAAAGGGCTACCCGTGGATGGAGTCGAGAACTCATCACGACGTGGAGCCACCATTGAGTTAAACCTCACATGCATTATGCTAGAGTTCGATCTGGGTTATGTCAGGCCTTGACGAGGACGTTAAGCTAATTGAGTTGGGGATATTGTAACATCCCATTAGTCCCACATCGGAAGTGGACAATGTGTATGATTAGCTTATATGGGCCTGATGAGTATACTACGTTAACTCCTGCTTAAGCATTTTGGTCCACGGTTGAAGGACCAAAATGGAGTTATTGGCTAGTTAACTCATCAGACCCAAGTCATGACATAAAGGTCACCAACAGTAGAACCCTAAAGTGCGACCAAAGATGCCCATAGGCGAAACTATTGTTGTAGGACCAACAACAGATAATTGCATATTTCTTCCTCCTCCCTTTTGATGATCATGAAGTCATGCTCAGAATTGAATAGTTGATGACATTAGGTGATGTTTCCTAGAATTTTATGAAACTAATTATGAAATTTTACAATAAGGGGAAACAGGTGATACTACACGGGAAACGTGATGGCAACATAACGATGATTTGCACACAACAAATGGAGAAGGTTTTGCATAAAGCATGCAGGCTTTTTGGTACAACTTGAGCAGCAAACTAAGGGAGAGCCAATAGAATTTCAAGATCAAAACCTACTTCCTTTGCTTGTTGAATTTTCAGATATATTTGACGAACCACACAACCTACCTCTTACCTATCGGCATGATCATTGTATAATGATTCTTCCAAGCAATTCTCCAGTAAATACTCAATCATATTAGTATCCACATCTCCAGAAGGATGAAATAAAAAGGATTGTAAAAGAGATGCTCGAAACAGGAGTTATTAGGCCAAGTTGTAGCCCCTACTCTTCATTGGTGCTCCTTGTACGAAAGAAGGACGAAACATGGCGATTGTGTGTTGATTACCGAGCTCTCAATGGCATAACCATCAAAGAAAAATACCCTATTCTAATAGTAGATGAATTGCTAGATGAAAGAGAGCATAAATCTTCATAAAGCTAGACCTTAGATCCAGGTATCATCAAATACGAGTGTGTGAAGAAGACATACCGAAAATCACCTTTCGAACACACAATGACCACTACGAATTTTTGCTTTCTTCAACAAAAGGTGGAATATCTTGGGCATATCATATCAAAGGAAGGTGTGATGGTGGACCCCTCCAAAATAGAAGCAATGCAGAACTGGCCAATCCCGAGGAATATAAAATTGCTACGTGGCTTTCTTGGTTTAATAGGCTACAACCGCAAGTTCATGAAAAACTATAGAAAGATTAGTGCACCACTCACTTCTCTACTAGAAAATGATACCTTCCAATGGTCGGACAAAGCCTCCGCTGCCTTCGATAAACTTAAGGCAGCCATGATGACGATGCCGATGCTAGTGCTACCAGATTTCAACTAACCCTTCATCATTGAGGCCGATGCATCTGGAATAGGAATTGGAGACGTTCTCATGCAAGATAGTCGACTACTCACATACACTAGCAAGGCATTGTCTCCCTCCCATCAAAACATGTCAACATATAATAAGGAGATGCTCGTCATTGTGCACGTAGCAATGAGGTGGAGATCGTACTTGATCGAGCGATGCTTTCAAATCAAGATCGACCATAAAAGCCTAAAATATTTCTTAGAGCAGAAGACATCTTCCCCCGAGCAGCAAAAATGAGTAACAAAGCTTCTTGGATATGATTATGAAATAACTTACAAAAAGGGGAAAGAGAATGTTGTTGTAGATGCGCTTTCAAGGTTCCAAGCAAGCTGAATTTTTAGCCATTTCACTTTCGACTAATGACTTCCTTAAGGATATTCAGAGGGAATGGCAGAAAGATCCGGAGACTATTAAGATCATAAAAAAAAGAAAATTGGAGGAAGAACCAAGCTCCGTGGCTCATTATAATTGGGACTCAAAAGAATTACTCTATAAGGGCACTAAATTGAAAATGAGTACGGTGTATCACCTGCAAACCGACAGCGAAACGGAAGTGGTAAACAAGTGCTTAGAGACAGCCCAAAGCCACCCACTAAATATGACTACCCAAGGAGAACTCCATACCTAGTCGAGTGCCATTATTGATCGACGGATCGTGACTCAACGACGATAACCCACTACTGAAGTGCTAATATAGTAGGGGACTTACCAAAAGAAGGTGCCACTTAGGAGAACTATGACGACTTGAAGATTAAATTCTCAAAATTCATGGATTGTCAGCCTCGAGGACAAGGCTGATTTAAAGAGGGCGGGTTTGTTAGGACTCTAGCTAGGAGAGTCCTAATTGAGAGGGACATTCATGTAAAACTTACCTATTAAAGAGATAAAGAGGTCGGCTAGGGTTTGGAGGTTATTTCTTACAGAAGAATTAGGAGTTGTAAAGGAATAGGAGTCTTGAGTAGGAGTCTTAATTGAGTAGGAGTCTTGAGTACGAGTTCTATTAGGAGTTAGGGTTTAGAAACCCTATAAACAGAAATGTATTCATCCTCTTTTGATAAGCAATAAATGAATCTTTTCTGCAGCCTTTGAGTAGCAACTTGGAGGAAGGAACCCCTATAGAGTTCCAAGGAGGCCGATCCCCTAAAGAGATCAGCTTATAATCTGCAAGGTTTCTAACAATTTTACT
Organism: Musa acuminata AAA Group; assembly: GCF_036884655.1. Lineage (NCBI taxonomy): Eukaryota > Viridiplantae > Streptophyta > Magnoliopsida > Zingiberales > Musaceae > Musa > Musa acuminata. The sequence goes on from NC_088327.1 coordinate 28,941,077, forward strand.
TTGAGCAATTTATCTTTACTACAAACCTCTTTAATAGCTTACTACTTTCAAGATATTTATAAAACGATTTTCATTGGAAACATATTTAATTAAATGAAGTTTTGAACCAACGTAATTTTTACCGCTGCACTAATTCACCCCCCCTCTTAGTTCCGACCCCTTCCTAATACTTCCGACGAACATCCGGACTTCCGTCGAACTCTCAAACTTCCATTGAGATCTCGATCTTAACTCTGGTACAACACCTGCTTTATATCTTACTACCATCATAGTTAATCCTATACACTTTTCTCAACATATAGATTAGATCAAATAAATTATAATTGACTTCATCATCAAAATCCGAGATTCAACAATTACCTCATGCAAGTAGTGATGAAAGGCTATGACAAAACATTTTATAAATGCATGAAGTGTTTATACATATCTTGATGTTTAATACATGGAAGTAATTGACAAATGCATCTCTCACGGATTTCACTCTTATGAATTTTTAATGAGAAATGAATTTGATGTAATGCTCTTTTCACTATGAAGTTTTATTCGTGAATTTCTCCTATATGTGATACTCCTCTCCCATGAATAACTGAAGGAATTCCAATGGATATATTAATCCTTGAAAGATGAATTTTCGTGTGTGATAATGAAAGCATGTGTGTTATAATTTTCGTAGGGATTTGATTTCATATGGATATCTCGATACTTTTTATAAATTCCTTCCTTCTCTTTGTCAAAATGAAAGCATGTTTTAACGAAAACTTATTTATCATTTTTGACTTGATTCAAATCATTTCACAAATTTAGTTCTTAATGGATTCCCTTCTTACCTTCTTTCCTCTTCTTCATGCAATATATGATGACAAAGGGGGAGAATTTGTTGGAATCTATCATTTTAGTGTTGATAACATTTAATGATGAAAACTTTTGAGTGTGAAACTTGCTTGATTTTTTTAACCACACTTGCATTGTTAAATTGTTCACCTTTTTATTGATGACAAAGGGGGAGAAATAATAACAAAATGTGGTAAATTGATGACAAATGTATGCAATGTATTTCATCATATATACTTGAAATATTTGCTTGATAAATTTTTTTTATTATGATAAGATATCTAGAGCTTAACTTGCCATTTTATAATTGATATATTGCCATAGAATGATGAATTGCTATCTTTGTCATCTTTCATATTTGAAATATCATACTTGAAAATGGATGTCATGCCTTGACATCATTTTGATAAATACTTGGTATCGTATTTTGAGAATGATAGATCAAGATATGAATCATGATGTGCATGTTGATAAGTTTAATAAACTTATCTTATCAGTTTGTTTCTTGAATTCAAATGTCTTGAATTCAAGAATATCTTTTATCAAGTATGGCATATAGATAGGGGGAGTTAAGGTTAACTCTGTCATTAATTGATTGTCATCATCAAAAAGGACGAGATTGTTGAATCTCATATTTTGATGACGAAGTCAATTGTAAATTGTTTGATCTAATATCTATATGTTGAGAAATATGTGCAAGATTAATTACGATAGTAGTAAGACATAAAGCAGGGTTTGTGCCGGAGTCAAGATCAAGATCTCATTAGGAGTTCGAGAGTTCGACGGAAGTCCGGACGTTCATCAGAAGTTTTACGGGAACCAATCGAGAAGTCTAGAAGCTTGTCAAAGAAGCTTGTCAGAACTTGCCAAGAAGATCATTGTGACGTCCTGGAGCTTGCCCGGAGTTCGCCGGAACATTGCCGAGAGTTCGTCGGATGTTCGCCGGAAGTACGCTGGAAGCTCACCGAAAGAGCAATTGATGTACCGGAACAAGCAGCACTGTAATCATGTCTTAGTTATCATAGTTAGAGTGTAAATTAAGTTAGGATTGGGGGGTGATCCCAATAACTTAATTAGGGGCCAATTGGGTCCTTAATAAGGTTGAATTAGGCCGAATTGAGCACCTAATTCAGCCCATAAAAATATGGTCAGCGGTGGCACCTCTAGGAAGGTAGTGCCCCATGTTTTCTAGGTGGTGGTACCGCCTAGACTGGGCGGTGGTACTACCGGCAGCAATGCTGCCAGCGATGGTATCGCCCCTGTTTGGCGGTGGTACTACCCAGAGTCAAATCAGCGATGGTAGTACTGCCTAGTAATAGTGGTGGTATCGCTAGTACCCCGAATTCTGGGGATGTGATACCTTTTTACTCCAATTTTGAAGCCATTGGGGCCTATAAAAACCCAACCCTTTTTTGCATGAGAGGGTATGAAAGTATTGGCTTAATCTTAAAGTCTTGAGTTATAAAAGTATTGCATAAGAGAGTTGTCCTCCTTCATCTCTTAGCCTTGTAACTATCCAAGAAAGAGGAATGAGACTTGTAAGGGTTATCTCCTAAACCCGGGAAAAGGAGAAAGCGTTGTAAAGAGATGTTCGATCTTCACCTATTGAAGGAAGGCCTTTAGTGGATGTCGATGACCTCGTCGGAGGAGGAATCTGAATATGGATGTAGGTCACATTGACCGAACCACTCTAAATTCTGGTTTGCTTTTCATTTGTTCAATTTATATTACTACAAATCTCCTTAATCTTCTCTTGCACTTTTATGAAAGCTTTCAAGTTGAACTTCTCTCCGAAACTGATTGAATCGAAGTCATTTTCGTCAAAATTGGTTTTAATCAAAACGAACATTTTTTTGAAATCGTAAAAGTTTTCCATTGCACTAATTCACCCCCCCTCTTGGTGCCACTCTTAATCCTAACAAAAACTGCATATATTAAGGATTATGTTACCTAGGGAGATTGTATATCCCTGAAACCCTACAGATCTCTAGGAGAGGGTGAATGATACCCGTGTGATGCAAAATGGGGGGGGGGGGGGTAAAGTAGAATAGATTTTGAAAGAAATCCGATGGTACAATTTTTCAAATAGAAAATATACAAACTCACGATAATACTTCAATAAGATTGAAAAACAACTTACCACCAAGTTTAAAATCACAAAGGGATACAGAAAGTTCACCACACCAAGAAAATTAAACAAGGATATAAAACTGAAAATAAAAGACTCACCATATAAGGAAGCATCCAAGAGATATAGAGTTTAAGGGAGAACTCCAAGAGAGCTTCTGCCAAAATATCATCAATTTCTAAAGTTCTTTTCTAGGCTCTAAACACCAAAATTAGTACTAGTGCATGAAGTAACTCTTTATGCATAGGAAATTTTGAAATTAAGTGTTTTACAATTGCTAACCAACTCCTTTAATGCATTCCTTGATCATATAGAAAAGCACCTTGAAACAGCTTTAACTTTGTATAGGGAATATGCTGATGAGCTGTCATATTTGAGTGGGCTGAGTTGAAGACTATGAGGCAACATTATTTATCAAAAAAAATATCATAGCATCAGCAAGGTCCATATGTGTAACATCCCTCATTTCTGAATTTTCGAATAAGTTTCTAATTATAATATAAGTATCTATTTTAAATTTGATAAAAAGTCAAAGTATGAATCTGAGAACTTATTCATAAGATTTGGAGGATTTGTTCAAAAAAAAATCTGAAGACCTATATGTAAACCCTGAGGACCTAATCGTAAATATAATAATACAAGGACTAAACTACAAAATGCACAAAAATACAAATCCCACCGTTTAAGCCTCTCTGCCTTCGTTCTTAAGGAAGCAGAGAAGGCAGCTGCGTGGATGATCAGGGAAAGAAAGAAAGAAAAAAGAAGAAAATTGGGGCTTTAAGGTTTCTTGCTCAAATCTTCTCATTTAGGGCCATAATTCTCAAAGACAAGTATTCTAACCCCATCCTACAGAAGTATTAGTCTATGTTCCTATATTGATTCTGAAAGATTTATGCTTAGACTCTCATATTTCTCTCTTTGGACATAAAACCAAGGATCTGAAATTTTTTTGGTAAACAGACCCCTATACACTTTTTCAGCTATAAATTTTAGCACCAAATGTAGATTCAGGCAAGACCTAGGTCGTTTGAAATTAGACTCTTATATCTTTCTTTTGACACTGATTTTGTAGATTTTGGACATTGAACACTTACCCAAACGTATGTTTCAAATGAGCCTATAGATGCTGCAGAACAGGGATCAAAATTTCTGACCTTTCGATACTAAAATACCTATAAGTCCCTGTTGGAAATTCTGATTTGTACCAAACTGATTTCATCTGAAACTAGACTTGTAAATCTTTCTTCTGACATATTGACTGAAAAATTTGGAATTCAAATGCCTACCCTATTATCTGTTGAATTCGACCCTATGAATTCTGCAAAACAGTGATTTTGTTTTTGACCTTGTGTTACCAAATGAAAGGTAACTCCTTGTTGGAAACCATGATTCATACGAAAATTGTTTCAACAGAAAATAGATTGATATATCTTTCAACAGTAGCTTTCTTAAGGGTATTGGAGTATAATTGATAGTCTGAAGTATTTGTTCAATGTGCCTCTTAAATTCTGTCAAAAATCGAGCTTTGATCGATTTCGCGTATTCTGTTTCATTCATTTGGAAATAGATTCCATTCAGTCCCTTTCGCTCAATTGAGGCTTATGTTGGTGCTTGAATTCTGGTTTGATCTTATCTATAAATTATTTATATTCTTGAATCCTTTTGTGTAATGTTTATGCTATATCGCATTGACACATATAGGCACATGTATATCCCATTGTTCCGCATTTGCTTTCGATATGTGCCTATTCTAGTTTCATTCCTTTAGATATTGAATTCATCTAACCTTCTTATTTGAATGGAGCTATATATGATTGCTTGGAATCCGTGTATACTCTTGCTTTCATTTCATTCCAAAACTGAATACATTTGTGAGAAATTGTTGCTTGCATCGTATTGACTTGTAAAGGCACATGTACATTTTGTTGTTCCGCGTGTGCTTCCGATATATGTTATTTATTGTTCATACTACCTTTTGTACTCTGGTGTTATGGAATAATGTGAACCTTTGTCAGAAATGGTAAAGGGAGTTATGCATAGAGCCTGCGATGCTCTGCCGGCCCCCTCTGACTTCACCTAGACGTGGGTGGATGGAGCTCCCAAACGTGGGAGACTTCTGTCTAGTGGTCATTCAGAAATGGATGAATCACATTCTGTCTGTGGTCCCACTACACCTTCTGTATGTTTGATATGATATCCAGAGCTTTGGTTATGTGTTTTTGTACATGCTTTGGATAAGAATGATATGAATGCAACGTCAAAAACGACGTTTGAGCTTCTGTTTGGTATTTGTTATTGATATGCTCCGAAATGTTCCATACGCCGTTGATATGCTCCGAAACATTTCATACGCCACTGATAAGCTCCAAAACATTTCATTTGTTATTTATATGCTCCGAAATGTTTCATTCATCGTTGATATGCTTCGAAATGTTCCATACGCCGTTGATATGCTCCGGAACATTTCATATACCATTGATAAGCTCTGAAATGTTTCATTCATTGTTGATATGCTTCGAAATGTTCCATACGCCGTTGATATGCTTCGGAACATTTCATACGCCATTGATAAGCTCTGAAATGTTTCATTCATTGTTGATATGCTTCGAAATGTTCCATACGTCATTGATTTGCTCCGGAACATTTCATACGTCATTGATAAGCTCCGAAATGTTTCATCTGTTATTGATATGCTCCAAAACGTTTCATTCATTGTTGATATGCTCCAATTACTCTATGCTCCATCTGTTATGAACCAAATATGTTTGATTGAAATGACAATTGTGATTCTGCACCTAATGATATTACGTCTATGAATTCTTATATTCTGCCTTGCATTTTGAAACTTTATCCCTTCGGAAATTGTCCTCTTTTGACATGGATATGTTAGTCACTTGCTGAGCTCTATATGCTCACCCCGTTGTTGTATAAATTTTTCAGGATAGCTTGTCGCTTGCTTAAATGTTAAGATTGGGTTGAGGCGGTGGAAAGCTAAAAGATTTTGGGCAGATCTTTATTAGTATATATGTTTTTGTTGTATAAGCACACGCTGCATCCAATGAAATGTTGACGATGAATCTAAACTTGTGGATTTTGTATAAGTTTAAAGGACCTCTCATGTTTAAGATTCTGGAATGTTAAGTTTAATGTATGATGATATGAACTTGTGGTGAATAGTTGGAGTTCTGATTGTATAATTTATTTAGCTTGTGGATTTATAAATGTTGTTCATGTTTGACAAGTTGGCTTAGGTTGCCATAAATGTGAATTATCGAGTGATGTGATATATGATTATAAAATGCACAGGTTTTATATATGTGAATTTGATAGAATGTTTTTCAGTGTCCTCAAATGTGTGTTTGGATCCTGGATTGGTTTGCGATGAAAGTTTTAATAATATCGCTTTTATTTTGAGGGGCGTGACATTTGGTATCAGAGCATGGTTTGAGGATCACTGGAATATTTGATATGTTGACGTGCAAAATATATTGAGGTCTAGTGAACTATAGTGATTGGTGAAAATTTTCTTTGATGTATTTTAGGAATCAAGGATGATGAGGTAATTTGGTCCTCCTATTTCAATTGTTTCTGATTAATTAAGTGGGATGAAAGGGTTGATCGAGGATATCAAATCAGAGTAGCGCAATGAAAGCATGGTGAGCCTAATTTCATTGGTGGTAGAAAAATGAATGATGCAAATGGAGAAGATATTTGATATACAAAATTGTTCTGATGATCGAAAAATTTCTTTTGCCACCTTATATTGGAAGTAGCGGCTAATTATTAATGGCAACAATGAAAAGAATTTTTGGAGATATGTGGCAAGAATAATAAGGACAAGTTTACCAATAAAAATATGATTGGAAATGAATCAGAAAGTAATAACAAAAGGGTCAAGATATTTGGATTTGAAATGGGAAGTCACTACAAAAGACTCAATCACGTGTGAATTGCAAGTTAAATTATGAAACAAGTTTGTGCTTTCGGGTGACTGGAGTCTATTTTGCTTGTGGAAAGTTGGATCATAAAATAAAAGACTACCCTTTGAACAAGAAGAAAGAGTCACTGTCTCTTAAATCATCAGCCCATGTCAGAGTGTATGCTATCACTGAATATGTTTTTAAAACTTCTGAATTAGTGATCGAAGGTATTATGCATGTTTATGAAAGAATGCAAATATTTGTTTGACCATGGGTCTCATCTATGATTTGATTCGTAATATTTTGCTTATCACTTGGGCATTCAACCTAGACCACTACATTATGTGATATATGTTAAATACGATCATTGGAGATTCTTTGATAATGAACTTGAATTTGGTCCTCTTGTCTGATTTTTATTGGAGAACTTGAACTTTTGCTGATTTAGTTCTCCTAGAGATTTGGAGTTTTGATATTATATTTGGTATGGATTGGCTATCTTCCTATCATACCAGTATGGATTGGTATATAACAAATGATTGCTTTTTGCATATTTGATCAGTCGATCTTTTATTTTCAGAGTATTGGACATGATTTATCTCCTTGCTTAATGTATCCCAGGATGACTTGTTTGGATTACCTCTAAACGTGACTTTGCTTTTGATTTGGTCTTTGGGACAATCCCAATATCTAAGCCTTTCTACAGAATGATATCATTTGAGTAAGTGGAATTAGAAAAGCAACTAGAAGGACTATTAAATAAAGATTTTATTTGGCTTAATATTTCGTCATAGGGTGCTTCGGTGTTAGTTAAAAAGATCGAGGGAACATTGAGGCTTTGTATTGTATTTAGATAGTTGAATCAGGTGACCATCAAAAACAAGTATCCCATACCCAGAATTGATGATTTGTTTGATCAACTGCAGGGTGCACAAGTATTCTCTAAGATTGATCTGAGGTCAGGTTACTATCAGTTGAAGATCAAGGAGGAGGATATTCCAAAAACAACTTTTAGAACTCGATATGGTCACTATGAATTCTTGGTGATGCCTTTTGGTTTGACTAATGCCCCTGCAGCTTTTATGGAACTAATGAATAGGATATTTCAACCGCTATTAGATGATTGTGTAATTGTATTCATTGATGACATATTGGTGTATTCAAGGAGTAATCAGGAGCATGAGGAACACTTGAGAAATGTATTGTCCATATTAAGAGAAAAGAAGTTGTATGCAAAGTTCAGCAAATGTGAATTTTGGTTGAATAAAGTTGCTTTCTTAGGCCATGTGATTTCAGGGAAGGGTATATCTGTTGATCCAAAGAAAGTGGAAGCTAAAGTTGAATGGGATGTACCAACAAATGTAACAGAAGTTAGAAGCTTCTTGGGCATGGCAGGTTATTACAGGAGATTTATGGAGGGATTTTCTCGAATCGCTCAACCTCTCACCAACCTCACTAAAAAGAATATGAAATTTGTATGGGGTGATGATTATGAGCAAAGTTTTCAAGAGTTAAAAAGAAGATTAACTAGTGCCCCTATTCTCACTATTCCAAGTGGTAGTGAGGGATTTGTAGTTTATACTGATGCTTCAAGAAAGGGCCTTGGATGTGTTTTGATGCAGGAAGGGAGAGTGATTGCTTATGCTTCTAGGCAACTAAAAGGTTATGAACTGAATTATCCAACTCATGATTTGGAATTGGCAGCAATTGTTTTTGCTCTAAAGATTTAGAGACATTATTTGTATTGTCGACAATTTGAAATCTTTACTGATCACAAGAGTTTAAAATATATTTTCACTCAGAAAGAGTTAAACATGAGGCAACGAAGATGGATAGAACTTCTGAAGGATTATGATTGTGCCATCCGTTATCACCCGGGCAAAGCCAATATTGTAGTTGATGCACTTAGTAGAAAATCTACAAGTTTTATGGCTAGTTTGGTCGTGAAGCAATGGAAGTTATTAGAAGAAAATTTTGATTTGAATACTATGAGGAAAGAGCAAGACTCAATGATATTGATGGCCTCCATTCAGGTGCAATCTGATCTTATTCAATAAATTAAGGAAGGACAATTACGAGATCCATGTTTAATCTACTTGAGGAATGAAGTAGAAAAGGAATTGAAGCCAAAATTTCAAGTTTCAAAGGATGGCCTATTGAGATTTGGGGATAGAGTATGTGTACCTAATGAACCAGATATCAAGAACCAAATCCTAAAGGAAAGTTAAGCCCAAGATTGGGTTGGTTCTGTCGCTTACAAGATTGTCTTACCACCATCGTTGTGCCTTATCCATAATATATTTCATGTTTCGATGATTAGAGAGTATATACCTGATCCTTCTCATATCATTAAGTATGAGTTGATTTAGATCGATAAAGATTTATCTTATGTGGAAGAGCTTACTCAGATTGTTGATAAGAAGGAAAAGATCCGAAGGAATCGGGTCATCCCTCTGGTTCAAGTAATTTGGAGACATCATTCTGGAGAGGAAACAACCTGGGAGCTAGAGGAGGAAATGAAAAAAGTGTATCCCAATCTTTTCATCGATAGAGGTATGATAAATTTAGAAGACTAAATTTTTCTTTTAAGGGGGGGAGAGTGTAACATCCCTCATTTCTGAATTTTCGTATAAGTTTCTAGTTGTAATATAAGTATCTATTTTAAATTTGATAAAAAGTCAAAGTATGAATCTGAGAACTTATTCATAAGATTTGGAGGATTTGTTCAAAAAAAAATCTGAGGACCTATATGTAAACCCTGAGGACATAATCATAAATATAATAATACAAGAACTAAACTGCAAAATGCACAAAAATATAAATCCCACCGTTTAAGCCTCTCTGACTTCGTTCTTAAGGAAGCAAAAAAGGCAGCTGTGTGGATGATCAGGGCAAGAAAGAAAGAAAGAAGAAGAAGAAGAAGAAGAAGAAGAAGAAAATTGGGGCTTTAAGGTTTCTTGCTCAAATCTTCTCATTTAGGGCCATAATTCTCAAAGGCAAGTGTTCTAACCCCATCATACAGAAGTATTAGTCTATGTTCCTATATTGATTCTGAAAGATTTATGCTTAGACTCTCATATTTCTCTCTTTGGACATAAAACCAAGGATCTGAAATTTTTTCGGTAAACTGACCCCTATACACTTTTTCAGCTATAAATTTTAGCACCAAATGTGGATTCAGGCAAGACCTAGTTCGTTTGAAATTAGACTCTTATATCTTTCTTTTGACACTAATTTTGTAGATTTTGGACACCGAATACTTACCCAAACGTCTGTTTCAAATGAGCCTATAGATGCTGCAGAACAGGGATCAAAATTTCTGACCTTTCGATACTAAAATACCTATAAGTCCCTGTTGGAAATTCTGATTTGTACCAAACTGATTTCATTTGAAATTAGACTTGTAAACCTTTCTTCTGAAATATTGAATGAAAAATTTGGAATTCAAATGCCAACCCTATTATCTGTTGAATCCGACCCTATGAATTCTGCAAAACAGTGATTTTGTTTTTGACCTTGTGTTACCAAATGAAAGGTAACTCCTTGTTGGAAACCATGATTCGTACGAAACTTGTTTCAACAGAAAATAGATTGATATATCTTTCAACAGTAGCTTTCTTTTGGGTATTGGAGCATAATTGATAGTCTGAAGTTTTTGTTCAATGTGCCTCTTGAATTCTGTCAGAAATCGAGCTTTGATCGATTTCGCGTATTCTGTTTCATTCGTTTGGAAATAGATTCCATTCAGTCCCTTTCGCTCAATTGAGGCTTATGTTGGTGCTTGAATTCTAGTTTGATCTTGTCTATAAATTATTTATATTCTTGAATCCTTTTGTGTAATGTTTATGCTATATCGCATTGACACATATAGGCACATGTATATCCCATTGTTCCGCATTTACTTTCGATATGTGCCTATTCTAGTTTCATTCCTTTGGATATTGAATTTATCTAACCTTCTTATTTGAATGGAGCTATATATGATTGCTTGGAATCCATGTATACTCTTGCTTTCATTTCATTCCAAATCTGAATACATTTGTGAGAGATTGTTGCTTGCATCGTATTGACTCGTAAAGGCACATGTATATTTTGTTGTTCCGCGTGTGCTTCCGATATATGCTATTTATTATTCATACTGCCTTTTGTACTCTGGTGTTGTGGGATAATGTGAACCTTTGTCAGAAATGGTAAAGGGAGTTATGCATAGAGCCTGCGATGCTCTGCCAGCCCCCTTTGACTTCACCTAGACGTGGGTGGATGGAGCTCCTAGACGTGGGAGACTTTTGTCTGGTGGTCATTCAGAAATGGATGAATCACATTCTATCTGTGGTCCCACTACACCTTCTGTATGTTTGATATGATATCCAGAGCTTTGGTTATGTGTTTCTGTACATGCTTTGGATAAGAATGATATGAATGCAACGTCAAAGACGACGTTTGAGCTTCTTTTTTGTATTTGTTATTGATATGCTCCGAAATGTTCCATACGCCGTTGATATGCTCCGGAACATTTCATACGCCACTGATAAGCTCCGAAACATTTCATTTGTTATTTATATGCTCCGAAATGTTTCATTTATCGTTGATATGCTTCGAAATATTCCATACGCCGTTGATATGCTCCGGAATATTTCATACGCCATTGATAAGCTCCAAAATGTTTCATTCATTGTTGATATGCTTCGAAATGTTCCATACGCCGTTGATATGCTCCGGAACATTTCATACGCCATTGATAAGCTCCGAAATGTTTCATTCATTGTTGATATGCTTCGAAATGTTCCATACGCCGTTGATATGCTCCGGAACATTTCATACGTCATTGATAAGCTCCGAAATATTTCATTTGTTATTGATATGCTCCGAAACGTTTCATTCATTGTTGATATGCTCCAATTACTCTATGCTCCATCTGTTATGAACCAAATATGTTTGATTGAAATGACAATTGTGATTCTGCACCTAATGATATTACGTCTATGAATTCTTATATTCAGCCTTGCATTTTGAAACTTTATCCCTTCGGAAATTGTCCTCTTTTGACATGGATATGTTAGTCACTTGCTGAGCTCTATATGCTCACCCCGTTGTTGTATAAATTTTTCAGGATAGCTTGTCACTTGCTTAAATGTTAAGATTGGGTTGAGGCGGTGGAAAGCTAAAAGACTTTGGGTAGATCTTTATTAGTATATATGTTTTTGTTGTATAAGCACACGCTGCATCCAATGAAATGTTGACGATGAATCTAAACTTGTGGATTTTGTATAAGTTTAAAGGGCCTCTCATGTTTAAGATTCTGGAATGTTAAGTTTAATGTATGATGATATGAACTTGTGGTGAATAGTTGGAGTTCTGATTGTATAATTTATTTAGCTTGTGGATTTATAAATGTTGTTCATGTTTGACAAGTTGGCTTAGGTTGCCATAAATGTGAATTATCGAGTGATGTGATATATGATTATAAAATGCACAGGTTTTATAGATGTGAATTTGATAGAATGTTTTTCAGTGTCCTCAAATGTGTGTTTGGATCCTGGATTGGTTTGCGATGAAAGTTTTAATAATATCGCTATTATTTTGAGGGGCGTGACAATATGAGCAAATTATAGCAAATTAGACACTCCCGTGTCAATCTCCCCTGGTTGAAAAAGACTTGTACTCAAGGCTTTGTTTGTTTTATCAATATGATTATGAAAAGGACTTAAATCAGCAACATTAACTGTTGGGGACACTGAATTTAATTCTTATCTAGGAGGTGTTAACCTAACACAAAATTTATAATATTATAATTCCACAAACATACCAGGATCCAATCACACATTTGAGAACACTGAGAAAATGTTCAAGTCATTCACATTCATAATTCCATAATCCATAAGACCTATGTAGTTTATAATCATATATCACATCACTCGATAGTTCACATTTATAGCAACCCAAGCCAACTTAACAAACATGAACAACATTTAGAAATCCCCAAGCTTAGTAATTTATACAATGAGAACTCTAACCATTTACCATAAGTTCATATCATCGTAAACTAGACTTAACATTCTGAAATTCCAAATAAGAGAGATCTTCTAACACTTTTACACAGTATATCTATTTCGGTTCATCGATAACATTTCATTATGTACAAAATATGCTTATATAACAATAACATAATAATCAACAAGACTTGCCCATAATTCTGAATAGCTCTCTACTACCTCAGCCCAATTCAAACATCTCAAAGAGTGACAAGCTGACCTGAAAGATTTATATAACAAAGGAGTGAGCTAAAAATAGCCCAACAAGTGACAAAGCATATTCACAACAAAAGAAACAGTTTTAAACAAGTAAGGTGTCATAATGTAAGGCAGAATACAAGAATTCTCAAGGATACTATCTCATTAGATACAAAATCATATGTGTCATTTCAATCGAAACATATTTGGTTCTAAAACAAATAGAGCATAGAGTAATTGGAGCATATCAATAGTGTAAGGAGCATATCCATGGCATATGGTATATTTCAAGGCATAACAAAGACATATAAAAATTTTAAAAACATATCAAAGAACAAAACATAAATAGAAGCTCAAATGTCACATGACGTTGCATTCATTTCATTCTTTTCCAAAGCATGCATAGAAACACAGTCAAAGCTTTGGATATCATGTCAAACACATAGAAGGTGAAGTGGGATCTCAAACATAATCTAGAGCATCACGGGCTCTAAGCACATACCCTTTACCATTTCTGGCAAAGATTCAGACAATCCTACAAACACCATAGTACAAAAGAGCATTGTGAACAATAAGGTTGGTACATATCGGAAACACATGCGGAAAAATAGAATGCATGTGCCTATACGAATCATTATGATGCAAACATGAACTTTACATGATAGCTGCAGGTGTACAAATAATTGAAGAACAAAAGTATATAGGAATTCAAGGTAATAATGTAAAGCTCAACTGAAGTAAGGGTTTTTGTCGAAATCAATTTCAAAAGAGAAGAAACAATAAGATGCGAAATCAACCAAAGCTTGATTATGGCAGAATTTGAGAGGTAGATTGTATGAATTATTTGGATAACTAATTATGCTCCAATTTATACAAAACAAGTGTCATTCGAAAGCTATGTCATTCTAGTTTTGGGTAAATTAAGATTACCAAGAATTGGAGACTACAACAGAGAGTTACAAATAATTTCGTAGTGGAAGGTCTGAAAATATCAGCTCTGTTTTACTAAATCCATAGGGTCGATGAAAATAGATGTTTAAGGTTACAATTGTACTCCAAAAATTTCAAATTAGGTAAGCATAGAAAGAATTTTGATTCTAGTTTTGTGTAAATCATACTTTGCATGAATCTGAGTTCCCAGCAGAAAGTTATAAGTAGTTAAGCAAAAAGAGGTCAGAAATTATAGTCCCTATTTTGCTGAATCTGTAGGGTTAATTCAAACAGAAGTTTTAGTAGGCATTTAAACTCTAAATCATTCAATCTCAATATCAAAATAAAAATCTTTAAGTCTACTTTCAAATGGATTAGGCTTTATATAAATAAGAGTTTAGTGCTAAAAGTTAGTTCCGAAATAGTGCATGAAGGTCAGATTATCAAAAAATTTTAGATTCATGGCTTGTATCAAAACGAAAGAAATATTTGGTTTTAAGCTGAAATCTTTCGATTTATGAAGAATTAAAAGAAATACAGAGATTAGGAATTACTGTGTGATGGGGTTTGAATACTTGTCTTAGAAGAGTTTGATTCCCAAATGTGGGGAACTGATGTGAAACCTCAAGCAAAGTTTCCTCTTTCTCTTTTCTTCTTCTTCTTCTTCTTCTTCTTCTTCTTCTTCTTCTTCTTCTTCTTCTTCTTCCCTTCTCTTCTCAAACCAACGTTGGCTGCAGTGTCATTTGTTTTTATCCTTTTATTTCTCCTCTAATGCATTAGATTTAGCTAATATAAGATTGCAATATGGCAAGCATGCAGGAAAGTATTGAATCTCAGATTTTGATGATGAAGTCAATTGTCATTTGGTTATTTAATCCATATGTTGAGATAAGTGTACAAGATTAACTATAATGATAGTAAGACATGTAGCAGGTGTTGCGCTGGAGTCAAGACCAAGATTACGTTGGGGGTTCGAAAGTTCGACGGAAGTCTGGACGATCGTCGGAGGTTCTGCGGGAACAAATCCGAAAAGTCCAAGAGCTTGCCAAAGAAGCTCGTCAGAAATCGCCAAGAGGATCGTCACAAGTCCAGGAGTTTGTCGGAAGTCCGCCGGAGCATCACCGAGGGTTCGTCGGATGTTTGCCGGTAGTTCACCGGAAGCTCGCCAGAAGAAGCGATTGATGCACCGGAACACGAGTTGCAGTATTAATGTCTTAAAATATTATAATTAGCATGAAGATTAAGTTAGGAATGGGAGGTGATCCCATTAGCTTAATCTGAGGTCAATTAGGCCCTTGACAGATCCAAATTGGGTCGAATGGATCAATTCATTCGGACCCAGATTTCTTGGCTGGTAGTGGCATCGCCTAGAAGCTCAGTCTCTGAGCGAAGTCAGGCAGTGGTACCGCTTGAGCTGGATCTCCAAGCGAAGTCAGGCGGTGGTACTGCCCCTATCAGGTGGTGGTACCGCTTGAGCTTAATCTCCAAGCGAAGTCAAGCGGTGGTACTACCCCTGTCAAGCGGTGGTCCCACCTGAGCTACGTCATCGAGCAGTGTCAGGCGGTAGTACTGCCCAGTTCTGGTGGTGGTACCACTAGGACCCCGAAAATTCGGGAGATGACACTTTTAAGCTCCAAATTCAAACCAGTTGAGGCATATATAAACCCCACCCTTTCCTGCATGAAAGGGCACCAAAAG
Source organism: Musa acuminata AAA Group (assembly GCF_036884655.1). Lineage (NCBI taxonomy): Eukaryota > Viridiplantae > Streptophyta > Magnoliopsida > Zingiberales > Musaceae > Musa > Musa acuminata. The sequence goes on from NC_088327.1 coordinate 28,956,814, forward strand.
CTTGCATTTATTATGAGAATTTGAGAGCTTAAAAGTGTTATAAAAGACTAAAAGTTATTCTCCCTCTTTTTTTCTAAGTTTTGATCATTCAAGAGAGGAGTGGAAATCTATAAGGGTTGTCTCCTAAGCCCGTCAAAAGGAATAAAGTTGTAAAAGGGTGATTGGCCTTCGCCTAATGAAGGAAGGCCTCTAGTGGACGTTGGTGACCTCATCGGAGGAGGAAGCCAAAAGTGGATGTAGGTCAAGATTGACCGAACCACTCTAAATCTCGATTTGCATTTACATTCTGCTCTCTATCTTAACTGCAAACTACCTCCGTTGCTTTACTTTAACTATACTTTTGTTTGATCTTAAGTTGAAGAACTTTCCAAAACAGTTTTCATCGAAAAACGCTTTCATCGTACAGACATCGTTTTAAACCAACGAAAGTTTTCCACTGCACTAATTCATCCCCATCCCCCCCCCCCCCCCCGCCCCCCCCCCCCACCCCTCTTAGTGCTCTTGATACTAACAATTGGTATCAGAGCAAGGTTCACTCTCAATCGGGTTAAAAACCAAGAGAGATGGCATACGCCGGAAACTAAGAGGGTCACTCTATTACATGTCAGCCTATGTTCAACAAGACGGACTACATTTATTGGAAGACCTGAATGAGGATCTTCCTTATTTCTATGGATTTTGAACTTTGGAATATTATTGAAAATAAATTTTCAAAGTCTTCTCTTCCAATAATTGATTGGAATGAATTGGAGAAGAAGACTTTCGCTCTTAATGCAAAGGCTATGAATGCCTTATTTTGTGTGCTTGATAAAAACAAGTTCAATCGTGTTTCAATTTATGAAACCGCATTTGATATTTGGTATACACTCAAAGCGACTCACGAAGGTACAAGTAGAGTGAAAGAGTCAAAAATCAATCTTTTAGTACATTCTTATGAACTTTTTCGAATGAAACCGAGCGAGACTATAGATGACATGTACACCCGTTTCACGGATGTCGTCAATGGTCTAAAAGGACTTGGTAAAAGTTTTTCGGATTTTGAGCTCGTCAATAAAATTCTAAGATCCCTTCCAAAGAGTTGGGACCCTAAAGTTACTGCTATTCAAGAGGCTACAGATTTAAACAACTTCCCTCTTGAAGAATTAATCGGGTCAATGACCTACGAAATGAATTGCAAAGCTCAAGAAGAGCAAGAAGACATCCTTCCAAAGAACATGAAGGATATGGCACTTAGAACTCTAGAAGACCACTTGAGAGAAAACTCAAATAATGAGGACTTTGACGATGACTTGGCACTTCTAACAAGAAAATTTAAAAAATTCATTAAAAGAAACAAATTTAAAAATGACACTAAAAATAAACTTGAACCGAAAATGGACCAAGTTATTTGCTACGAATGCAAGAAGCTGGGACACTACAAAAGTGATTGTCCCCAAGACAAGAAGAGAACATCAAAGAAGAAGGTGCTCAAAGTAATATGGGATGACTCAAGCACGTTCGAAGAAGAGGAGTCCAACACCGAGCAAGTTGCTCATTACGCCCTAATGGCCAATGGAGAGGAGGAAACAAATTTAATTAATGTAGATTTATCATTTGATGAATTGTTAAATGCTTTCCATGACTTGTTTGATGAATGCAAAACAATTAGTAGAAAATATAATTGTTAAAAAAGGAGCATGATATTCTTATTAATAATTTTGATAAATTAAAAATTAAACATAATGATAGTTTAGCTCCATGTATGGAATTTCATGATCTAGAAACTCTCCAAAAGGAGAACTTGCTACTTAAGGACACCTTGAAGAAATTCGAGGTTGGTAGCAAGTCTTTGAATATGATCCTTATAAATAAGGGTCACGTTCCTAAAAGAAGTGGAATCGGATTTGTGAGAAGTCCTCACCAAAATCCAACCACCTTAATTAAGGACCCTATCTTGCATGTATTGCACCAAAATAAATACAACTTTTGTTGCAAACATGGACATAGAATTTATCATTGTCCATTCAAGAAAGTTAGTCCAAACAAATTGATTTGGGTTCCTAAAAGAACCATGATAAATTTCATGCAACATGATAAACAATTTAGATCAATTTTTGAGGCACCCAAGATTAAATAGGTACCAAAATATCATCCTTTCTTATAGAAATATTTACCATCATAAGCTAGGAGCAAGAGTTGATATCTTGCTTTTTGGGTACTCAATATTCATGACTCGAGATCCACGAAGACTCATGATGCTCTATAGCTAAAATGATAAAAAGAGGATTAGTAGAATTAATACTACTAATTACAGAGTGATACTGATACAATCTTGTTTGATCTCTCAAATTTTGAAACTCATAAATTCCCCTTCACACATCCTCTGGATTTCCGAATTCATCAGATTCATTCCTTTTTCATTTATTTTCGGATCCAACTATATCTTACAAAATCATGAACTTACGTCTTGCAAGTCAAGTTTATATATGATATAAATCATGAACTAGTGAGGCTAACAAACTTGCATAATAAGTCATGAACATGTCAAAAACTCTATACGACATTTGAAGTAGAGTATGTACTTCACAAGATCTATCATGAATGTACGAAATTTCTCATCTTGTGATGGAAACTTTTACATAATTATGTAATTAAGGTTGATTGCTCCACAAATAAAAACTCTCTTCAAATTGAAAACACCCACATCAGCCCACATAGCCCTGAAAGCAATGCTCACTACCTATAGGCGGTGGCACCGCCCAGCTGGCGGTAGCACCGTCAACTGTCACCGGTGGCAACCAGTTGCACCGCCCAGCCAGTAGTGTCACCACCCGCAATCTGCCCCTTTTAAACCGGAGCTAGGGCCGGCGGTATAACCTACCCCAACTCATTCTCTTCTCCTCCTAGCAGATCTAAACTCTCCTCCACCTCTATTCCTCCCTTTTAGCTGCCCAAAAATTGTCCATTTCGTGTAAGATCAAGAATCAATCCTTCATCCTCTTGAAGATCTCAACTAAAGTATTCTCTAAGAGGCTTTTGGTTGCTGTTTTTTATCATCTACTATTGCTCATTATTATTTTCCTAAATAGCAGTAGTTTTGGGCTCTAGAATATCCTATAGGGACAAAGGGTAGAGGAGATTAGAAGAATACTTTGATTCCACACTTTTTTATTCAAAACTATATGCCCAAAAATTTGCTTCCATAGAGTTTAGAAATGTTCATAAGGGAAAGTATATTGATCTAAATGAACTAAATGATTTAGAGATAATTCAATTGTTTGCAAATCTAGATCTATTCTCAATCCTACAAATAAGCGAACCCATCTACCATAGACTTGTTAGGTTGTTTTACAACAATCTACATGTAGATGAAGAAGAAAGAGTGTCTACCTATCTCTTAGGATAACATATATCCATTACGGATAGATTCATTTGCGACATGATAGGCTTCCCTGTAAAAGATAAAGGTCGTTATTTTAGAGGACTATGGGATGATGAAACAGTTAGGACCACATATGTTGATGCCTTAGGTACAATTTTTGGTAATCCCAACTTAGCGATACTTCGTAAAAGCTGTGAACATCTATTACCACTAAACACCAAAATACTTCATCATATCCTAATTAGTATCATTCTCCCTAAACAATACCATCACGATGAAGTGAGTCAAATGGAACTAGGAACCATGTACTGGATCATGAAAGGACATAACAATTGTTTTGGTTACCTTATCCAACAAAACATGATAGAAATATCTAAAAAAAATATGATGCTTCCATATGGTGGCATAATCACTAGAATGCTTAATGCCTACGATATTCCAATACTACCACCCAACGAAGAGGTGATAAAAGTAGATAGATTTAGCATAACAAATAAAAATTTACTTCATCGAATAAGATGTATATTTAGAAATGGTATGTGGGTTAGAATACTTAGAAGAACCGATCCCCCTCAACCTGAACCAGAACTAGAAATACCAATCTTTAGGGGTACTCAATCTCCTCCAACTAGTCCCTTTGAGGAATCACATCCATTTGAGCAAGCTCCAATATCATCTATCGAAGACATAGGGATTCGGATGGATCGCTTTGAACAAAGACAAGATCAGCTTGAACATCGCTAAGATCAAATCCTATTTTAGCCGTAGTAAATTCATTCATAATTTGACTCTTTATTTAGGCATTTTAATTTTTCACCACCTGAATGAACATGTATGTGTGGACACAATTTCTTCTTGTCTTGTTGTAACATTATGTTGTTGTAAACTCTTTATACTACTCACCTTGATCATAATGCCCCTTGCCTTGATGATTGGTAATCCTTGATATGTTTTACTTGATGTATTATTTGGTGAGCATATATAGAGTTAGGAATATTAATTGAACACCGTTTTTGGATTTTCCTTGAATCTCTTTATGCTACTCATTTTCGGATTTTCCTTGATCACTTAAATTCCACGTTGAGAGTTTTACATAAATTTGACATGATTGAATGCTTCAATAACATGCTTACTTTATAAATTGAAAATCTTATGCCTTGGTTTCCATGATGAGCATGTTATATTCTCATTGTGATTTGAGAAGGTTCATTCATATATCGGATTCTTAATCCTTGAGTACTACAAAACTTTGTCTGAATGCATGAATTTATTAAATTTATTTTTCGGACTTTCTTGATTCAATGATCAATCACTTAATTGCTATGATGAGAATTTTGCATGATTACATGGCTTAATAACATGTTAGAAATTATGTGTTTTGGATGCAAAACTTCCAGGGTAATGAGCATATTTTACGTTCATGATTGTGTTTGAAAATCCATAGCAAAATCTTGTCCGAATGAATGAATGTGTTAAATTTTACTTTCGGACTTTCTTGATCCTAACAATACATGATTTAATATTTCTCTTCCGGACTTAATGTAGCTTTCATAAGCCTATGTCATATCAAGTTTGTTTCATATCATTGATTTTTGACATATAGAATCAATTAATAAATGCATCTCTCATAGATTTACCTTGTGAAAAATATTTTTTCAAGAAATGGATTTGATGAAATGATTCCTTCTTATGAATTCATTCTTGATAAAGGAAGATTTTTAAAATGAAGTATGATTTAATCTCTTATTATTTTAAGTTCACAATGGCTTTCCTCCTTCATGCAAAACGTTAATGACAAATAAAAGGGAAGAAGTAATAAAAGCTATCTTCATGTCATATTTGCTTGAAAATTTTGTATAATTGGTATCCTATCACTTATTGTTGAAAAATGACATGAACCTTTTTATGACATGAATCATTACCATACTTATGCTTAAAATTTGCTTAAATCGTTCTCCTTTTTGTTAATGACAAAGGGGGAGAAATATGTGGTAAATTGATGATGGAATTGCTATAATTGTCATATTTGCATTATGCTAAGATATTATAGAAATATATGATAAATTGATGATAGAATTGCTATAATTGCTATGATTGCCATATTTGCATTATGTTAAGATATCAAAAGCTTGCATCGTAATTTTACTATATTGATATCTTAAAATATGTGGTAAATTAATGATAGAATTCCTATGCACGTGAAATGTTTGCATTAATGAAAAGATATCTAGAGCTTACATTGCAATTTTACAATGTTGACATCTTGCCATGTGATGAAATGCTATGATTGCTATACACTTGAAATGTTTGCATTGTGTTAAGATATCAAGAGCTTACATCGTAATTTTACAATATTGATATCTTGTCATGTGATGAAATGCTATGATTGCTATACACTTGAAATGTTTGTATTATGTTAAGATATCAAGATCTTACATTGTAATTTTACATATTGATATCTTACCATATGATGAATTGCTACGATTGCTATCTTTTATATTTGAAATATAAGACATGAAAATGGATGTCAAGCCATGATATCATTTTCAGAGAGATACATCATGATAAGAATCATGATGGGAGTATTGATAAGGTTAAATGAACTTAACTTATCAATATGTCTCTTGAATTCAAAGGCTTTGAATTCAAGAATAACTTATCAAATCCATATGTTAATTCAAAGGCTTTGATGATGAAGTTAATTGTCATTTAGTTATCTAATCCATATGTTGAGATAAGTGTATAGGATTAACTACGATGGCCGTAAGACATGCAGCAGGTGTTGCGTCAGAGTCAAGACCAAGATCATGTTGAGGGTTCGAGAGTTCGACGGAAGTCCGGACGGTCGTCGGAGATTCTGCGGGAACAAATCCGAGAAGTCCAAGAGCTTGCCAAAAAAGCTTATCGGAACTCTCCAAGAGGTTCGTCACAAGTCTAGGAGCTTGCCGAAAGTTCGCCGAAGCATCACCGAGGGTTCATCAGATGTTCGTCGGAAGTTCGCCGAAAACTCACCAGAAGAAGCGATTGATGCATCGGAATACAAGTTGTAGTATTAATGTCTTAAATATCATAGTTAGCATGAAGATTAAGTTAGGAATGGGAGGTGATCCCATTAACTTAATCTGGGGCCAATTGGGCCCTTGACAGACCCAAATTGGGCCGAATGGATCAGCCCATTCGGACCCAGATTTCCTAGCCGGCGGTGGCACCGCCCAGAAGCTCAGTCTCCGAGTGAAGTCAAGCAGTGGTATCGCCCCTGTCAGGCAGTGGTACCGCCTGAGCTCGATCTCCGAGCAGTGTTACCGCCTGAGCTCGATCTCCGAGCAGTGTTAGGCAGTAATACCGCCCAGTTCTAGCGGTGGTACCGCCAGGACCCCGAAAATCCGGGAGATGACACTTTTGAGCTCTAAATTCAAACCAGTTGGGGCCTATATAAACCCCACCCTTTCCTACATGAAAGGGCACCAAAAGCTTGCATTTATTCTGAGAATTTGAGAGCTTAAAAGTGTTGTAAAGGCTAGAAGTTCTTCTCCCTCTTTTCTTCTAAGTTTTGATCATTCAAGAGAGGAGTAAAAATCTATAAGAGTTGTCTCCTAAGCCTATCAAAAGGAGTAAAGTTGTAAAAGGGTGGTTGGCCTTCGCCTATTGAAGGAAGGCCTCTAGTGGACGTCGGTGACCTCATCGGAGGAGGAAGCAAAAAGTGGATGTAGGTCAAGATTGACCGAACCACTCTAAATCTCGATTTGCATTTACATTCTGCTCTCTATCTTAACTGCAAACTACCTCCATTGCTTTACTTTAGCTATACTTTTGTTTGATCTTAAGTTGAAGAACATTTCGAAACGATTTTCATCGAAAACGCTTTCATCGTACAAATGTCGTTTTAAACAAACGAAAGTTTTCTGCTGCACTAATTCACCCCCCCCTCTTAGTGCTCTTGATCCTAACAGAAAGGGATTTATGTGTCATCCATAGAATAAAGTTAGGTGGTACCATTAGGTTAGCTAGTGACACATGTCCACCATTTTTTTTTCTTTGACTTAAATCTAAATCTTTCATAAATTATATCAAATTTTTAATATTTACTCTTAGGTCCTTACATTACAAATACGCCCTTACAAATTTTTCAAAAATGAGGGATGTTATAGAAGTCCAAAGGACTAATAAGATTAGCATCCTAAAAACCTCAAAAGGACTCTTACCAAAACTATAATGCATAGAACGATTGTAGGAAAACTCAATTTGTGGACGAATGAGATCCCACTGCTTAATATTCTTGCCAACATAGCTTCTAAGTAAATTTTCCAAGTTTCTATTCATTACCTCAATTTGCCCATCAGTTTGTGGATGATGCGAGCTGCTGAAATTCATAAAAGTACCCAGCTTCCTCCAAAGAGTTCTCCAAAAATAATTCTTGGAATATGTTAGGACTCTAACTTGGAGAGTCCTAATTGAGAGGGACATTCATGTAAAACCTACCTAAGCCGACCCCTATTAAGGAGATGAAGATGCCGGCTAGGGTTAGGAGGTTGTTTCTTAGAGAAGAATTAGGAGTTGTAAAGGAATAGGAGTCTTGAGTAGGAGTCCTATTAGGAGTTAGGGTTTAGAAGCCCTATAAATAGTCATGTATTCCTCCTCTTTTCATAAGCAATAGATGAATCTTTTCTGCAGCCTTTGAGCAGCAACTTGGAGGGAGGAACCCATATAGAGTTCCAAGGAGGCCGATCCCCTAAAGAGATCAACCCCAAGTTTAGAGTCTGCAAGGGTTCTAACACTTGATATCAGAGCAGCATTCTTGGTATCTCGTTGCCCTTCCACAGCCATCCATCAACCCTCCATAACTGTCCAAAGCAATTCCCACAATTGCTTAAAAGATCGTCGCCGAATTTCGCCATCATCTCCACCACCGCGGATCATCCTTTGATCTCCCCGTGAATTACAACAAGTTTTGGTTTCCTACCTTACTGCTGTTGTAATTTAGTTATCCTTATTCGAAAATCTAAAAAATAAAAATTGTTCCTATATTGCTGCATAAACTTTTCGACACAAAGTTTTCATCTCTACGACGAAAGATACATTGTAGAATTCCAACCGCATAGCACCATCTATTTGATCTTGCTACTATACTTTTCCTATCCAAATTTCTACAAAATTTTTATGACATCTTTGACACTTCCTAACAATGGATTTCCCTTTAGTTTCATTGAAAAATTCTCAATATAAACTACTAATTTTTTATGTACAATCTGCTACACTTGAAAATCTATGCTGCAGAAAATTTCAGCCGCATATTGTTGCCTTAACCCATCTATTTGCAATCTTTTTTGAATGAAATTTCTTATACACTTCATAGATCATCTTAGCTTCCATCTAAGATTGATCTATTGGGAAATTTATCTCTAAAAACGATTTTGTGTTGCTGCAAATTTTTGTCGTAAACCATTGAAATTTTTTGACAAGAATTCTGCTATCACAACTTACACAAATTTCCTTGCTGTTATACTGCCAAAATTCTCTTGATTAAATTAGACATCCTTGCTGTCATATAAACTGTGATTTTTCTATCAATTCCCTCCTCAATTCTCTCAAGTTTTTGGTAGAAATTACATTGAGAAACCATTGTTTCTTCGACGACAATTCTACTCTTGCAAGATAGCACATACTTGCTGCAACTTCCACTGATTTCTATCAAACCTTTGCTACCATCTACCACAGATCCAAAACTTTCATCCACAGCCCTAAAACTCTATCAAACTACACCCTCAAATTATACCCAAAACAGCCACAAAACAAGCCTAAATCGTAGCCTACATCCACCGATCCACCAACCTTTTCGACTATCACTTCTCTCAACCTATACATGCCTTTAACATAACAACAAATTAACATCATAGATTTGGAGGCATATACTATGATAACTAAGGAGACAATCAATGCTAAATTTGAAGCCTTTGAGGCGCAAATGGAGGATAAGATTCGGACGCTCTTTACCGAACTCAGATTGGGCCGACCACTAAGCCCGAAAAAATCATATCACGGAGAGAGCTTTGCCCAATCTCACCAAGCCCAAAGAGATGAGTTCCAAGGGAGGGTAGGCTCTATGACTGACCCCAACTATCCATGCATGAGAGTGGACTTCCCTAGATGGGAAGAAGGAGACCCGATTGGTTGGATCTCGTGCGCGAAGCGATATTTTCAGTACCACAAAACCGCGGATGCATCTATGGTGAAAATTATAGCTATACATCTTAAAGGGGATGCTATGCAGTGGTTTGACTGGTTTGAACATACTTATGGAGTCCTTTCATGGCAACAATTCAAAGAAGGACTGCTGATCCGCTTCAGACCAACCGATTACGAGAATATTGACGGACAACTAACAAAGATCCGACAAACCTCCACCATGCAGGAGTACCAAACCAGGTTTAAAAGGTTATCTAATCAAACTCATGATTGGTCTCAAAAACAACTATTGAGGACCTTCATCGAGGGCTTGAAGCCGGAGATCCGAGGAGAAGTTAAAGCGCGACAACCGTATACACTTATGGCAGCCATCTCTTTCGCACGACATCAAGAGAAGCAATTGAACCATAAAGCTTGGAGGACTAGGGTCACTCCTCAACCAGTAATATTGAAGCACTCAGCCCCCCCTACTGTCAACCAAGTCCCTACACCAAATAGGTTAACAAGAGAAGAGCTTCGGGAGTGATATGCGAAGGGGCTATGTTGGCATTGCGACGAGCCATGGAGCCATGAGCATCGCTGTAGTAAAGGGAGACTTCTTATGATTTAACTAGTAGAAGAAGATGTCATTGAATATCCAAAAGAGAGCCTTGAACATAAAGAAGAAGATGTAGAAGAAGAGCCACAACCGACCAAAGTTACGGTACATGCACTAGCTGGTTACTCAAACCCACAAACGATGAAAGTTGGAGGCCTTCTCAAACAACAACCGATCATTGTTCTCATCGACACGGGCAGTACTAATAACTTCTTAAACAGTAAGGTTGCTGTCCAGATGAACTTACCTATTGAGAATTGTAGCAGGTTTGTTGTTAAGGTCGCCAACGGACAGATTTTGAAGTGTGATCGTAGGTGCCCGCAGGTGAAACTGTTGCTGCAGGACCAAGAGATAATTGCAGATTTCTTCCTCCTCCCTCTTGATGATCATGAGGCCATGCACAGAATTGAATTGTTGATGACATTAGGTGATGTTTCTTGAAATTTTATGAAACTAATTATGAAATTTTATAGTAAGGAGAAACAGGTGATATTGCACAGGAAATGTGAGGGCGATGTAACAACGATTTGCACACAACAAATGGAGAAGATTTTGCATAAAGTATGCAGCGGCTTTTTGGTACAAATTGAGCAGCAAACTAAAGGAGAGCCAATAGAATTTGAAGATCCAAATCTACTTCCTTTGCTTGCTGAATTTTCAGATATATTTGATGAACCGCGCAACCTACCTCTTACTCGTCGGTTTGATCATTATATAACGATTCTTCCAAGCAAATGTCCAGCAAATACTCAGCCATATCAGTATCCACATCTCTAGAAGAATAAAATAGAAAGGATTGTAAAAGAGATGCTCAAAACAGGAGTTATTTGGCCAAGTTGCAACCCCTACTCTTCACTGGTGCTCCTCGTACGAAAGAAGGACAGAACATTGCGATTGTGTATTGATTACCGAGCTCTCAATGGTATAACCATCAAGGACAAATATCCTATTCCAATAATAGATGAATTGCTAGATGAAAGGGAGCACAAATCTTTATAAAGCTGGACCTTTGATCCGGGTATCATCAAATACGAGTGTGCGAAGAAGATATACCGAAAACCACCTTTTGAACACACAACAACCACTACGAATTTTTGCTTTCTTCAACAAAGGTGGAATATCTTGGGCATATCATATTAAAGGAAGGTGTAGCAGTGGACCCCTCCAAAACAAAAGCAATGCAGAACTGGCCGACCCCGAGGAACATAAAATTGCTGCATGGATTTCTGGGTTTAATAGGATACTACCGCAAGTTCGTGAAAAACTATGGAAAGATCAGTGCACTACTTACTTTCTTACTGAAAAAAGATGTCTTCCAATGGTCAGACAGAGCCTCCGCTGCCTTCAACAAACTTAAGGTAGCCATGACGACGACGCCGGAGCTAGCACTACCAGATTTCAACCGACCCTTCATTTTTGAGGTCGACGCATTTAGAGTTAGAATTGGAGTCATTGTTATGCAAGATGGTCGACCACTCGCATATACTAGCAAGGCATTGTCTCCCTCCCATCAAAATATGTTAACATATGATAAGGAGATGCTCGCCATTGTGCACGCAGCAACGAGATAGAGACCCTACTTGATCGGTCGACAATTTCAAATTAAAATCGACCATAAAAACCTTAAGTACTTTTTGGAGCAAAAGATATCATCCCTTGAGCAGCAAAAATGGGTAACAAAACTTCTTGGATTTGGTTATGAAATAACTTACAAAAAGTGGAAAGAGAATGTTGTTGCAGATGCGCTTTCGCAACTACCTGAGCAAGCTGAATTTTCGACCGTTTCACTTCCAACCAGCGACTTCCTTGAGGATATTAAGATGGAATTGCAGGAAGATTCGGAGACCAGTAAGATTAAAAAAAAAATTAGAGGAAGCACCAAGCTCCGTGGCTCAATACAATCGGGACTCAAAAAATTATGCTATAAGGGACGCATTGTGCTTGTGACAAATTCTACTTGCATCTTCAAGAGCAGATTTTGGACAAAGTTATTCCATATGCAGGGTACTAAATTGAAAATGAGTACGACATATCACCCATAAACCAATAGCTAAATGGAAGTTTTAAATAGGTGCTTGGAGACAGCCCAAAGCCACCCACCAAATATGACTAACCAAAGAGAACTCCAAACCCAGCCAAGTGCCATTATTGATCGACAGATCGTGACTCGACGACGATGACCCACTAATGAAGTGCTAATACAGTGGGCAAACCTACCAATAGAAGATGCCACTTAGGAGTACTATGACGACTTGAAGATCAAATTCCCAGAATTCATGAATCATCAGCCTCGAGGATAAGGCTGATTTGAAGAGGGAGGATCTGTTAGGACTCTAACTTAGAGAGTCCTAATTGAGAGGGACATTCATGTAAAACCTACCTAAGCCGACCCCTATTAAAGAGATGAAGAGGCCGGCTAGGGTTAGGATGTTGTTTCTTAGAGAAGAATTAGGAGTTGTAAAGGAATAGGAGTCTTGAGTAGGAGTCCTATTAGGAGTTGGTTAGAAGTAGGAGTCTTGAGTAGGAGTCCTATTAGGAGTTAGGGTTTAGGAGCCCTATAAATAGTCATGTATTCCTCCTCTTTTCATAAGCAATAGATGAATCTTTTCTGCAGCCTTTGAGCAGCAACTTGGAGGGAGGAACCCTTATAGAGTTCCAAGGAGGCCGATCCCCTAAAGAGATCAACCCCAAGTTTCGAATCTGCAAGGGTTCTAATAGAATAATACCATACAATCTAACAATCTGTTAGAACCCTTATGGATTCTAAGCTTGGAGTTGATCTCTTTAGGGGATCAACCTCCTTGGAACTCTATAGGGGTTCCTTCCTCTAAGTTGCTACTCAAAGGCTACTAAAAAGATTAATCTATTCATTGATAAAAGAGGATGAATCCATGATTATTTATAGGGCTTCTAAACCCCAACTCATAATATGACTCCTACCCAAGACTCCTACTTCTAACCAACTCCTAATATGACTCCTACCCAAGACTCCTACTTCTAACTAACTCCTAATGCTTCTCTAAGAAGTAACCTCTAAACTAATCCTAATCTTAGTCGACATCTTCATCTCTTTAATAGGGGTCGGTGTTAGGACTCTAGCTAGGAGAGTCCTAATTGAGAGGGACATTCATGTAAAACCTACCTAAGCCGACCCCTATTAAAGAGGTGAAGAGACCGGCTAGGATTAGGAGGTTGTTTCTTAGAGATGAATTAGGAGTTGTAAAGGAATAGGAATCTTGAGTAGAAGTCCTATTAAGAGTTGATTAGAAGTATGAGTCTTGAGTAGGAGTCCTATTAGGAGTTAGGGTTTAGAAACCCTATAAATAGTCATGTATTCCTCCTCTTTTGATAAGCAATAGATGAATCTTTTCTGCAGCCTTTGAGCAGCAACTTAGAGGGAGGAATCCCTATGGAGTTCCGAGGAGGCCGATCCCCTAAAGAGACCAACCCCAAGTTTAGAATTTGCAAGGGTTCTAACACCTAGTATCAGAGCAGCGTTCTTGGCGTCTCACTGCCTTCCACAACCATCTATCAACCCTCCACAACCGCCCAAAGCAATTCCCACAATTGCTTAAGAGATCGTTGCCAAATTCCGCTATCATCTCTACCACCACGGATCATCCTTTGATCTCCCCGTGAATAGCAATAGGTTCTGGTTTTCTACCTTACTACTGCTGCAATTTAGTTATCTTTATTTAAAAATCCCAAAAAAATTATTCCTATATTGCTGCATAAATTTTTCATCATAAAGTTTTCATCTCTACGACGAAAGATACATTACAGAATTCCAACCGTATAGCACCGTCTGTTTGATCTTGCTACTGTGTTTTTTCTATCCAAATCTCTACGAAATTTTTATGACATCTTTGACATTTCCTAACAACAGATTTCCTTTGGTTTTTTTAAAAAATTCTTAATATAAACCATTGATATTTTACGTCTAATATGCTATACTTGAAAATCTGCACTGTAAAATTTCAGCCGCATAGCACTGTGTTTTTGATCTTGATACTATGTTGTTACTATCCAAATCTCTACGAAATTTTTATGATAGTTTTGACACTTCCTAACAGTGGATTTTCCTTTGGTTTTATGAAAAAATTCTCAATATAAACCGTTGATCTTTTACGTCCAATCTGCTATACTTAAAAATCTGTGATGCAGAAAATTTCAGCCGCATATTGTTGCCTGAACCCATCTATTTGCAAACTTTTTTGAACGAAATTTCTTATACATTTCCTAGATCATCTTGGCTTCCATCTAAGATTGATCTATTAAGAAATTCATCTCTAAAAATGATTTTGTGTTGCTATAAATTTTCATCGTAACCCGCTGAAATTTTTCGACGAGAATTCTGCAATCGCAACTTGCACCAATTTCCTTGCTGTTATATTGTCGAAATTTTCTTGATTAAATTAGATATCCTTGCTGTCATATAAACTATAATTTTTCTATCAATTCCCTCCTCAATTCTCTCAAGTTTTTGGTAGAAATTACGTCGAGAAACCGTTGTTTCTTCGACGACAATTCTATTCTTACAAGACAGAACATACTTGCTGCAACTTCCACTGATTTCTATCAAACCTTTGCTACCATCTACCACAGATCCAAAACTTTCATCTACAGCCCTAAAGCTCTACCAAACCACACCCTCAAACTGCACCCAAAATAGCTACAAAACAAGCCTAAACCGTAGCCTACATCCACCAATCTACCAACCCTTTTGACCATCACCTCTCTCAACCAATACATGCCTTTAACCTAACAACAAAAGAGAGATCTTAACATCACAGATTTGGCGGCATATACTATGGCATCTGAGGAGGTAATCAATGCTAAATTCGAAGTCTTTGAGGCGCAAATGGAGGATACGAGGGCTATTGAGTGTCGAAAGAGGATCATCCACTCTCGATGTTATGAGAGAGAAAGAGTTCTCCGGAAGAATCTGATTAGAGCGAGACTCGAGTAGAAACCGTATGAGTCTTACAGCATAATATTCGATATACGGTCTTTGGGATATTAGATGGATGAGGGACTATAGGTATATGGTAATTGAGGATAGATAGGTCTAATGGATTGGATTCTCTTGTATCATTTGAGGACTGCGACGTAGTGGCCTAATATGTCCGCAATCGATGAGTCGAGTGAATTATTATGAAGATAATAATTGACTAAGCCAAAAGGAGTTCTGACAGGTATGACTCAAGAACAGCTCGATATTGGGCCTAGAGGGTCATATACATATGGTAGGTACTATGATGAATAGAGGTATGGAGCCCCTGTCTTATTGGATATCCAATAAGCCCCTGAATTATTGGATCCTATGGATGAGATCTAATAAAAGCCCATGAGAAATTATTGGATATAGATCCATTAATCTAAGAGGGTTAGGTAGTTGGATGAAGATCCAAAACCCAATAGCGGAGGATCCATTAGGGTTAAGTTGATAGGGGACCCCTATAAATAGGAGGGATTCAGTGGTTCATAGGCTAGAGCTTTTGCTTGCCTCTCATATTCTCCTCCCCCCTCTCTACCTCAATACAGACCTAGAGTTTTGAGGAGCATCGTCGCAGCCCTGTTGTGTGGATCACCGCTAGAGAGGAGAGTGCTTGACCTCCTTCACCACCCTCTCTTGGAGATCTGCAAAGAATCAGGGATATACGATCTCCCTAGGTAACACAATTTATTCTATACGTAGTTTTATGTTTTGTAACTTTTTATGCACCAATCTTCGCACGATGATGAACATATTTTTGAGAATTGAGGATTTTATTTTTTGTTCTTCTGCTGTGCATGGGATGTTACCCCTAAGAATTCCCAACAGTATTTATAGTCCTCATCCATATAATATCTCAAAGACTGTATATTGGGCATGGTGTTATCAGACTAATATGGAATCTGCTCGAGTATTACTCTAATCGAATTCTCTCAAAGAACTCTTTCTATCTTAATTCAAATGACCCTAGCTAGGGATTTTCTTGAGTAATAACATATAGGATATTCCTCTCATAACACCGAGAGTGGATGATCCTCTATTGACACTCAATAACTCTCGTAAGGTTGGCTGTCACTCCCGTTGACCGATTGTGCTAGATTTGAAACTTCTAAGCCTATAACTCCGGTTTCAAATAGTAAAGTACTCATACAGGACATCTTTGGTGTTTCAAGTCTAAAGACCAGATACACCACTAGGACAACGGAATCGTTGTTTGACAATGAGGTATTATCAACTATCCAGCATTTTGTGAGCGGATCGATCAGTGAATTTATTCTCTAATAAGCATTTGCATTGTATCCCTAGTGTCCCCACATAAGCAACTATGATACTAGCTACCTCCATCATATGGGCGGGTATACAACACACCAATCTATCTAGTTGTCTCAATGTCCCTCTCGAGTAACATATGATTAAGATTCTTTAGGGTTTGTGTTTAGAGGTGAATCGGTCTCATTATCATGTTCTTATCATGATTTGATTTATATTGCACAGATCCATGGACATTATAATATATACAACGGGCAATATAAAGTAAGAAAAATACCAAATAAATAAGAAATAAGAAGAGTATATTTCATGTCACACGTGCTATCACTCACGTGATTGGCTTATAGGGGCACCTATGACTAGTAGTCCCCAATCGCTGTTCTTGGGGGCACATATCGGCAAGTCGCCCGCATAAGGTAAGGGCGGCCTTAACGGAGACCCGTATGCTCCACCTAATGCCCAGGTATAAAAGCTAAGCCCTAGGCTATGTTAGGGCAAGTAAGTAAAAAAGACTCTTTACTCTCTCGTTTACACTACTAATATTGTTGTCTTCCTCCCTCTCTGTTTTCCTGACTTAAGCATTAGAGATCGAGTCGGGATACCTTCGACATAAGCCTATTATGTAGGGTTGTCGGCATAGCCTAGAGGCACAGCTAGGAGGCTACCCAGCAAAGGGAACCACCCAACTCCCAAACTAAGCTTCTTCACCACTCAAAGACGAAGCTACTCCCAACAAACCACCTCTCCCTATCGATTCCTTCATCTTTCGTGCAATGCTTGCTCTCCATATCATCTAGGAGGACTCATTAGAAAGGACTTGCACTTTCAACAATGAACTAATCGGGTCAACTCACTAGTCAACGGTCTCTATGTGTTAACACTTACGCTACGCTTGGGTTACACTCAATCATAGATTTAAAACATAAATATCCTATTTGAATAATTAATCATCCTAAAATCAAAAGAAACTAACAAAAGTGATACTAAACATACTATAATCATATTAGGATAGTTATAGAGAAGTTTTGATAGGTTTGATGAAAATTTTTTTAGATACACTCGGGTTACACTCAATCACAAATTCAACCAAAAGCACCCTATTCAGATAATTAGTCACCATAAATTTAAAAATAATTATAAAAAGTAATACTAAACTTATTAGAGTTATATTATGATAGTTATAGAGAAATTTGAATGAGTTTAAGAAAAATTACTTGAGTTACACTAAAGTTACACTCGATCAAATATTCAATCCAAAGTATCCTAAATTTACACAA
The DNA here is from genome assembly GCF_036884655.1 of Musa acuminata AAA Group. Classification (NCBI taxonomy): domain Eukaryota; kingdom Viridiplantae; phylum Streptophyta; class Magnoliopsida; order Zingiberales; family Musaceae; genus Musa; species Musa acuminata. The sequence goes on from NC_088327.1 coordinate 28,974,498, forward strand.
GTAAAACTATCACAACCACATATAATGAATCACAATAGAAACACATATTCAATAATCACAAAACAAACACATGAAAGCAATTCACAACAATGTTAATCAGACTACTAAGACGATATTATATTGTCAAAGAATTTGTAGAACAATATAGGCCATTATTAGACTTTCCATTACTTAACTCCAATGTTCCAAAACCCTTTATGTAACTTTCTTTTCTTAAAGAAATATAAGTTATATTTTAAGGCTCGATATATTTTTAATGTATATCATCAATGAATCCAAATGAACGATCCTCTATGATTAGGGTCACAAGATGACTAGGTCAATGATCTTTGAGTATCTTTTATAATCTTATAATTTTATCTTCTTTGTTTTTACACTTGACATACTCTTGATTCTCACCCGCATGTGTCTTACAAATATTTTAATATATCAAATAAATAATATATTTTAAATATATAAATAAAAATACTAAATTATTATACTTCAGTATTCTCAACCGATAGTAGATGAGAACATATCTCCAAATAAACTCCTAAGTCATTAATTACCTTATTTTCATTTATTGAGTACAACCTTAAGTAGATAACAGTTCAGTTGCTAACGCTCACCTAACCCCTTCTCAACAATCATAAATGATTAGGATAATAGGATGGCATAAATATATCAATATGCTTGTATAACCATACTAGCAAAATTAAGAATCAAACTTAATTTGCATTGGACTTTTTATATATACATAGAAAAATAAGATTTAACTTACCATTAAAAGTGGTACATAACCTCTCAAAACATCTTGGTGCGACCATCAAGTTTCAAGTTCTTTATATGAACACCAACAATGGAAATCTTAATGGTAATGTAAGAATAGATACTCATTGCCCATTTGTAGTTTGTCAATGAATAGTAATTGTTGATAGGTAAAGTATAATTTATTTAACAAAATAAAATACAAACTAAAATATACAAAATATGCATACAATCGACAAAAGTCGACAATGTCAACGTCATCATCATTAGACACCAGCCTACACATTAACTATTCTATATTTTGTTTACTAGAGGGTTGATCTTTATAGTATTTCGTAAACATATAACTCAAACCCATTGCTTCAATATCTATGATCTATGGTTAGGAACTCTCAAAATCAAAGCAACATTGCTCGGGCAAAACACAACTAGGGCACCACCAAAAGTGAAAAATGGATCCCTTTGTACAATGTTACAAAATACTATATAGAGCAGACTAATATGTAAGAATGTTAGGAATATCTATTATATTATAAAGAGGTGTTCTCCTAAGGAAGATGACATAACCTAGTAAAAATAGATATCATGTGACTAAACTCCTACCACTCAATTTACAAATAAAATGTATAAAATGATTGATATAACAATGATAATTAACTATATATTATGGAGGGAGTGACATGGAAGCTGAGGAAGCATGTGGTGGTGAATGAGGGGGTGACACAAGTGAGGATGAAGATGTAGGAATGGTTGATTTAGACATATTCAACTTTACACCTTAAAAAAATAGTTATATATAACTTAATAATGATTAATATAATTTATGAAGTTATGATATATATTACTTGTAGTAGCTACTTGATCTACTTTCTTACCCCTAAGTCAAAGAAATCTACATCCTGGTGCTATTCTATTTATATACAAAATTAAATATTATAAATAAGAGACATTGTATCTAAAGTTTAAATATATAAAAGTAAAAAGTCATAGAAAGCGACTATTCTAAACGTTTGATATTTATAAATTATTTTCACTATGCAAAACATGTAGTTGGTGTTTCTCCAATTTCATCAATTTAGATAAGAAATATAAATCCTCTAAGATAATTATACACACACTAAAATAAGATTTGAAAAATATTACTTCTTTCAAGAGAAAGTTATATTTATAGTTTCACACATGATTATAACTAAAAAAAAGAATTAATTAGCTCAAACCTCATTATGAACATAGAATACTATCAATAATAATCCTAGAAGGTGTTGCAAATATAATGACACTTCTAAATACCTCCACTAAGTTTACTGATCTAGACCCAAGATCTTGACATCTCAACAATAACAATTTCACCAACAAAGACTCTCTTTTAGTTTAGATCATCAATCTCCCATCATTTCATCAAAAACTAATAAAATCCTTATATTATGTCAAAAATATAAATATCAATAATTAGTGAATAATCAATCATTTTCATAATACAAAAACGAAACCTCCGAGGACTCTCACAATGTTAATAGGATTAGCACACATAATGAATCAACAAAAAAAATGAGTTTCAAATAAAATTATCGCTTTTTCTTTTTTAAAAAAAGGGAGAAGTTTACCATTAGAGAGGGGAGGATATTATCGATGATGAAGACACTACCATTTATAGTCGGAGAGAAGATGAGGTTATCGTCGATGCAAATACTAGAGAGGAGCAAAGGTGTTCATCACCACCGGAGAGGGGAGGATGCCATTGCCGTTTGCAAATACCATAGAGGAGTAAAGGACTTTGTCGTTATCGGAGAGGAGCAGAGGAATTCGTCGCCACCAAAGAAGGGAGGATATCATTGTTCTTCATGGCCAGAGAATTCGAGGATTTTACTATTGCTTGAAAGAGGAGGATATTGTTGTCGTTCATCGTTATAGAGGAAGGAGTAGAGCATGGAAAGGAGCATTGGTCTCTACTACCCAAAATCTAACCCGATTTACTTTGTAGAATTCGACCAAAATCTATTTGACCCATACTATGATCACAATTGGCCTGAACCAACCTTTGGATCAATCAGAGTTTGAATCAAGCTACCCAATTCAATAAAAAGGATCGACCCAGTTTTAAAGGTATTTTTGGTATTTTAAACAAAGGAGTTATCCATGGTAAAAAATAAATATAGGGTCATCGTAAAATCTCATTATTATTTTTTTATAAATTACCTAATAAAAAAACCTCCCCCATTGCACTCACGTGGATTTCGCGTGAGCAAAGAAAAGAACTAGCTAGTTTCTGCACGATTCTTCTTCGCAGAGGTTTGTGTGTGTGCTTCCTTCCGACGGCGGCTTCGCGTCCTCCGATCAGAGCAGATCCAACAGGTCGGCGATGCAGCGGCGTGGCAGACCTCCCGTCCTGCGGGAGTCGTTGCTGACGAGGGCGGTGAGCTCGGTGTTCGCCTTCGTCCATCTCGCTGAGTTTGAGATCCTCTTCTTCCTCTTCTTCTTCGTCGCCTTCATCATATTCAAAGATCTGGTGAGTACATTTTGCCACAAGATTATCTTCACATAATTGTTCTTTTCTTCGACATCGTTCGAATGATAATAGCTTTGCTATTCGAATTAGGCTCGGGGTCGGGGAATTCACCCTTTATCGAGTAGAAAATCCCTAATTCACACTTTTAAGATTGTAAATTGGTTAAATCTTTACACTGATTGCAAGTTTATGCAGAAATGGTTTTTAATTAAGCTCGGTTTATTAGAAAGAAAATGAGATCGATTACTTTTTCAAGCATGCGCCTTCGTTCCCAGTCGGCTTGATCTGTTTTCTTCTCTTAGTTGACCGGATGTGTCACATATTTCTCGCTATGAAGGATGGATGGAAGGAAAGCGTGGTAGGCTTATATTTATTTTTCTTAGTCCACTCAACTTGATGAAAAAATTCTGCTCTTTATTTATAGTTTTATTGATTTACTATATATATATATCTGAAATTTAAGGCCCAGAGTTGAAACCAGGATTTATCAGGGGGCTCCAAGAGTAATAGAAAAGAATCGATATCATCATTAGGTAAAAAAATGAATACTAATATTGTATTTATGTCTTCGCTAAAATTAAGTTAGGAAGTTTGCTCTAAAGATAAATATATGGAACTGTAAAAATTGGAAGCCACAATAATAAGAAATTATTAGTGATGTTATAGTTGTAGTCAGAATTTAAATTGTACCAATGAAAGGGCTAGTTCGCTGTCTTGTTATGTAACAGTATCATGTGAGCACTTGCGGTGACTTTTTATCATGGCGGACCACCTTAGATCCTTTATCACGTGATTGTTTAGAGCTTGCGAAGTCTATGTTTATAATTTGTATTGTCTATCAAGTGTTTGCTGAAATATCTGCTTGTGGGATCTTGAGTTAAATGTTTTCTCTATTCCGTCTTCTCTTTTGTAAATCTTTAAGGGACCATAAGAGATTTCGAGGAGACTGACCCTTTGCGAATGGACATGCAAGGGTGCCGCATGGCATAGACAAAACTAGCTAAATCCATGACATATATAAATGTTATAAAATTTTGATCCCCTTGAAGATAAAAAATCAATCTCTATATATGCTAGGTTTAGATAAGATATGATAATATCGTCCATCATAGAACCTGTTGGAGTATGAAACCTATAGTACCTTTTAAGAAAAAAGTTTTGCTTGAGACTGAATCTAAAATTTTTATCCCTGAACATAATCCTACTTATTCAATATATGAGAAAAAAGAAGGGAACCTTTTTTTTTTGTTAGTTATGAAACTATTACTGATCATAAATGCTGTAAAATTTTAAATATTATGAAGGCCAAATGCATGCTTTGTGATACCATCTTCCATCATACAACTTGTTCCAGTGATATGAATAATAAAGAAGGATGCCCATATTTGTTAATTTTTACAATATCATTTAACACATGAATAGTAAGAGTAAGTAACTATGTTATTTCATTTTCGTTTCATGCACCCATCTTATCAAAATTAGATGCAAAGTTTTCCTTAGAAAAGAAAGGGACACCTATAAATTTACTGTCGGGACAAGGCCTAGCCATTACATGAATTACTTGGGCGGCCAAAAATAAAATTCTAGTAAATATCAACAAAGATCCTGAAAGTTATTAGTGCAAAATACAAGATCAGGATGGAAGTGAGCTACGAATGATATAATCAATATTGGTAGAATTGGTTGGGTCAGATCAATATGATCGGGATCACTTGAGAAATATTTTAAAATTATAAAAACTTAAAAATCATAACAATGGTAAAATGTTATTGAATGTATAATATTGTTTTGAAAATAGAAGTATTATATGTTAGTGTAAAAGATTCTTTTACCTTTGAAAATCAATGAACATTTATTCATTAAAAAATTATGCATATTTTTGCAAGAAAATAAAATAATTATTACAACATACAAATATATTATTGTAGTAAAAAATGTTTTATAATTTATGCAGAAAGATCCAAAATTTGTCAACTGAGAACTTAGATGTTAGCAATGGGTCCCATTTGTAGCCCTAGTGCTTTTCAAATTACCATGCAGATAAAGTCGAGGCTAATACAGAGATTAACAAAAAAAATCATTTGGACAAACAAGAGTGACTATGAATTTGATATTAATTCCAAATTTCATGATGTCTTCTTTCTTGATGTAGAATGCCTATTTCCTTAAGAGGTCCTCCCATTTTTTCTCCCCATATCCTTTCTTTTATCTTACACAGTGCTACTCAAATAAGTTTACCATAATGCTGGTAGATGACAAATGCAGTTGTTGTAGTAAGTGACAAATGCATAATAGCAGGATCTTCTTCACTGTTTCACAAACATATACAAATGTTTCTTTTTTCCCCTCTAACTTAACTTCTGTCTTATCCTTTTGCTTCTTTTTGCTCTTCCCCACTTTTTCTTCTTTTGTGGTAGTCAATTGGCTAGAATTAGACAAAATCAACTAACACCAATTGGGTTTGATTTACTCAAACAAATTCCTTTGGAGATTTCTATAAGGATGAAAAATCAGACAAATTCAATTTGATACTTATTGGTTGTATAGCATACTGATCAAGGCAGTGACTGATGTTGCTAACTATAGACTTGAGTTCCGCAAAAGGTGGTCATGAATCAGTTTTTGGAGGATTGAGTTGGAGGATTTCTGTATGTTCTTTGACTCTCTAGGAGGATGTGCTTATGCTTGACCTTGCCATTGGTGAAGCATTGATAAGAAATAGATGGTTTATAGTATTAATATTTGGTCAATTCTTTACCAAGTTTTGAACCCACCCCTCATCTCACTTTATCGGTAGAAGCACGGATGAGGGTATAAACATGGGCCCATTAGCCACTATCATTATAGACATAGCTAAGGTGATGGTGTAAAATGGAAGCTACTCTGTTGGTAAAGTGGTCTTTTTTATATGTAGTCAGATAAGATAATAGCTTTTTTTTTTAATTATGATGGGATAATAACCTAAAAGTTATGACATTGTTGACCTATATTTGACTCTTCTTTATGAGTGTTTTTGCATGGTGCCAAAGGAAGTATATAGTTGGTACATTTTGGAAACTATAGCAATGAGAAGATATTAAGGTTAAGCTTATAAAATGAAGTGAAAAGATGCTAAGGCTAAGCTTATTAAATGGATTGAGAAGGAAACAAACATTAGTAACTTCACAACAACAACAACAACAAGCTACAATGTTATAACTTTTAACTATTTGGGTTTGGCTACCTAGATCTTTTATTGCCATTGAGGTCTGGAAAAAGCAATATCTTCAGTTAAATTGAATCTTTATTTATAGTATTTATTAACATCGTCTTAGGTCTTTCTCTATATCTCCTTATGCCATCAAACACTAGTTATCTCATAACTTCTAACTGTAGCATCTGTAAGCCACTTAAACACAAGTCCATACTATCTTGATTTCTTCTTTCTTATTTTATACATAAAATATACACCTAATTTTTCACAAATGACACCATTTTTTTTTAGTAATTTCACACATAAACAGCCAGTGTAAAACTACATCAGATATCATGCAAATGGATCTTAATCAAATTTCAATTTATGATTAGGTTGTCAACTGAAAGTAATGCAAGGTACCTTCGCTACTTAGGTGTCCTGAATTGCAAACGATGGACTAGGAAGTTGCTCGAAAGTGGCCCATCACATCGGCACCTAGATGTGGTGCAAAGTAGGCAAGGATTCTCTTATTACTTTGGGCTTATGCAAGCAAAGAAGTTAGTTCAAGAACAAAGGATTATGTTAGTAAGATAGAACATAGGAATACTTTTAGGAAAAAGATTAGAATTGTGGATACTATGATTAGAAGAATATATATTATTTATTTACAAAAAACTAAGTTGGTAAGAGAAAATTCTAGCTAGATTGATGGTTAAAATTTGCCAAGTTGGTAGGAGAAACTAAGTTATTGCTTTGATTTAAAATTTGCTATACCAGAAAAGTTAAACACAGAAATAGTGTAGGAATTATGGTTTATAAGAGTCTTAAGAAAAATGTTGTAGATGTGAAAATATTTAGAGATAGAATTATAATTCTAAAATTTGTCTTAGGAGAAGATGCCTTGAATGTCATAAGTGTTTATGCCCCTTAAGTTGGACTAGATAATCAAATCAAAAGAGAATTTTTGGAAAATTTAGATGATCTCATTTAAGGAATCCTATACGGAAAAGCTTATAATTGGATGATAGATTTGAATGATCATGTAGAAAAAACATACATTGAATTTAAAGGGATGCAAGGGACTTTGGTTATGAGGAGTGAAATAAAAGTGGTGGTATAATAAATACTAAAAAAGATAAACATTTGATTACTTATAAGTGTGATTACAAATAGTTAGATTGACTTTTTTCTTACTAGAAAAGGTTGATAAAGTTATATGTAAGAATTGTAGAGTTATACCTGGCGAAATTTTGACGAATCAACATGGATTAATGGTATTAGATATTTGTTGTAGAAAATCGAAGAAGATAAAGATAGATGGTGAAGTTTTAAAGATGATAATATAAGGATTTTTAATAATAGGATGAAAAGGGAGATGACTTAGAACCTAATATATGACAATATTAATATTATTTGGACTACGATAATCAATAAAATTAAGAGCTTAACAAAAGATATCTTTGGCGAAACTAATGGTAAAGGTGTAGCCTTAATAGAGAGTTGGTGGTGGTGTAAGGAAGTTTAAAAAGCAATTATTACTAAAAGATCATGTTTTGCATATTGATAAAATTGTAAAAAGGAGAAAACAATAAAAAGATATAAGGAATCTAAAAACGAGGTTAGGATGACAAGGCGTAAAGCTTATAATAATTTTTATAAGAAATTAGATACTAAAAATGAAAAAAAAAAAATATCAAATTGCTAAAGCTAGGAAAAGAAAGCGTAAGAATTTATATAATATTAGATGTATTAAAGATGAAGATGAAAGAATACTTGTTGATGATAACGAAATTAAGAAAAGAAGTAGAAATTATTTTTATAAATTATTTAATGAACATTCCATAAATGACTTTAACGATATATAATAGTGATAGATTTAATAATCATGGATTTTTTCATAAAAATTAGAGTTATTGAAGTAAAAAAAACTTTAAAAAGATGAAAATAGCTAAGGGGGAGACTTGTTGTTATCCCTATCGAGGTTTAGAAAAGTTTAAGAGATTAAGGAGTAGCTTGATTAATTAGTTTATTTAACAATATTATAAGGTTCAAAAGATGTTTGATGAATAAAAGTTTCTTAGTGCTAATTTACAAGAATATAGGTGATAATTTACAATTATTCTAATTATAGACGGTTAAAATCATGAGACATATTATGAAACTTTGGAAAAGAGTTATCAAAAGTAAAATAAGATTTGAAACAAATATCTCTGAAAAACAATTTGATTTAATGCTTGAAAGAGCACAATAGAAGTTATTTATTTATCAAAACAATTAATGAAAATTAGAGAGATAAAAGATTTGTATATGGATTTTATTAATTTAGAGAATAGAGATTTATTATTATGGATTTTAGAAAAGAAACATGTATTCATTAATTATATTGATGTTATTAAGGTTATGTATGATAATAATACTACTATTGTTAGATTATAGGGAGTGCATCCCGTGAGTATCCTATTAGTAAAAGATTACATCAAGGATCCGTTTTATGTCTCTTACCTTGTCACATTGATAATGGATGAACTTATTAGTCATTTATAGTATAGACCATTATTGTGTATGTTATTTGCTAATGATATTAATGTAAAACATAATAGAGAGAAGAGAGAAATAGAGAGAAAGCAAGAGAGGAGTGTAAGAGACTACAAGAGAGAAGATGCAAGCCTTTTTTCATTCAAATATGAAGTGTTTGATCCATTGACAAGCCTCACTATTTATAGGGGTTTAGGAGCCTTGATACGATCAATGTAGGTAATGAATTTTAAGAATAATCTCCTAGGAAACATGTATGTCTTTTGGAATTCCAAAATATGACTTTTAGGATACCTAAATAGTAAATGAGTGCTCTTAATATAAATGGAGTTCCTAGGTTGGCACCTAGAAAAACCAAAAGACTTCAATTTTCAACACAACTTTTAGATATTCTATGCCAACTAATTAATGATTTTTTATTGATTTCTTTACCTAAAATAAACTTTTCTAAATTTCTTTATAAAGCTAGATGGTTCTCCATCATTCTCCCATGGTGGAAAAAAGCTCGACTCCGGGGAGTGATCTGTAAAGTATTGGTCCAATAATTCTGATGCAAAGTCATAAAGTTCCTCCAATAAAATCCAAGTGGCATCAAAAGCTAGACGATCATGCCACTTGACAAGGAAGTGTTGAGTAATGCTAGTAGCAGATGTAACAAGGTGGTTATCAAGAATGACTTCTATGTCATCCCTGTGTCGTGAGAGAGTCTATGCTTTGAGAGGATTGTCACTTGTAAGAATACTAGTAGATAAAGGAGGCTAAAAAATACCATGATATGGAGTTTAATTCTCCATATTGAAAATTGAACTAATATTTAAGTTAGAAGGCAAATTGAGCATATATGTATTTAATCCTAGTTTATGGATAATGGGGAAAGAACCAATGGCTCGGACATGCAAGTTCTCGAATGAGTTTTTAAGAAATCTCTCAGGACAAATGTGAACCAAGATATAATCACCAATTTGAAACTCTTTAACTCTTACGATGTGCATTAGCAGTAAGTTTGTAACTTTCATTACTTAGGATAATTTTATATCGAATCTCAACATATAAATCATGGATATGTTGATTGAAGGAGTGAACTGGTTTTGAGGCACGATAGTCAAGTGGAAGGGGTGCAAGGTCAATGGGTGTACGAGGAGTATAGTTGAGGACAACTTCAAATGGACTTTTTTCAATGGAGCGGTTGATTGGGTTATTGTATGCAAACTCTGTTGTGGGTAAGGTTAAGTTCGAATTTTTCGGTTTCTCCCCAACTAAATATTTAAGAAGATTTCCCAAGGAATGGTTAATAGTCTCAATTTGACTATCAGTCTGGGGTGAAAGGCTGAAGAGAATTTTAATATTGTGCTAAATAGTTTCCACAAAGTTTTTCAAAATAGCTAACAAATTTTACATCCTTATCGGACACTATGGTTGAGGGCAAATCATGTAATTTAACCACTTCTCGAAAGAATAATTTAGCAATGTGTGAGGCATCATTGGTCTTATTCCATGGGATAAAGTGGGTCATTTTTTGAAAATCGATCAACAACAACCAGAAGAGTCATGGCCACGAGCTGTTTTGGGAAGTCCAAGGGCAAAATCTAAACTTACATCTTGCTATGATGAGTATAGAATAAGTAATGGGCTGTATAGGTCAGTATTGCGTATGTGAGTTTTGACAATTTGACAAGTGTGACACTACAACACCACTTGAGCAACCTATCACTTTAAAGACGATCAGTAAAATCTATCCTCGATTAATGCAATGGTTTTGTCTCGACCTAGGTGACTTGCTGATCCACTTACATGCATTTCCCAAATAAATCTCGAAGGGAGGAATGGGGAACACATAATCTAGTGGATCGAAAAAGGTAACCATGCCTAAGAATGAAGTCTATATGCTCACGACAGTTTCTATTTTGGATTTCTTGATAGATGTGATTAAATTCTAAACATTGGGTATATACTCTTTCTTTAATTGCTCAAATCGTATGACCTTGACACTCATGGTAGACAAGATTGTAGAAATTCGACTAAGGGCATCAACAACCTTGTTTTGAGTGCTAGAATAATGCTTAATTATAAAAGAGTATTCATTAAGAAACTCATCCTACTTTGTCACGGACAAACTTCGAAACAGGATGTTTGATTTAATGCTTATGTATGTTCGTGTCTTTTGGTATGTTCATGCTTTGCACAACATGTAGAGGGACGATCGAAGGCTTAATAGTCCCATTTTAGTTGGGTTTGGTGGCAGTTTTAGGCTTGTAAATAAAGGTTGTGTCATGTGGACACTTGTGAGAGATTTTCGGTTTGTAATGGACCATTTTGACCCTTTGTTGTGCAACAGTTCAAAGCTTATAAAGTCTGTTTGTAATTTGCATTGTCTATGAAGTGTTTCCTGGAATGTTTGCTTGTGGATCCCGAGTGAGGCATTTTCTCTAACCCGTTTTCTCTTTTGTGGGTCCTAAGGGACCATGGGAGGCTTCGGGGAGGTTGACCTTTGCGGACGGACACGCAAGAATGCCGCACGACTTAGGCAAAACCAGTTAAGTCCGTGACAGATGGTATCAGAGCGGGACAAGCACTCATAGAAACACTTAGCATGCAAATGTGGGGGACCTAACGGGGCTGTGCTGAGGGCAGTTAGCATACGCGCGACCGTTTGGGGGAAAACGGGCATGGAGATGTAGGGAAAAGGAGTCGCTCGGAGGAGTGAGCATCTGAGATTGACATTTATAGGAATGGCCAACCCTTCGCGCAAGAGGCACCACGATAATAGGCAAGCTTGGAAGAATGTGGAGCGCACAAAGGTTGGGATGGCTGAGTTTGAGCTACGGCTCAACGTTGACAACTATACTTGATGGTGCTCAAGGCAAGCGAGACGCTTGGTAAAGGATGAGACCATGCAAGGTGGAATGAGTTGCTCAGCTACCGAAAGAGTTGTGCAAAGCTCACAGAGGTGAGGGAAATTGCTAACTCAAAGAATTCAGTACTCATACATAGGCTTGTATACGGACGATGGAATGTTCGTGGCCATCCCAAGGCAACCGAAACTTGGTGCCATGGAGCATTGAAACTTTCTCTTCGGCATGTGAAGGATACGTCCGTAGGAGGTTGAAGTGTGCAACGAGTTCAACATGTTGCTAGGCCTTGAGTGGTGCAGCGGGGGCTGTATTGACGTGGAGTCGTAATCTAGCAAGTGCGTTTGTAGGAGGCAGAACAATGCACAGTTTGTTCAGTAAATCGGAGTAGTCCAAGGGGATGGTGGTCTTCGAAACGAAGAGAGATGTTGCTCCAACGGGACAGTTATCCAGGAGGAATAAGTCCCGGCTCTCTAGAGAGAGAATCATGTGGGACGGACCTCACATGTTGAGGAGTACCTCAACAAACAACAACTCCACGAAGCTCAATGGATTGAGCAAGCGGCGAGGAGTCATCGCATGATCTCGCTCGAGAGAATGCATTGGTGGATGCATTGCGAGATTAAGTGGGGGAGCGACCCAATGCAACATAAATGAAGGCACACTTGAAGTCGATATGGAGATCAGACCCAAGGGAGGGCTGACCCGTGGAATGGTGGGCGCGAGGGCCACCATCAACTAAATGCAAAAACGAGGAGCGGAGCAACTTGGGTGTAACCTGGCGAAGTACCCAAGCTGCATGAAGGGAGACAACATAGAAGATGGAACATGGAGCGGAGGCACAGTGCTTTCCTTGGACGGAGGTGAAGGACATGAACTCTTGCAGAGGCAAGAGCAGGATCATGTTGTTTTATGGGTCCTTCATTCTGACGGAGCAGACTCATCTTGCATGGTGCCAAAGACGAAGGGAGCTTCTGGGCACATGCACCTTATCTCGGAAAAGCATTTGATGGAGGAACTAAGGCGACTCAATTTGCGGAGGCGAAGTTGGGTTTAGAAGGCGGCCTTGGCACGGGGCAAGAGGACGCGGAGGCGAGTACTCTTGAAGAATATGCCACAGTTTTACCAGTTAAGTTGCTAGGCAGGAAGCGGTGCGCAGCAGAGATTGTGCTGGTAGGGGTAGAGGCCCAGGATCGAGACAATGTTGCACCATCTTCAACGAAGTCGGTGGACTTCGAGAGCTACTAGGCGACGGACTGTCCTAGAGCGGTGCTTCATCTAAGTGTGACCCAAGAGTGGGTGGATGAAGTGCCAAAGGAGCGAACAAAATCGAAGGTGGAAGAGACCTTGCGATGTATTGGCAGAGGCCACACATGGAGGGATCACAATTCGAGTTCATCCCATAAGGATCAGAATGCAATAGAGATGTCACCAGGAGGCGACATGGTGCAGCGGATCGTGGTGGAACAGTTCGTGGCAATGCGATGCACATGACATAGTCCCGTGAGGGACTAGATCATATGGAGGTATGATCGGGAGCTACTGGAAGCTCCACTTCGGTGAACAACACGACGACAAGAAGGGCTTTGGATTCAAGGAGTGAAGGCCACGATACCGCAGAGGCGGGTCTTCCGTGCGTGCATCGAATTTTGCATCGGATGGAAGCCTTGGTCATCAGCATATGGGGGCTGTGTTTCACTAAGGAAAAAGTTTGAATGCAAGTACCAGTAAGTCCCATTGGAGGGACTTGATCATGTAGAGGTATGATCGAAGCAGCTGGAGAGTTGGACTGCTCCAGAGCCCATATTCGCTTAAGGGAGCCCGACAAGTCAGAGGACAAGGTCGAGTAAGCGAACGTTGTTACCAAGGAAGCTAAGGAGAATAGAATCGGTGCAAACCCTACAACGTGATGGCAGAGGCCATGTATGGGAGTTGCAGTCTGTCTTTCCATCGACCAAAGGGATCTGCTTGGAGAACACCGAGGTGTTGAAGCAGGGGGTCGAAAGGGGCGAGGAAGTGACGATGAGTCCAAAGGGATTTAGCTACCCAAAATCAAGCATCAGTTAGAATGGAGGTGGACTCGGAGGAGTGCCACAGAGGCATATCTACTGATTGTGAAGAAAAGGGATGCAGATGCGAGGCGACGGATAGTAGTGCCATGGGCATGGCAGCGCCATGGTATCGCAAAGGTGGGACTTCCGTTAAAGTCATTGATCCCTTGCTCTCATGGAGGGAGAGCACTTGGTCGTGAAAGGGGCCGAGGAGGTGGAGCATGCAGAGGCAATCTTCAAGTACCGAGACAAGGCTGAAGGACACAAGCCAAGGAACTTCGTAAGACCGGTGTCAACGAGCTTCTCATCAAGATAGCCGAAAGTGAAGGACTTCGGGTCATGCAAGAGTGCACGACCAAGGAACAAGCAGGCAATTTGTGGTGCTGTACCTTTGCTACTCAGTGGAGTAGGCGGTAGGATTGATGGAGAAGATGGTACAATCCCAGAGGCGACCAAATCTATTAGAGAATTACTCCAAGTTGGGGTGAAAACTTCCTACATTCTAGAAGTTCGATGGCATTGAGAAGATGAATCACAGTAACTAACTCAACGCAAGGAGTGCAAACACTTCAAGTGCTTCAGAAGTGTGAGCAAAGAGCAGGCGAAGGCCAATAACCAGCTCGATACTTGGAGTACAATCTCGAGGAGGTGGGCGAAGTCAAGTAACCTTTGCCTTCTCAACCCTTAAGAGAATGGGCGAAACCGAGTACCTTAATTCTCTTATCTATCCAGCAGAGGAGCTCTACACAGGTTCAAAGACCCTTCGAAGATATTAGAAGACAATAATTGTCAAATCCTCACCATTGGTGATCAGTGCTACTGAGAGTAGAGTATCCGCCTCATTTTCCAATAGAATACCAATCAAAAGCGGAAGTGATGCGAATCTACTTGGAAGTGACAACTAAGTGAAAGAAGAGTCGATGAGCAAATTTTGTGGAGGAAGGACTAAAAACTTTGAAAGTTTGCGAGGCGATACTCGTTAAAGCTCCAACAAGCATCCACCCAGTTCAAGCAGCATGAGGCATCTGAGAGACTAACGCATAGTAAGGATGGCCTTTTCCTTCATCTGGAGGATCCGTAGGAATCAACAAGGATCAACACAACTCAGCCAACCCCACACCAGAGTCAGAGTCATTGGTGAGTTGAAGCAGCACGGCGGATCAAATGTTCGACCACTCAAAAACAACAGCGGAGAGCAGCTGGGAGCCAAGAGGCACATTGCAGTTGGAGCAGAAGATTGAAGACTCAGCAAAGGCGAAGAGTTGCAGTATTCACAAAGGCTTCGACGAGGACGTCGAAGGAATAAGTGGGGGAGAATGTCACGGACAAACTTCGAAATAGGATGTTTGATTTAATGTTTATGTCTGCTCGTGTCTTTTGGTATGTTCATGCTTTGCACAACATGTAGAGGGATGGCCGAAGGCTTAATAGTCCCATTTTAGTTGGGTTTGGTGGCAGCTTTAGGCTTGTAAATAAAGGTTGTGTCATGTGGACACTTGTGAGAGATTTTCGGCCTGTAATGGATCATTTTGACCATTTGTTGTGCAACTGTTCAGAGCTTGTAAAGTCTGTTTGTAATTTGCATTGTTTATGAAGTGTTTCCTGGAATGTTTACTTGTGGATCCCGAGTGAGGTATTTTCTCTAACCCGTTTTCTCTTTTGTGGGTCCTAAGAGACCATGAGAGGCTTTGGAGAAGCTGACCTTTGTGGACGAACACACAAGGGTGCCGCACGATTTAGGCAAAACCAGCTAAGTCCGTGACAACTTGGCATATCGAGTATTTAACTTCTTTTGGGCCTTTAAGTACATTAGGATCTAGTGGTCAGACAATAAGACAAACTCTTGCGATAGAAGAAAATATCGTCAATACCTAAGACATTGCACAATCATATAATTCTTTATCGTAGGTAGAATAATATTGTTTTGCATCATTGAGTTTCTTATTGAAAAAGACGATAAATTAACCCTCTTGACTTAGAATTCCTCTTTTGCCAATACCAAAGACATCATAAGTGGGGCTAATTACATATTACTCCCTGTAATTAGTTATCTTTAGTATCCCAGTTCCTACACTTTCAAAAATTATATTGGGATCTCTATATTTACGAAAGTGAAACATTAAGATCCTTATAAATGATTACAAAAGTAATTTCACAAGGTTAGAAATCAAGAAATAGAGAGGGGTTTTGTTGGAGCAACGTGGTTAAATATTTCACTTTCGTAAGTATAAGAATCTCAATGTAACTTTTGAAAGTATAGGGATTGGGATACTAAATGTAGTTAATTATAGGGGGGTTTACTAAAGTCAGGATGCCTAAGAATAGGAGTGGTCGTCATTCTCGTTTTGATGTTAGCAAAAGCTTTAGTAGTGGCCAGGGTCTAAAAAAACTCACCCTTCTTTTGGCAATCAATGATAGGTGCCATGGTAGAACTAAACCCTATAATAAATCTCCTATGAAAAGAGACTAATCTATGGAAACTTTGAATCTCATAAAAGTTTTAGACTCAGGCCACTATAAAATGACGCGGATCTTTTCTGGATCAGTGGCAATACCTTGGGTAGAAATGATGAAGCCTAGGAATAGGACATGGGTTTGCATGATCGACCACTTTTTCAAATTGACAAAGCTTAGCAACTTGAAGGGTAGTATCTTTGATCTTTATCAAGATGTTGTTAAAGTAGACTACAATAAATTTGCCTATGTAGGGTTGTAAAACTTGATTTATGAAGTGCATGAAAGTGCTTAGGGCATTGCATAAACCAAAGGGCATGACTAACTACTCGTATAAGCTATCTTGAGTTTTAAATGTTGTTTTTGATTCGTCACCAAGTCTAATACGAATCTGGTGGTATCAGCTTCTTAGGTCAAGTTTCAAAAACAAACTAGATCCAACGAGAAGGTCTAGCATATCTTCAAGTTGAGGAATCGGGAAGTGATATTTGATTGTTATTTTGTTGATCGCTCAACTATCGTTACATATCCTCCTAGACCTATCTTTCTTAGGGGTTAACAAGGCAAAGATAATGCAAGGAGCCAAGGATTGAGGCTGTGTCACACAAATCCTTTAGCTAAAAGTTCTTTAACTTGCTTGTTTACCTCGGCTCTCTCCTTATGATTCATCCTATAATATGAGAGATTAAAGAGCAGCGATCCTGGGACAAAGTCAATGACATATTTGATTCCTCATAATGGTGGCAACTTACTAGGTAATTATGAGGATATGCCATCAAATAATTCATCTAATAAGGATTTAACCTCAAGAGTTAGGTCAGGAATATTGCAAGGGCCAAACATTTCTCTGGTAATGATGGCCATACAAAATTTGTTGTCTAGACTCTTTATTTTAAAAGATTTAGGATTTAGTAAGTAGAGTCCCTTGGTAGTTGGGGCTTATGGAAGAGACTTGGGAGTTCCTAATTTGATTTTTTATGATGATTTTGCTGGTCGCAGGTGATGTTTTTGCCTTTGTATCGAAAAGCATAGGTGTTTTCTATTCCATGGTTGATAACATCAAAGTCATATAACCAAACCCAACCTAAAAGAATGTGGGCATGGCATTGGTAGGAAGTCATAGTAATTCTCATCCCGGTAATTGCTTATTTTGATTGGTACCAAACATCTCTCAGTCATAGGTAAAGTGGTTTTGTCAACCCAGGCTACTTTAAATGGGGTTGAATGTGACTACCTTAAGGTTTAGTCTCTTGATAGTAGATTTTGAGGCCACATTCATAGTGCTACCCCATTATAACAAACTTACAAGTTCTTTTCCCATTTCGGATAAAAGTATGAAGGATACTTTTCGTCTCCATTAATTTGAATCATTATTAGTAAAGAGAATAATACATACAATATTAACATGGGCATCTTCAATTTTTAGTCCATTTTTGTCACCTGAGTGGGCTTCGTATTCAACTACTTGTTTTACTTGATTTGATCCTGGGTTGTTGTTTTACGATAAGGGTATATTGAGGATATTGAGAGGCAATGTGACCTCTATTATGGCAATAATGAGAATCAGTGGTTGAACGAGTTGGATGATTCATGGTTGGGCCAAGATTGTTGCTAGTAGTGGGGATTTTTTTGACTTGATAGAACCACTTTTTGGGATAGATTGAGAAATAGTTCTATTGTCGAGAAATTGAGAAGATGCTTGACGAATTGGATAGAGTTTGATATACTTCTTAATCTCAAGAGCTCGTCGGGAAGCTTTCTCCATGGTGTCAGGGAAACTAAAGAGACTTCTCATTGGATGTTAAACCTTAACCCATTAACAAATCTTCGGACAATGATGATTTAGTCCTTTATTTCACACCTAAGTGAAAGTTCTTCAAATCAAGCTAAATAACCTACCACACTAAAATTCAACTGTTTAAGGTTAACAATTGTTCAATTAGATGGCTATGAAAGTAGGTTGGCAAATATTTTTCCTTTAGTTTTTGTTTCATGATTTCCCATTGAGTGATGAGAGACTCTCGACAGTGTTCAATATTACGTTGGACATGTTGGCAATATTTCCTAGCGAACCCCACCATTTTCATTGTTGCAAATCATACATGTTTAATATCATCATTCCATGTCACTCAAAGTAGTCTTCTATACTATCTAACTAGTCAACGAACATATTTGGGTCAAAACTACCATCAAAG
Source organism: Musa acuminata AAA Group (assembly GCF_036884655.1). Classification (NCBI taxonomy): domain Eukaryota; kingdom Viridiplantae; phylum Streptophyta; class Magnoliopsida; order Zingiberales; family Musaceae; genus Musa; species Musa acuminata. The sequence goes on from NC_088327.1 coordinate 28,993,010, forward strand.
TCTAGCATATCCACTTTGACTCTTTTAGCCATTTCTCTCGGATTGTTAGCAAACCTAATTCGTTGGCCCATGACTTGGGTTTGTTGATTTTTAGTAGGTTCTAGGAATTCATCGTTAAGGTCAAAAGCTTGGTCATCAAGAATTGTTTGAGCATGATTGTGAATAAGTGCCTTATAGGTAGACCTAAGATTCGTTCCAAGTGGAGCTTGGGCAGTAAGCAAAATTCCTTGATTTGAAGTTGTGGATTGTGGAGAATGGACATGTTGCCTAACTAACTCATCAACCTCCTCATTCATAGGTCGTTTTCCAAGGTGTTGGAGAGCTCTTATGACTTAGGTCATTAAGTCGTATAATTGGTTCAACATATGTATCATGATCTCCTAGTTTGGTCCTAAGGGTATCTATCTGACTCTGTTGGTTTAGGGATTGATCAGGATTGGTTTGGTTTCTCTTGCTTAGACATGATTCCCATACTATCGACAATTTGTCTTTTGGTAATAATGTTGTTAATTGTTGCAATGCACAATGTAGAAATGCAATGTTTCAAATGGTTCTCTCACTTTTTTTCTTAATTTTTTATTTTTTTTAGGACAACTTTTTAAGGTTTAAAATCTAGTGGTATTGTAATTGTAGCTAAAGGGGAGAGAGAGGGTGATAAATAGAAAAAAAGGAGAAAATGAGGGAGAACCGATGAAAACCACATTCTAATGAAATAAATAATTTTTCTTTTCGACAAAAATATAGTGAAGTTTAAACAAAACTTACCAGGCACCGAGAACTAAGTGGTCCACCAATTTTGTAGGGATAGTCACACCAAAATCCAACTCCACATGCAAGGGTTGACGTTAGAGGTGTAAGAATCCTTGAGTGTTGATTAAAACTTTTGCTGCTAGTTGGAACCCAATAGGGTCCAGGGCAGGTTTTTTGATGGCCTTGATACCAAAATGTTGTTATTCAGAATAGAGAGAAGAGAGAATTAAAGAGAAAGCAAGAGAGCAAGAGAGGAGTGTAAGAGACTAGAAGAGAGAAGATACAAGTATTTTTTCATTCAAATATGAAATGCTTGATCCATTGGCAAGCCCCACTATTTATAGGGATTTAGGAGTCTTGATACAATCAATGTAGCAATGATTCTTAAGAATAATCCCCTAGGAAATATGTATGCCTTTTAGAATTTCAAAATATGGCTTTTAGGACACCTTAATAATAAAGGTGTGCACTTAATATAAGAGTACACTTAATACAAAAGGAATCCCTAGGTTAGCACCTAGAAAGATCAAAAGGCTCTTCAATTTTTCTTACAACTTTTAGATATTCTAGGCCAACTAATTGATGACTTTTTGTTAATTTCTTTGCTTGGAATAAACTTTTTTTGAAATCCTTTATAAAGCTAGATGGTTCTCCATCAGATATTATCTTAGTTGATGAGAGTATAAATGAAATTAATTCTAAGCTTGAGGTATAAACTATAAAGATAATACGTAGAAACTAAATGCTTTAGATTAAGTCGGGCTAAAACTGAATATATGAGATATAGTTTTAGTAATACTTGAATTAAATAGTATCATACAATTTAATTGGATGAGCAAAAAGTACCTTTAAGTGAAGGCTTTAGGTATTTTGGATCAATTATTCAATAAGATGAAGAGATTAATAAAGATGTTATTTGTAGAGCGAAAACATAATGTTAAAATGATGAGAGGCATTAAGAGTCATGTGATCATTTGGTGTCTTTGAGACTAAAGAAAAAATTTTATAAAACAATTGTTAGACTAGTAATAATTTATGGATTTGAGTATTGGGAAGTAAAGAAACAACATATACAAAAAAGGCTTGTGTTATTGAGATAAGAATGTTAAGGTGAAAGTGTGGAATTACTAGGAAAGATAGAAAAAAATATTTTTAATTGTGAATAATTAATTATCACTTCAATAGAGGATAAAATGAGAGAGTATCATTTAATATGGTATGAACATTTGATCAGGAGACATATGTTGTGGTAATTAGAAGAGACGAAAAGATTATTGTTAGTAACATGAGGAAAGGTGAAAAAAGACCTAAAAATATATAATTAAAGATTTAAATAATCTTAACATATGAATTTTTACGGATCTCAATGGTCGAAAAAAGATCCATGTAGCCGATCCTAAATAGTCAGGACTTACGATTTTGTTGTTGTTGTAGTAATTTTATATATCCACCTCAGTATTATCATCTTAACAATAATATATATATATATATATATATATATATATATATATATATATATATATATATATATAATTTTTTAGCTGCCCAACACTCAGACTCATAAGGAGTTAATAGCTTAACAAGTGTCTAGTAAAAATTTTCTTTTAATCTAAGGATACTCGGTGGTCACAGAAGACTCTTAACTTCTCTTTTCACTTTAATCATCCATTTTTTACTATATGAATGATATGTTTATCAAATTCTTCATCTTGTTGAATAATTATTGTAAGATATTTGAAATTTTTACCTATTGGAACATCTTGTTTATTTGATTTAACTATATCCTTAGTTCTTGTCTTACTATATATAATAGTACATCTTATATATTTAGTCTTAGTCTTAATATAGAACTTTTAATTTGTAAGATTTGTTTCCCTAATTTGAATTTAGAATTAATTCTATTTAAACTTTCATCAACATTTTCTGGTAGTAAAGATGCCATTTTTAAGGAATTGTTCAATAGCTAGCCTCACAAAATTTGTATCAAGGGAAAGACTCATTCAAGGAGGTGCCTCTTTGAGGCATCAACATTTACATTTTGTGCATAAGAGCATACATTATCGAAGAGGAGAAGATGACGATACATTGAGGTGCATCTAGATTTCGAGGCTTCAGCTGAAAACTAACTTATGGGATTCATTGTTGTTAGGCAAGTAAGTTGACATTAATATAGACATGGTTGCATAGTTCACTAGTCTACCCTCCTTCCACATTATTTTATATTTTTATTGCAACTAAAATAATTTGAAATATGGACAATTTGATAACATTTGTGGCTTACATATTAAGTACTGGCTGAGTCATCAGAAAATGATGTGAATTATCATTTGATCTGCCACTAGGCTAATGAGGAATAAACCCTGACCACAAAAGTTCCATTGCATTGCACTTTCGCTTATCTTTTTGCCAAGGTTTATGTGGTCATTTTAGTTGAGGCCATTGAATAGTCGAGGAAGATGGGTGGTCTTTCCAAAGACATCGTGTGAAAAAAACTGTGATGTTAAATTGAGTGATGCAAAGTTGATTCTGCAATAGTGCTGATGGACAAACATATATACAAAGGACTAGTTTGTTACACTACGCACCTTGACTGGCATATCTAGAAGTTCAAAGGTGAGCCATCCCTACCTGCGGTTATGGTGGAACAGCCCACAAATAGAAGTCTGTCTATATTTGCCAGGTCTATTGGCTGGAGTCATTTCATGTATTTGTTATTCTGCCTTTTTTTTTAAAAAATGATTAAGATGATTCATGCTTGATATAGAGTGCGTCAGAATTGAAAGGACTCTAAAATCAGCAATATTTGCTGATTCATGAAATGTCACAGTTATGTGTGTGTTTGTTGCATTAGCATGTCACATCCCAACATATGATTTATGGATACAACGTGTGTCTTAGTTGTAAACTGCATGTATGTGTCCATGGAATTTTTATTCATCATTGATCTTTCTAAAAGTTTTAACCCTTTTCAGACATCACGACCTGAGTACAACCAGATCTTTGTAAAGAAGCCTGGTGGTGAAGACTTTTGGCCTTTTTAGGAGAAATCTGCTTATCAAGACCTTAGAGAATTGGGCCATGAATCAGAAGTAGTCATCTTTTCCCTGGTGTTTTCGTCACAGGTGATGCTTTCTCCTGTATGTGAATCTTGCTATAACAATAATGGTGCATTTCACATGTCCTGGTGAGTATTATTTTCTCTGGAAACGAAAGTAGTACTTATGTTATTAGAGACCTATGCTTCTTTCCTTCTTTTTTTTTGTATCGAGTTACGTGGTAGACTGTAGGTGTATCTTAGTGACTCCAGTTCAATCTGGAAATCGTCCATTACACAACATTTGACAGGAAAATGGAAAGTGTCACTTTACATAGTAGTTTTCCTTTACCTGAGAACTCTGTCGTATTGGAAGAAAGAAAGTGATGCTACTTGTAGAGAAAGAAGACCTGCTGTAGTCTGTGAATTAACCAGACAAAGTAGGAAGCTGACTATAAAAGAAGTTTCTGCAATTCTGTACATATTTGGTGATTTGAATGGTATTCTTAATAAATCCAATCTGTGTACTAATCGAGAAAAATGTCATGGCAAACGATAGATCTGCTTGCGTCTCTAGAATTGGGGCACAGATGAAAAGACAGTGCAGGGAAAATACACGAGGCTTATTCCGTGTCAGCATGAGACGAGAGAGACAAGGAGTCAGCAGGTATACTGTAGATACTGTACACCTTTCTTGTTAATCCACAATTCTACCAACAAAACGTATTTATAGATTTGGTCCACTGCTCTTACACCTAGCCAATCTTTGTTAATGGCTTGTTTTCTAACAGCAAAGTAGCAAGTGTTTTGACAGAAAATTCGAATCTTTTTATTCTGTCTTCAAGATTTTGGTGTTTTTCAAGGATTAATTTAAAATTCTTTAAACTGACTCGATTAGATAAGCAAGTTTTGTCGTAAATAACAGAGATATTGTGGGCTAATTCTTTCCGTGTAGGGTTTATGGTTTCAGCAAGATCAAGGTAGTCAAGCTGGGAGGTATGGGAATTAGTATACCATTGTTGCATAGCTTCTTCCCATTTATAAGACATCTATTTCAAACTATGGGATCATGAGCCTTTCTTTCCTGTTATTTATATTACGTTGCCTCACCTTTTCAGTGTGCTTCAGGGTATCTCCTTGCCCTTTTGACACCTTACGTCTATTAGCAATTTCATACTTGAACAGAAAGTACTGATTCATGATCATTCTAGTCTTTCAATAGAAAACTCTTCCAGATGAAAATAAGTTTTAAAACGTTGACACCTATACTCCCAATCTCCTAACTCAACTACACTGAAGTACGTGACCTGGTGACAGAAAACGTCAGGCAATCAAAACTAGTTGAAAACGAGGCGTTGAGGTTATCACAAGACCTTGACCGGAAGCTACAAAGGGTGGAGCAGCTGCTCTCAAAAATTGAAAGGCAAATTTTTGGATGAGTCACACACTCTCCAAAAATACTGAAGCCTACAAGGAAGCCCTTAGAGCAACCGAAGCAATTGACGCTCCTTCACTCGGTTTTCTAAAACCAAGCGACTATTCAGGAACTTTGAGCCATCAGTCTGCGGTTATCAAACAACTCCTGACCTGTTATTGGGTCGATTGTTGTCCCTGAATTGACTATTATAGCTGTTGTTCTATGTCGGCTTTGGCTTGGTCTGATTACGCCTAGGTCCAATAGTGCTTTGATATTCTTGGCAAAAGACTCCTTTGCCTGAGGCGTAAGGTGCTTGATTGGCTTATCCTCAATTGTAAAGCTCGGATTTTTTATTTTCAATTTGCACGTGACTCTGTTTTTCTCCCAGTGCTGGAGCGGGTTTTCCCCAACGTAGCCTTGGGCCTTTAGTTCTTCGAGGAGGTTCCCAAACTGGGCTCTTAGGCCTGCTTCATCTTTTTGTGGTTCGGTCGAGTAGCATACTAACTCTTGGATCTGGATGTAATTTTCCTCATCTAGATCCAGTTCTTCTATTGCTGCTGCTGTTGGGGTATACGGAAGAGTGTTTACTAAAGCCTACAAGGAAGCCCTTAGAGTAACCGAAGCAATTGACGCTCATTCACTCGGTTTTCTAAAACCAAGCGACTATTCAGAAACTTTGAGCCATCAGTCTGCGGTTATCAAACAACACAACGTTCAGATATAACTTTTGGTACAAATCGCAGAGAGTCTCAAAGAAATACAATCTGAGCTCCGAGTTATAAAGGAGCTACAACAAGCAAGAACAGGGCCTTCCCAAGCAATCCCGGAAGACCTCATCACCAAACTCTCAAACCTCAGTTTGGGTCCTTCAGAAAGACCCAAAGAAGCAAAAGGAAGGATTTTAGTGTTCAAAGATCCCATCCAGATCCTCAGAGAGTTAAAATAATGACAACGAGAACGCAGACAAGAGAGGTGTCGACATCCGCTCCCCTAGTTGAAGACCAAATCAGAAACTATCAGAGGAGCCAGAGACGGATGTTCAACACCCGCCAAGCGGCAAGACGGGTTGGACAAATGATATTCGGAGGACCAAACACAAGCCAACAGGTCCTCGAACAGCAAATTGATCCTCAGACACAACTGAGGCTATCAATGCGGGAAAGGGCGGCAATAGCACCCGCCGAAGTATTATATCGCTCCAGAAGAGATGATGCCCATCACCGGGTGTATATGCATAGATCAGAAGAAGCTATCCTGGTAACACATAACCAGGAGGACAGGTCGTTCATCCGAGAAGAAAGCTATGACCAACTCTAGAGGAGTCGGATGAGATACATCCACTTGGGAATTCTACAAGTACAAATACAAACCCTACACTGACGGGAAGAAGGAACACTAGCCCTATTAGTATTCCGAGACAACAGGTGGAGCGACGACAGATCCATCATCGCAACGATGGAAGTAGATCTGACTAGAGGTAGTCAATTGGTTTACGTTATCCCCGACACAATGATGACGATTGGTGACTTCTACCGCAACATCCAACTTTCAATCCTCACCCGAGGATACGACAGTTGGCGGAATGGAGAAGCTAACTTACTGATCAATCGAGGAATGGTGGGGCGACTGTCAAATACCCTGAATGTCGCCTTTGCCTACGAAGTATCAGGGGTGGTGGACTATCTCACAAGCCATGGTGTAAGGGCGCTATCAGGAAGGAGATACTCCACAACAGAATTACAAGGAAGGGACTGGGTAATCCAACCTACCCAGACTAACATCCCTATGCAGCCATTGGAGGTACGAAGCCGAAACTTACTAGACGGAAGAATTTCAATAAGTTTCGACAATTACAAAGCCGCATCAACCTCAAGCCATCTTCACTACAATGCAAATGGCGAGGAAACGTTTAGTGAAGAAGAAGAAATCAGGAGCCACATCATAGCGGTCATACTTCAGCTCACCAACAAGGAAGAAGAAGAAGAGGCCGAACAACTATGCAATAACCTGAATTCTTATTTTCAGGATAATTACAATTTTCAAGAGGGAGGGGAGATGCCATACCCCCAAAAATTTCAGAAAGAGATAATAGCAGCCGGAATAGAAACAAATTGGGAAATGAAGTACCCACAATTGGCAAAACTATCTCAGCAAGTATATTCCTCATCAGCCGTATCAAACTACAGACCACCTGCAGACTCTACGATGGGACCCGCAAATTACCCACCAGCGGTCAACATAGAGTCAACAAGTCAGAAGCCAACCTTTGAGGGATACACCAGACAAAATCAACCAAGGTTCAAGGCAATAGACTTCTCAGAGGCATGGAACCTCCCAACAGCATTCCAACAGCAAGGGGCAATGTTTATAATCCCGTCACAACTAGGGATGTTTGATGAAGTATTCATGAGGTGGGAATCAATTACAAAAAATCTAGTCTCACTACAAGGGTTCACAGACTCACAAGCAAAGATGGAATTCATCGAGAACCTTCTAGGAGAATATGAGAAACTAGCCTGGATACAATGGCGAATGGCGTATCCAGATGAATACCAGATATTATTAGCAAATGCGGACAAAGCAGGAGATACTCAAAATATCCTCTCTCAATTACGCACAATTTTTGTACTTGAAGACCCGTTCCAAGGATCTACAGGTGCACAGGAAGAAGCATATAGAGACCTTGAAAGGCTATCATGCGATAACCTGAAGAATATTATCCAATTCCTAAATGCTTATATGAGACTAGCCTCGAAAACAGAAAGGTTGTTTACCAGCCCAGAATTATCCTAGAAATTATGGTAAAAAATGCCCGGAGAATTGGGCAGAAGGATAAAACAAGCATTCGAAGCAAACTACAGAGGCAACACCATAGGAGTAATCCCAAGGATATTGTTCTCCTACAAATATCTAGAGGTAGAATGCAAGGACGTTGCATTTAAAAGAGCACTAAAAGATCTATCATTCTGTAGTGAAATACCCATCCCAGGGTACTACAGCAAACCCGAAAGGAAGTTTGGGGTAAGAAGATCCACCACATACAAAGGAAAACCCCACTCATCTCATGCAAGAATCGAGAAAAAGAAACATCTCATCAGGAATAAGAAATGCAAATGCTATCTATGCGGGGAAGGAGGACATTTTGCCCGAGAATGCCCTAATGATCGCCAAAATACAAAGAGGGTTGCCATGTTCGAACAACTTGACCTACCAGACGATTATGAGATTATTTCGGTCCAAGAAGGTGAAAACCAAAGTGACACTATATACTCCATCTCAGAAGGCGAGAATGTGTAAAACCTGAATCATGGTATAAACTCTCTCACCCATAAAATATTCGTGCTAATAGGTGATAGCAGGACGTGGTGGATATGACCAAATGCAGGCTACAGAGCAAAGGTCCAGGTGTCCCAAAAACAAGCAGAGTGTCACCACTTATGGAGGATAAACGAAGATCTACCAGCAGATTTAGAAAGGTGCATCTGCTGTAAAAAGACGTCACAAAGAAGACACAGACGTCACTGCCCATTATGTGAAGTCACTTCGTGCGGAATGTGCAGCATGTACTATTTCGACAAAAGAACCCCGGTGGCCTTAGATGAACAGCCAAGGTATGAGCCCAAGAACCTTATCCTTCAGCAAACAGATTACATCAAACATTGTGAAGAAGAGATAAAGAAATTGAAGGGAGCATTGGAAGCCAAAAAGGAAAAGGCTAAGGAATCAAGGGAAATACAAAATCAAGCCCTGCTTGTTGCCCAAGAAAATTTCCAACTAAAACATGAACTGGAGGAAATGAGGAGAAAGTATCAGCAACTGGAGCAAGAAGGTCTGGAAATGGATAGGCTCAGAATGGAAAGAGCAGATCTACAAAAGGAAATCTAGATCCTAAGAAGGAAGGGCAAAACTCAAGAAGAAGAAACATACGTCCTCATGGAGGAAGGGTCACAGATAATCCTATCAGCAGAAACAAGCAACCCGAGAGGTACAAAGAACATGTTATTTAATCTGAAGGTACAAATAGAAATACTCGGCGCATCAATATTCAGGGTAAATGCGATACTAGATACGGGAGCAACAACATGCTGCATTGATGACAAGGCAGCCCCAGAAATGACTCTGGAGAAAAGCCTGTACCCAGTACTCTTCAGCGGGATAACCTCAAAAGCAACCGCTGATAAGAAGCTAAGAGGGTAAAGATGACGATAGGAGACAACTCCTTCAGAATCCCCTACACATATGCATTCCCCATGAAACTAGGGGACAACATACAGATGATAATAGGCTGCAATTTCATACGAGCTATGCAAGGAGGAGTAAGGATTGAAGGTAACGTAGTAACTTTTTATAAAAACCTAACTATAGTAAACACTCTTCCGTATACCCCAACAGCAGCTGCAATAGAAGAATTGGATCTAGATGAGGAAGATTACATCCAGATCCAAGAGTTAGTATGCTACTCGCCCGAACCACAAAAGGATGAAGCAGGCCTAAGAGCCCAGTTCGGGAACCTCCTCGAAGAACTAAAGGCCCAGGGCTACGTTGGGGAAAAGCCACTCCAGCACTGGGAGAAAAACAGTCACATGCAAATTGGAAATCAAAAATCCGAGCTTTACAATTGAGGATAAGCCAATCAAGCATCTTACGCCTCAGGCAAAGGAGTCTTTTGCCAAGCATATCAAAGCACTATTGGATCTAGGCGTAATCAGACCAAGCCAAAGCCGACACAGAAAAATAGCTATAATAGTCAATTCAGGGACAACAATCGACCCAACAACAGGTCAGGAGAAAAAGGGAAAAGAGCGGATTGTATTTAATTACCGCAGGCTAAATGACATTGTTAAGATCAAGAGCACTAAGAGGGGGGGGGTGAATTAGTGCCGCGGAAAACTTTCTGCGATTAAAACGAAACTGCGTTCGAACGATAGAAACGATTTCTGTGTGAAAGCTGATTCTAAGCAAGATGATGTTAAAGTCAATCTATGAAGGCAGTTTGTAGCTATGATGAAAACCAGAATATAGGCGCAAACTGAAATACGACGTTCGTACGAAGAAACTGATTTACGTCTAAATGCTGATTCATAAATCACTTGATTAGGCAAGATGCAGTTTAAGCAAGAGTATAAAGGCAGTTTGCAGTTATGGTAGAGCTCAAAACGTAAACGCAATCTGAAATATGATGATTGTACGAAAAAGCAGATTTATGTTTAAACGCTGATTTGGAAAGTGAAAGGCTTGAAACCCGATCGTATATGCGCAGAAAGCAGTAAGCTTCAGAGGAGGTTTGCAGTAAAGATAATATGCTCAAAGTAAATGCAAACCGGGATTTAGAGTGGTTCGGTCAATCTTGACCTACTCCACTTTTGGCTTCCTCCACCGACGAGGTCATCGACGTCAACTAGAGGCCTTCCTTCAATAGGCGAAGGCCAACCACCCTTTTACAGTTTCACTCATTTTGACGGGCTTAGGAGACAACCCTTACAGAAATTTTCTCTCCTCTCTTTACAGCTTAGAACATGAAAGAACAGAGGGAGAAGAACTTTTGGCCTTTACAACAATTTTGAGCTCTAAGAATCACAAAAAAGAATGAAGATTTCGGTGTTAAGTTATTGCCTTTCAGTGCTGAATGGGTGGGGTATTTATAGGCCCCAACCCAGTTCAAATTTGGAGCTCAAAACTGTCAATTCCTGGAATTCCGGGATGAGGCGGTTGCACCTCCTGACTGGAGCGGTTGCACCGCCTGGTAGAGCTCAAAGACTGAGCCTCTGGGCGGTGCTACCTCATGTCAGGGGCGGTTGCACCTCTTGACTGAGGCGGTTGCACCGCCTGGCAGAGCTCGAAGACTGAGCTCAAGCGGTGCCACCTCCTGTCAGGGGAGGTTGCACCGCCCAGTCTCGCTCGGAGACTGAGCCCCAGGCGGTGCCACCACTTGGCTGGGGCGGTTGCACCTCCCAGTCTCGCTCGGAGACTGAGCCCAGGCGGTGGAACCTCCTGCCTTGGGCGGTTCAACCGCCTGGCAGAAATCAGGGTCCGAATGGGTTGATCCATTCGGCCCGATTTGGGTTTTTCAGGGGCCCAATTGCCCCAAGATTAAGTTAATGAGATCACTTCCCATTTCCAACTTAATCAATGTGCTAACTACGATTTTTTCTAAGACATTTACTGCAGCTTGCTCCGGTGCGTCAATCGCTTCTTCCGGCGAGCTTCCGGCGAACTTCCGTCGATCATCCGATGAACCCTCGGTGATGCTCCTGCGGACTTCCGGCAAACTCCTGGACTTGCGACGATTCACTTGGCTAGTTCCGACGAGCTTCTTTGGCAAGCTTATGGACTTCTCGGATTTGTTCCCGCAGAACCTTCGACGACTGTCCGAACTTCCGTCGAACTCTCGAACTCCCAACGTGATCATTGTCTTGACTCCGGCGCAACTCCTGCTGCATGTCTTACTTTCATCGTAGTTAATTCTGCACACTTATCTCAACATATAGATTAGATAACAAATGACAATTGACTTCATCATCAAAATCCGAGATTCAACAATCTCCTCCTTTTTTATGATGACAATCAGTTGATAATGGAGTTAACCTTAACTGCCCCTGCCTATATGCCATACTTGAGATAAGTCATTCTTGAATTCAAGACCTAAGAATTCAAGTGACATATTGATTAGTTAAATCATTTAAACTTATCAATACTCCCATCATGATTCCCATCATGATGTATCTCTCTGAAGATGATGTCAAGGCTTGACATTCATTTTCAAATTTTACATAACAATTTTGAATGATGGTAATTGTAGCAATTCATCATATTGTAAGATATCAACATGTAAAGCTGTGAAGTAAGATTTTGATATCATTACATGATGTACACATTTCAAATATTTTAGCAAGTGTTGCATTTCTTCACATGGTAAGATATCAACTCAAGGCATAATGCAAATTAATGCATGGCATCTGTTCATATATCTCTTGGTGATGCAAGCATGAAATAATCGTAGCATCAGTGTTTATAGCATCAATTCATATATTTCTCCCCCTTTGTCATTAACAAAAAGCATGGTAGATGTGATACCAAGAGAACAATATAAGCAAGTTATCAAGCATATAAAGGAAGGCATGATACGTAGATTGCTTTGAATACTTCTTCCTTTTTTTTTTTGTTATAATCCTTTGTGCATGAAGGAGGAAAGCCATTTGTGATTCCAGCTATTTGTGAGGTCACTTTGAGTCAAGATATGTGATTGAAACAGCTTTTTGCAAGCAAAAAATACTATCATTCATATTTCAAGATGGAATTCATAAGCATGAATCATTTCATCAAACCCATTTCAGAAAAAATATTTTTCATATGAGAAAATTGGATTTTTGGCATTTCAACTGTTGAGCGAATCCGAAAATGAGATGAATTCTTTCATGCATTCGGACAAGACTATGCTACAGATTTTCAAATACAATCATGAAGACAAAACATTTCAACACATGTTATGCAATGGCAATCAAGCGATTTGATCATTCAATAAAGTCCGAAAAATAATTTTAACTAGTTTATCTATTCGGACACATCAACATTCCTAATTCTCTTCTTATGAAATCAAATTGTTTTTTATTTAGAGGTTTTGTCAACTAGTTGATGTTTAGTATCAATGGCAATGACTTATCAACTGCATTGGTATATTACTTTTTCAAACTATATTTATCATGAAAATCAAGTCACAAGGTTTTCAAAACATTTAGTTTCAATGTAAAATCCGAGATAAACATTTAGTTTACAACTCTACATATGCTCAAAATATATCAAGGATCAAGGCAAAGCTCATCATGGTGAGTAACATAAGGAGTTTACAATAACAACAGATGATTGTTTTCATACAAGCTCATTCATGAGGTGGAAAATTAAAGTGCCTAAACAAAGAATCAAATTATCGATGAATTTGCTGCAGCTAAGATAGGATTTGATCTTGTCGATGTTCAAGCCGTTCTTGTCTTTGTTCGAATCGGTCCATCCGAATCCCAATATCTTCGACAGATAATGTATGAGTTTGCTCAAATTGATGTGTTTCCTCAAAGGGACAGATCGGAGGAGATTGGGTACCCCTAAAGACTGGTGTTTCCGGTTCTGGTTCAGGTTGAGGGGGATCAGTTCTTCTTGGCATTTTAACCCAGTTACCGTTTCTATAAAAATATCTTAATCGGTGAAGTAGATTTTTATTTATTATGCTAAATCTATCTACTTTTATTACTTCTTCCGGTGGTATTAGAATATCGTAGGCTTTCATTATTCTAGTGATTATACCACCATATGGGAGCATCACGTCTTTCTTAGATAGTTCTAACATGTTTTATTGGATAAGATAACCAAGACAGATGTCATGTCCTTTCATGATCAAATACATAGTTCCTAATTCTAATTGGCTTACTTTATCATGATGGTATTGTTTAGGGAGAATGATGCTAGTTAGGATATGATAAAGTACCTTAGTGTTTAGAGGCAGTAGATGTTCATAACTTTTAGGAACAAATGCTAAGTTGGGATTGGCAAAAATTGTTCCTAAGGCTTCAACATATGTTGTTCCAACAGTTTCATCATCCCATGATCCTCTAAAGTAAAGTCCTCTACTTTTCATGGGAATGCCTATCATATCGCAAATGAATTTATCCGTAATTGAGATGTGTTGTCCTAGAAGATAGGTAGACATTCTTTCTTCTTCATCTATTTGTATGTTATTGTAAAACAATCTAACAAGTCTTGGATATATGAGTTCGTTAATTTGCAAAATAGGAAGTAGATCTAAGTTTACAAACCATTGGATTGTCTCTAAGTCTCTTAGTTCATTTAAATCGAAAGAGGAAAATTTCTCAGCATGGTATTTTGAATCGAAAAGGGTGAGATCAAAATCTTCTACTAATCTCCTCTTTCCTTTGTCCCTTGAGGATCTTCTAGATTCCATAACTACTGTTGTTTAGAAGAATAGTGATGAGCAAGAGTAAATGAATAAAAAAACAGAGTTTAAGGGCTTCTTAGAGAGTACCTTAGTGAGATCTTCAAGAGAGGGAAGGATTGTTGATGTTTTGCTCCGAAATGGGGGGTATTTGGGATACTATTGTAACACCCCTCATTTCCGAATGTTCGTATAAATTTTTGGTGATAATGTAAGCATCTATTTTAATTGACAAAAGAAATAGAGTATGAATCAGAGGTAACTTATTTTTAAGATTTGGGAGATCTGTTCAAAAAAAAAAAAAAGAAAAAGAAAGAATCTGAGGACCTATATGTAAACCCTAAGGACCTAATCGTGAATATGATAAAAACAAGGACTAAACTGTAAAATGCACCAAATGACAAATTCCACCGCTTAAGCTTCTCTGCCTTCGTTGTTAAGGAAGCAGAGGAGGCAGCTCGTGGGTGATCAGGGAAAGAAAGAAAGAAAGAAGAAGAAGAAGAAGAAGAAGAAGAAGAGAAAGAAAATTGGGGCTTTTAGGGTTCTTGCTTTAATCTTGTCATTTGGGGTCAAAATTTCCAAAGGCAAGTGTTCTAACCCCATCCTACAGAAGTATTAGACTCTGTTTTTATGTTGATTCAAAATAAATTGGAAGATTTCTGTTTAGAAACTGATATGACTCTTTTTGGACCTAAAACCATGGATTCTGAAATATTTTCGATAAACTGACCCCTATACACTGTTTCGGCTGTAAGTTTTAGTATAAGATGTGAATTCAGGCAGGAACTATTTTGTTTGTAATTAGACTCTTATGTCTTTCTTTTGACACCGATTTTGTAGATTTTGGACACCGAATACTTACCCAAACATTTTTTTCAAATGAGCCTATAGACGTTGTAAAACAGAGTTCAAGATTCTTGACCTTTCGATACTAAAACGCCTATAACTCCCTGTTGAAAATTCTGGTTTGTACCAACTGATTTTTATTTGAAACTAGACTTGAAATTATCTCTTTTGACATATAGTTTGAAAATTTTGGAGTTCAATTGCCCACCCTATCGTCTGTTGAATCCGACCCTATAAATTCTGCAAAACAGTGATTGTGATTTTGACCTTGTGTTACCAAATCAGAGGTAACTCTGTGTTGGGAGCCCTGTTTCATATGAAATCTGTTCCACCCGAATATAGATTGATATATGGTTCGACCATAGCCTTCTTATGGGTATTGGAGCATAATTGTTATTCTGAAATATTTGTTTGATGTGCCATTGGAATTCTGTCCGAAATCGAGCTTTGGTCGATTTCGCATATTCTGTTCCATTTCCTTTGGATACTTGAATTCGCCTAATCTTCTTATTGGAATTGAGCTGATTATGATTGCTTGGAATCCCTGTACACTCTTGCTTTCATTTCTTTCCTAAAATGAATACTTTTGTGAGAGATTTGTTCCTTGCATCACATTGCTTTTGAAAAGGCACATGTACGTTTGGTTGTTCCGCGTGTGCTTCCGTTATATGCTACTTATTGTTGAAATTGCCTTCTTGTACTCTGGTGTGTGGGATTGTCTGGACCTTTACCAGAAATGGTAAAGGGTATGCGCTGATTTGCCCGCTTTGTGGGATATTCTGGTATGCGCTTATTTGCCCGCTTTGTGGGGTCCCGCTTTGTGGGATATTGCTTAGAGCCTGCGATGCTCTGCCGACCCCCTTTGACTTCACCTAGACGTGGGTGGATGGAGCTCCCAGACGTGGGAGACTTTTGTCAGGTGGTCATTCAGAAATGGATGAATCACATTCTGACTGAGATCCCACTACACCCTCTATATGTTTGATATGACATCCAGAGTTTTGGTGAGTTATTTCTGTTCGTGCTCTGGATAGTTATGATATGATTGCAACGTCAAGGACGACGTTTGAGCTTCTGTACGACATATGAGTTTGATATGCTCTTAAATGCTTCATTCACTGTTGATTTTGCTTCGTAATGTTCCATATGTCGTTGATGTGATTTGGAACATTTTAAATGCCATTGTTAAGCTCCGATATGTTTCCTTTGTTTCTGATATGCTCCAATTACTCTATGCCCCATCTGTCAGGAACCAAATATGTATGATTAAAAAGGACAATTATGATTCTGCTCCTAATGATATTATGTATACGAAATCGTATATTCTGCTTTGTGTTTGAAAACTGCATCTCTTTGGAAATTGTACTATTTTGATATGGATATGTTAGTCACTTGCTGAGCTCTTTATGCTCACCCCATTTGTTGATAAATTTTTCAGGATAGCGTAACGCTTGCTTAAATGTTAAGAATGGGCTGAGGCAGTGGAGAGTTTAGAAGACGTTGGGCAGAACTTTTGTTAGCATATATGTAGTTGTGTATAAGCTACCTTGCATCTAATGAAATGTGACTGTGAATATGAACCTGTGGATTTTGTGTAAGTTAAAGGATCCCTCATGTATAGGGTTTTGGAATGTTAAATTAAATTCGTGTAATGATATGAACTTATGGTAAATCGATGATTGTGGTGACTGCATAGATTTCCCCACTTGTGGATTTATATTGTGGTTTTTATTTTGATGAGTTGAGTTCAGATTGTATAAATTATCGAGTGATGTGTGCTATGTTTATGAATTGCACAGGGTTATGAATTGGTAGATTATAGAAGTGAAATTTTTGGATCTGAATGTTTTCTTAGTGACCTCAAATGTGTGTTTGGATCCTGGGTTAGTTGTGACGAAAAAAAAAAAAATTAAATATCATGGATATTTTTAGGGGTGTGACAACTATGAGGGGAGAAATGGGGATGGAGGAGGCTTGGAGGAGTAGAGAGGGGAAGGGAGTGAGTTGGGGTCGGTTTCACCGTCGGCCCTAGCTTGGGTTAAAAAGGGCAGAGTTGCAGGCGGTTGCACCTCTGGCTGGAGCGGTGCAACCGCTTGCAACACGTGACAGCTGGAGGTGCTACCTCCAGCTGGGGCGGTGCCACCGCCTGCAGGCGATGAGCACTTGTTCTGATCGTAGTGTAATCTGATTTGAGAGTTTTTGTCTTGAGAAGAATTTTCATTCAGAGCAATCAACTTTACTTTCGTAATTACGTAAGAGTTTTTATTTTAAGACAAGAACTTTTGCACGATCAAGATAGATCTTTTAACGTGCATACTCTCAATGTCGTACACATGTTTGTGATAGTTTGTTCAAGTTGGTAAGCCTTGCAAGTTCATGACAGACTTAGTCAGTTCATGATACAGAGTTGGATTCGAAAGTTATGAACGGATGAAGTTGATGGGTTCGAAAATCCAGAGGATATGTGAATTTGAGAATCATACGTTTCTAATTCTGAAAAGTCAAATAAGGTTGTATCTAAATCGCATTTGTGATTTTAAATTTATAATCTCCATTTGTTATTTAGGCTAAAGAGCATTGCGAGTTCCTTTTTGGATCTTGGGTCGAGAATCAAGGAGCAGAATATTATTTCTTGCTCCAGCCTAAATTTTTTTAAATTTTTTTATGTTTTTAATGTTTTTACAGGAAGGGATGATTTTTAGGTACCCATTTGCTTTTGGGTGCCTCACAAATAGATCTACATTGCCTATCATGTTGCATAGAATTTATCATAGTTCCTTTAGGAACCCAAATCAATTTGTTTGGACTAATTTTCTTGAATGGACAATAATGCGTATTGTGTCCAAATTTGCAACAAAAGTTGCATTTGTTTTGGTGTCGAACATGTAAGATGGGGCCTTTTATGAAGGTAGTTGGATTTTGGTGAGAACTTCTCACAAATCCAATTCCACTTCTTTTGGGAACGTGACTCTTGTTTGCAAGGATCATGTTCAATGACTTGCTACTAACCTCGAATTTCTTCAAGGTGTCCTTAAGTAGCAAGTTTTCCTTTTGGAGAGTTTCTAGATCATGACATTTGATGCATGAATTTAAACTATCATGATATTCAGTTTTTAACTTATCAAAATTATAAGTAAGACTATCATGCTCCTTTTTTAGCAATTTGTATTTTCTATTAATAATCTTGCATTCATCAAATAAGTCATAGAAGGCATTTAATAATTCATCAAATGATAAATCTGCATCTATTAAATTTGTTACCTCATCTCCGATGGCCATTAAGGCGTAATGAGCAACTTGCTCGGTGTTGGACACCTCTTCTTCGGACGCGCTCGAGTCATCCCATGTTGCTTTGAGCGCCTTCTTCTTTGATGTTCTCTTTTTGACTTGGGGATAATCACTCTTGTAGTGTCCCGGCTTTTTGCATTCATAGCAAATAACTTTGTCATTCTTGGGTTCAAGTTTATTTTTTGCGTCATTCTTAAACTTGTTTCTTTTAAAGAATTTTTTAAATTTTCTTGTTAGAAGTGCCAAGTCATCATCACAGTCCTCATAACTTGAGTTTTCTCTCTAGTGGCCTTCTGAAGTTTTAAGTGCCATATCCTTCCTGTTCTTTGGAAGGATGTCTTCTTGCTCTTCATGAGCTTTACAAGTCATCTCGTAGGTCATTAATGACCCGATTAGTTCTTCAAGAGGGAAGTTGCGTAGATCTTTTGCCTCTTGAATAACAGTGACTTTAGGATCCCAACTCTTTGGAAGGGATCTTAGAATCTTATTTACGAGCTCAAAATCCGAAAAACTTTTTCCGAGTCCTTTTAGACCATTGACGACATTCGTGAAACAAGTAAACATGTCGCCAATGGTTTCACTCAGTTTCATCCGGAAAAGTTCGAAAGAATGTAACAGAAGATTGATTTTTGACTCTTTCACTCTACTTGTGCCTTCGTGAGTCACTTCGAGTGTGTGCCAAATATCAAATGCGGTTTCACAGGTTGAAACACGGTTAAACTCGTTTTTATCAAGTGCACAAAATAAGGCATTTATAGCCTTTGCATTAAGAGCGAAAGCCTTCTTCTCCAATTCATTCCAATCGATCATTGGAAGAGAAGACTTCGAAAATATGTTTTCGACAAGATTCCAAAGTTCAAAATCCATAGAAATAAGAAAGATCCTCATTCGGGTCTTCCAATAGGTGTAGTCCGTCCCACTGAACATGGGTGGACGTGTAATAGAATGACCCTCTTGGTTTCCGGCGTATGCCATCTCTCTTGGGTTTTAATCCGTTAGAGAGTTAACCCCGCTCTGATACCAATTGTTAGGATCAAGAGCACTAAGAGGGGGGGGGGGGGGGGGGGGGGGTGAATTAGTGCAGCGGAAAACTTTCTGCGATTAAAACAAAACTGCGTTCGAACGATAGAAACGATTTCTGTGTGAAAGCTGATTCTAAGCAAGATGATGTTAAAGTCAATCTATGAAGAC
The DNA here is from genome assembly GCF_036884655.1 of Musa acuminata AAA Group. Taxonomy (NCBI): domain Eukaryota; kingdom Viridiplantae; phylum Streptophyta; class Magnoliopsida; order Zingiberales; family Musaceae; genus Musa; species Musa acuminata. The sequence goes on from NC_088327.1 coordinate 29,012,477, forward strand.
AGTTTGCAGCTATGATGAAAACCAGAATATAGGCGCAAACTGAAATACGACGTTCGTACGAAGAAACTGATTTACGTCTAAATGCTGATTCGTAAATCACTTGATTAGGAAAGATGTAGTTTAAGCAAGAGTATAAAGGCAGTTTGCAGTTATGGTAGAGCTCAAAACGTAAACGCAATCTGAAATATGATGATCGTATGAAAAAACAGATTTACGTCTAAACGCTGATTTGGAAAGTGAAAGGCTTGAAACCCAATCGGATATGCGCAGAAAGCAATAAGCTTCAGAGGAGATTTGCAGTAAAGATAATATGCTCAAAGTAAATGCAAACCGGGATTTAGAGTGGTTCGGTCAATCTTGACCTACTCCACTTTTGGCTTCCTCCACCGATGAGGTCACCGACGTCAACAAGAGGCCTTCCTTCAATAGGCGAAGGCCAACCACCCTTTTACAGTTTCACTCCTTTTGACGGGCTTAGGAGAAAACCCTTATAGAAATTTTCTCTCCTCTCTTTACAGCTTAGAACTTGGAAGAACAGAGGGAGAAGAACTTTTGGCCTTTACAACAATTTTGAGCTCTAAGAATCACAGAAAAAAATCAAGATTTCGGTGTTAAGTTACTGCCTTTCAGTGTTGAATGGGTGGGATATTTATAGGCCCTAACCCAGTTCAAATTTGGAGCTCAAAACTGTCAATTCTCGGAATTCCGGGATCAAGCGGTTGCACCTCCTGACTGGAGCGGTTGCACCGCTTGGCAAAGCTCGAAGACTGAGCCTCTGGGCGGTGCTACCTCATGTCAGGGGCGGTTGCACCTCCTGACAGAGCTCGAAGACCGAGCTCAGGTAGTTGCACCTCCTGACTGAGGCGGATGCACCGCCTGGCAGAGCTCGAAGACTAAGCTCAGGCGGTGCCACCTCCTGTCAGGGGAGGTTGCACCGCCCAGTCTCGCTCGGAGATTGAGCCCCAAGCGGTGCCACTACCTGGCTGGGGCGGTTGCAACTCCCAGTCTCGCTCGAAGACTGAGCCCAGGCGGTGCAACCTCCTACCTTGGGCGGTTCAACCGCCTGGCAGAAATCAGGGTCCGAATGGGTTGATCCATTCAGCCCGATTAGGGTTTTTCAGGGGCCCAATTGCCCCAAGATTAAGTTAATGGGATCACCTCCCATTTCCAACTTAATCAATGTGCTAACTACGATTTTTTATAATACATTTACTGCAGCTTGCTCCGGTGCGTCAATCGCTTCTTCCGGCGAGCTTCCGGCAAACTTCCGTCGATCATCCGATGAACCCTCGGTGATGCTCCTGCGGACTTCCGGCAAACTTCTGGACTTGCGACGATTCACTTGGCGAGTTCCGACGAGCTTATTTGGCAAGCTTATGGACTTCTCGGATTTGTTCCCGCAGAACCTTCGACGACTGTCCGAACTTCCGTCGAACTCTCGAACTCCCAACGTGATCATTGTCTTGACTCCGGCGCAACTCCTGCTGCATGTCTTACTTTCATCGTAGTTAATCCTTCACACTTATCTCAACATATAGATTAGATAACAAATGACAATTGACTTCATCATCAAAATCCTAGATTCAACAGACATCACAAAAAAGGATCAATATAGCCTCCCTGGAATAAACACAATACTAAAGAAGGTCAGCACCAGTAAGGTATATTCAAATTTTGACTTAAAGTCGGGCTTCCATTAGGTGGTAATGCACCCGGAGTCCATAGAATGGAAGGTGTTTTGGGTGGGTACCGGAAGTCCTCTATGAATGGCTGGTCATGCCATTTGGGCTGAAGAATGCCCCTACATTATTTCAAAGAAAAATGGACGACTGCTTTCGAGGTACGGAGCAATTCATAGCAGTCTACATAGATGACAAATTAGTATTCTCTGAAAACATGAGGGATCACGTGAAACACCTGAAAAGAATGATCGAGATATGCTAGGAAAACGGACTGGTCCTGAGCTCAACCAAGATGAAAATTGCGGTCCAGGAAATCGAGTTCCTTGGAGCAGTTCTCGGCAATTCAAGGATCAAACTTCAACCCCACATTATCAAAAGAATCATGAAATACAATGAAGAAGACCTGACAACAAAAAGGGGCATGAGATCATGGTTAGGAATACTAAACTACGCGAGGAGTTATATACCAAACCTCGGCAAACTCCTAGGGCCATTATACTCTAAGACAAGCCCAACAGGAGAAAAGAGGATGAATGAGCAAGACTGGAAGCTTATCAGAGAAATAAAAGGAATAGTAAATAAGCTGCCAGACCTAGAAGTCCCACCCCAAGAATGTTTTACAATCCTAGAGGTGGACGGATGTATGGAAGGATGGGGGGGTATGCAAATGGAAAAACAAAAAGGGCGACCCTAGAAACTCAGAAAGGGTCTATGCATATGCGAGCGGGAAGTTTAGCCCGATCAAATCCACCATTGATGCAAAGATACACGCAGTAATGAAGACTTTAGAAGCCCTAAAAATATACTACCTTGATAAAAAGGAAATCCTGATCAGGACATACTGTCAAGCCATAATCAGCTTTTTCAACAAATCAGCACAGAACAAACCATCAAGGGTTAGATGGATGGCATTTGTGGACTACATCACCGGAAATGGAATAGAAGTACAGTTCGAGCATATTGAGGGCACGAGCAACGTCCTGGCGGATTCGCTATCAAGGCTAATAAATATGTTAATTAATGCAGGATGGAAGGACGAACAAGAGGAACAACTATCATTGATAGCAGGGGCAACCAAAGAGCTAAAAGAAAAGCCCAACCCACCGAGCAGAAGCCTTTTTGAGTCAGATTGCCCACAAGATTGTGGATTGTTCTCTGACTATGCCACCAAGCTTAATAACATCAGGAACAAAATGCAAGGAGGGGCCTCACTTAGTGACATGGACGCCTCTAGAAGAAGACTCAACTCACTGCAGGAAGAAGCAGCACAGCAAGCAATCAAAGCCCTATAACAATATAAAGACATCCACTCACTCAAAGTGGATGAGTATCGAAGAAGAAGCGCAGGGAACAACAACCGGTACAAAGATTGGCTGCCAACCGTCCTCACAGCAGCAACAACAGCTGGAAAGGGCACTTGCACTAGCTAAAGACATTGCCCAAAGGACACCTAGCTTCAGCGTCTAGGGACAGGGCAGGCCCAAGACAAAAGCTGAAGCACGTCACTCATCCAGCTGAAAAACACCACGACGCCACCCTGGTTGGAACACACTATCTTTACTTAGCATGCAAGAAAGCTTTGGACTGAGCCTCGGGGAGCCGTCCATCGTAGAGTCAATAATTGTACTCAGGAACATAAAGAAGGAAAGGATAAGGATGGCGGGGGGGGGGGAAGGCCCAGCTCTTCCACTCCCTCTATATAAACCCACCACGAGCTCTTGCAGAGCATCAGTCGACCACTTGAAGTTCTACTTGAGAGAAGTTCAAATTAAGAAGTTCTTAGAGTCATTCCTAGTTCTCTGTAAGCATTTTACACTTTCTTCGCTAGTCTTTGTGTGTACAATTGCTTTACTTTGAATTAGAAATTCCGCTTGTATCTCCGTGTGCATGGTTTCAATTCAAAGTAAAGCAATTGTACACACAAAGAACTAGTTCTCCTTGTGCATGGTATGGAAGATTTAGTTGGCTAGGTTCTAAGTTTATGGCTTTGACCAAAAACAGGGTTATCACAAGATCTTGATAACCCTGAGATACAACGAAACTTCTAATAACCCATAAATTTAGAACTTCTAATAACCCATAAATTAGTAGTTCCGCTGTATCAAAAGAACTTGTGATACAGCAGAACTTCTAATTCAACGTAAAGCAATTGTACACAAAAAGAACTAACGAAGAAAACGTAAAATGCTTACAGAGAAATAGGAATGACTCTAAGAACTTCTTAATTTGAACTTCTCTCAAGTAGAACTTCGGTGGTCGACAGATGCTCTGCAAGAGCTCGTGGTGGGTTTATATAGAGGGAGTGGAAGAGCTGGGCCTTCCCCCCCCCCCCCCCCCCCCCCCATCCTTATCCTTTCCTTCTTTATGTTCCTGAGTACAATTATTGACTCTACGATGGACGGCTCCCCGAGGCTCAGTCCAAAGCTTTTCTTGCATGCTAAGTAAAGATAGAGTGTTCCAGCTGGGGCGGCGTCGTGGTGTTTTCCAGCTGGATGAGTGACATGCTTTAGCTTTTGTCTTGGGCCTGCCCTGTCCCCTAGACGCTGAAGCTAGGTGTCCTATGGGTAGTGTCTTTAGCTAGTGCAAGTGCCCTTTCCATCTGTTGTTGCTGCTGGAGGACGGTTGGCAGCCAATCTTTGTACCAGTTGCTGTTCCCTGCGCTTCTTCTTCGATACTCATCCACTTTGAGTGAGTGGATGTCTTTATATTGTTGTAGGGCTTTGATTGCCTGTTGTGCTGCTTCTTCCTGCAGAGAGTTGAGTCTTCTTCTGGAGTCGTCCATGTCACTAAGTGAGCCCCCTCCTTGCATTTTGTTCCTAATGTTATTAAGCTCGGTGGCATAGTCAAAGAACAATCCACAATCCTGTGGGCAATCTGACTCAAAAAGGCTTCTGCTTGTGGGTTAGGCTTTTCTTTTAGCTCTTTGGTTGCCCCTGCTATCAATGATAGCTGTTCCTCTTGTTCGTCCTTCCATCCTGCATTAATTAACATATTTATTAGCCTTGATAGCGAATCCGCCAGGATGTTGCTCGTGCCCTCAATATGCTCGAACTAGACTTCTATTCCATTTTCGATGATGTAGTCCACAAATGCCATCCATCTAACCCTTGATGGTTTGTTCCGTGCTGATTTGTTGAAAAAGCTGATTATGGCTTGACAGTCTGTCCTGATCAGGATTTCCTTTTTGTCAAGGTAGTATATTTTTAGGGCTTCTAAAGTCTTCATTACGGCGTGTATCTCTGCATCAATGGTGGATTTGATCGGGCTAAACTTCCCGCTCGCATATGCACAGACCCTAGTTTCTAGGGTCGCCCTTTTTGTTTTTCCATTTGCATAACCCCCCCCCCCCCCCCCCCCATCCTTCCATACATCCGCCCACCTCTAGGATTATAAAACATTCTTGGGGTGGGACTTCTAGGTCTGGCAGCTTATTTACTATTCCTTTTATTTCTCTAATAAGCTTCCAGTCTTGCTCATTCATCCTCTTTTCTCCTGTTGGGCTTGTCTTAGAGTATAATGGCCCTAGGAGTTTGCCGAGGTTAGGTATATAACTCCTCGCGTAGTTTAGTATTCCTAACCATGATCTCATGCCCCTTTTTGTTGTCAAGTCTTCTTCATTGTATTCCATGGTTCTTTTAATAATGTGGGGTTGAAGTTTGATCCTTGAATTGCCGAGAACTACTCCAAGGAACTCGATTTCCTGGACCGCAATTTTCATCTTGGTTGAGCTCAGGACCAGTCCGTTTTCCTAGCATATCTCGATCATTCTTTTCAGGTGTTTCACGTGATCCCTCATGTTTTCAGAGAATACTAATATATCATCTATGTAGACTGCTATGAATTGCTCCGTACCTCGAAAGTAGTCGTCCATTTTTCTTTGAAACATTTCAGGGGCATTCTTCAGCCCAAATGGCATGACCAGCCATTCATAGAGGCCATCCGGTACCCAAAACGTCATCCATTCTATGGACTCCGGGTGCATTGCCACCTGATGGAAGCCCGACTTTAAGTCAAATTTTGAATATATCTTACTGGTGCTTACCTTCTTTAGTATTGTGTTTATTCCAGGGAGGCTGTACTGATCCTTTTCTATGATGTCATTTAGCCTGCGGTAATTAAATACCATCTGCTCTTTTCCCTTTTTCTCCTGACTTGTTATTGGGTCGATTGTTGTCCCTGAATTGACTATTATAGCTGTTGTTCTGTGTCGGCTTTGGCTTGGTCTGATTACGCCTAGGTCCAATAGTGCTTTGATATGCTTGGCAAAAGACTCCTTTGCTTGAGGCGTAAGGTGCTTGATTGGCATATCCTCAATTGTAAAGCTCGGATTTTTTATTTCCAATTTGCACGTGACTCTGTTTTTCTCCCAGTGCTGGAGCGGGTTTTCCCCAACGTAGCCCTGGGCCTTTAGTTCTTCGAGGAGGTTCTCGAACTGAGCTCTTAGGCCTGCTTCATCCTTTTGTGGTTCGCCCGAGTAGCATACTAACTCTTGGATCTAGATGTAATCTTCCTCATCTAGATCCAGTTCTTCTATTGCTACTGCTGTTGGGGTATACGTAAGAGTGTTTACTGTAGTTAGGTTTTTATAAAAAGTTACTACGTTACCTTTAATCCTTACTCCTCCTTGCATAGCTCGTATGAAATTGCAGCCTATTATCATCTGTATGTCGTCCCCTAGTTTCATGGGGAATGCATATGTGTAGGGGATTCTTAAGGAGTTGTCTCCTATCGTCATCTTTCCCCCTCTTAGCTTCATATCAGCGGTTGCTTTTGAGGTTATCCCGCTGAAGTGTACTGGGTACGGGCTTTTCTCTAGAGTCATTTCTGGGGCTGCCTTGTCATCAATGCAGCATGTTGTTGCTCCCGTATCTAGTATCGCATTTACCCTGAATATTGGTGCGCCGGGTATTTCTATTTGTACCTTCAGATTAAATAACATGTTCTTTGTACCTCTCGGGTCGCTTGTTTCTGCTGATAGGATTCTCTGTGACCCTTCCTCCTTGAGGACATATGTTTCTTCTTCTTGAGTTTTGCCCTTCCTTCTTAGGATCTGGATTTCCTTTTGTAGATATGCTCTTTCCATTCTGAGCCTATCCATTTCCAGACCTTCTAGCTCCAATTGCTGATACTTTCTCCTCGTTTCCTCCATTTCATGTTTTAGTTGAAAATTTTCTTGGGCAACAAGCAGGGCTTGATTTTGTATTTCCCTTGATTACTTAGCCTTTTCCTTTTCGGCTTCTAGTGCTCCCTTCAGTTTCTTTATCTCTTCTTCACAATGATTGATGTAATCTGTTTGTTGAAGCATATGGTTCTTGGGCTCATACCTTGGCTGTTCATCTAAGGCCACCGGGGTTCTTTTGTCGAAATAGTACATGCTGCACATTTCGCACGAAGTGACTTCACATAATGGGCAGTGATGTCTGTGTCTTCTTTGTGACGTCTTTTTACAGTAGATGCCCCTTTCTAAATCTGTTGGTAGATCTTTGTTTATTCTCCATAAGTGGTGACACTATGCTTGTTTTTGGGACACCTGGACCTTTGCTCTGTAGCCTACATTTGGTCATATCCACCACGTCCTGCTATCTTCTATTAGCACGAATATTTTATGGGTGACAGAGTTTATACCATGATTTAGGTTTTCCACATTCTCGCCTTTTGAGATGGAGTATATAGTGTCACTTTGGTTTTCACCTTCTTGGACCGAAATAATCTCATAATCGTCTGGTAGGTCAAGTTGTTCGAACATGGCAACCCTCTTTGTATTTTGGCGATCATTGGGGCATTCTCGGGCAAAATGTTCTCCTTCCCCGCATAGATAGCATTTGCATTTCTTATTCCTGATGAGATGTTTCATTTTCTCGATTCTTGCATGAGATGAGTGGGGTTATCCTTTGTATGTGGTGGATCTTCTTACCCTATACTTCCTTTCGGGTTTGCTGTAGTACCCTGGGATGGGTATTTCACTGCAGAATGATAGATCTTTTAGTGCTCTTTTAAATGCAGCGTCCTTGCATTCTTCCTCTAGATATTTGTAGGAGAACAATATCCTTGGGATTACTCCTATGGTGTTGCCTCTATATTTTGCTTCGAATGCTTCTTTTATCCTTCTACCCAATTCTCCGGGCATTTTTGACCATAATTTCTCGGATAATTATGGGCTGGTAAACAGCCTTCCTATTTTCGAGGCTAGTCTCATATAATCATTCAGGAATTGGATAGTATTCTTCAGGTTATCGCATGATAGCCTTTCAAGGTCTCTATATGCTTCTTCCTGTGCTCCTGTAGATCCTTGGAATGGGTCTTCAAGTACAAAAATTGTGCGTAATTGGGAGAGGATATTTTGAGTACCTCCTGCTCCGTCCGCATTTGCTAATAATAGCTGGTATTCATCTGGATATGCCATTCGCCATTGTATCCAGGCTAGTTTCTCAGATTCTCCTAGGAGGTTCTCGATGAATTCCATCTTTGCTTGTGAGTATGTGAACCCTTGTAGTGAGACTAGATTTTTTGTAATTGATTCCCACCTCATGAATACTTCATCAAACATCCTTAGTTGTGACAGGATTATAAACATTTCCCCTTGCTGTTGGAATGCTGATGGGAGGTTCCATGCCTCTGAGAAGTCTTTTGCCTTGAACCTTGGTTGATTTTGTCTGGTGTATCCCTCAAAGCTTGGCTTCGGACTTGTTGACTCTATGTTGACCGCTGGTGTGTAATTTGCGGTTCCCATCGTAGAGTCTGCAGGTGGTCTGTAGTTTGATACGGCTGATGAGGAATATACTTGCTGAGATAGTTTTGCTAGTTGTTGGTACTCCATTTCCCAATTTGTTTCTATTCCGGCTGCTATTATCTCTTTTTGGAATTTTTGGGGGTATGGCATCTCCCCTCCCTCTTGAAAATTGTAATTATGCTGAAAATAAGAATTCCGGTTATTGCATAGTTGTTCTACCTAATCTTCTTCTTCCTTGTTGGTGAGCTGAAGTATGACCGCTATGATGTGGCTCCTAATTTTTTCTTCTTCACTAAATGTTTCCTCGTCATTTGCGTTGTAGTGAAGATGGCTTGAGGTTGATGCGGCTTTGTAATTGTCGAAACTTATTGAAATTCTTCCGTCTAGTAAGTTTCGGCTTCGTACCTCCAATGGCTGCATAGGGATGTTGGTCTGGGTAGGTTGGATTACCCAGTCCCTTCCTTGTAATTCTGTTGTGGAGTATCTCCTTCCTGATAGCGCCCGTACACCATAGCTTGTGAGATAGTCCACCACCCCGGATACTTCATAGGCAAAGGCGACATTCGGGTTATTTGACAGTCGCCCCACTATTCCTCGGGTGATTAGTAAGTTAGCTTCTCCATTCCGCCAACTGTCGTATCCTCGGGTGAGGATTGAAAGTTGGATGTTGCGGTAGAAGTCACCAATCGTCATCATTGTGTCGGGGATGACGTAAACCAATTGACTGCCTCTAGTCAGATCTACTTCCATCGTTGTGATGATGGATCTGTCATCGCTCCACCTGTTGTCTCTACGATAGGACCCGCAAATTACTCACCAGCGGTCAACATAGAGTCAACAAGTCAGAATCCAACCTTTGAGGGATACACCAGACAAAATCAACCAAGGTTCAAGGCAAAAGACTTCTCAGAGGCATGGAACCTCCCATCAGCATTCCAACAGAAAGGGGCAATGTTTATAATCCCGTCACAACTAGATCTGGATCTAGATGAGGGTATAAAAACCTAACTACAGTTATTAAAACCGAACTACAGTAAGCACTCTTCTGTATACCCCAGCAGCAGTAGCAATAGAAGAACTGGATCTAGATGAGGAAGATTACATCCAGATCCAAGAGTTAGTATGCTACTCGGCCGAACCACAAAAGGATGAAGCAGGCCTAAGAGCCTAGTTCGAGAACCTCCTCGAAGAACTAAAGGCCCAGGGCTACGTTGGGGAAAACCCGCTCCAACACTAGGAGAAAAACAGAGTCACTTGCAAATTGGAAATAAAAAATCCGAGCTTTACAATTGAGGATAAGCCAATCAAGCACCTTACGCCTCAAGCAAAGGAGTCTTTTGCCAAGCATATCAAAGCACTATAGGACCTAGGCGTAATCAGACCAAGCCAAAGCCGACACAGAACAACAGCTATAATAGTCAATTCAGGGACAACAATCAACCCAACAACAGGTCAGGAGTTGTTTGATAACCGCAGACTGATGGCTCAAAGTTCCTGAATAGTCGCTTTGATACCATACACTAGGAGATACAACGGAACTTCTAATTCAAAGTAAAGCAATTGTACACACAAAGAACTAGCGAAGAAAGCGTAAAATGCTTACAGAGAACTAGGAATGACTCTAAGAACTTCTTAATTTGAACTTCTCTCAAGTAGAACTTCAGTGGTCGACTGATGCTCTGCAAGAGCTCGTGGTGGGTTTATATAGAGGGAGTGTAAGAGCTAGGCCTCCCCCCCCCCCCCCATCCTTATCCTTTCCTTCTTTATGTTCTTGAGTACAATTATTGACTCTACGATGGACGGCTCCTCGCGGCTCAGTCCAAAGCATTTCTTGCATCCTAAGTAAAGATAGTGTGTTCTGGCTAGGGTGGCATCGTGGTGTTTTCCAGCTGGATGAGTGACGTGCTTTAGCTTTTGTCTTGGGCCTTCCCTATCCCCTAGACGCTGAAGCTAAGTGTCCTTTGGGCAGTGTCTTTAGCTAGTGCAAGTGCCCTTTCCAGCTGTTGTTGCTGCTGGAGGACGGTTGGCAGCCAATCTTTGTACAAGTTGCTGTTCCCTGCGCTTCTTCTTCGATACTCATCCACTTTGAGTGAGTGGATGTCTTTATATTGTTGTAGGGCTTTGATTGCTTGCTGTGCTGCTTCTTCCTGCAGTGAGTTGAGTCTTCTTCTGGAGGCGTCCATGTCACTAAGTGAGGCCCCTCATTGCATTTTGTTCTTGATGTTATTAAGCTCGGTGGCATAGTCAGAGAACAATCCACAATCCTATGGGCAATCTGACTCAAAAAGGCTTCTGCTCGTGGGTTGGGCTTTTCTTTTAGCTCTTTGGTTGCCCCTACTATCAATGATAGTTGTTCCTCTTGTTCGTCCTTCCATCCTGCATTAATTAACATATTTATTAGCCTTGATAGCGAATCCGCCAGGATGTTGCTCGTGCCCTCAATATGCTCGAACTAGACTTCTATTCCATTTCCGGTGATGTAGTCCACAAATGCCATCCATCTAACCCTTGATGGTTTGTTCTGTGCTGATTTGTTGAAAAAGCTGATTATGGCTTGACAGTCTGTCCTGATCAGGATTTCCTTTTTATCAAGGTAGTATATTTTTAGGCCTTCTAAAGTCTTCATCAATGGTGGATTTGATCGGGCTAAACTTCCCGCTCGCATATGCATAGACCCTTTCTGAGTTTCTAGGGTCGCCCTTTTTGTTTTTCCATTTGCATACCCCCCCCATCCTTCCATACATCCGTCCACCACTAGGATTATAAAACATTCTTGGGGTGGGACTTCTAGGTCTGGCAGCTTATTTACTATTCCTTTTATTTCTCTAATAAGCTTCCAGTCTTGCTCATTCATCCTCTTTTCTCCTGTTGGGCTTGTCTTAGAGTATAACGGCCCTAGGAGTTTGCCAAGGTTAGGTATATAACTCCTCGCGTAGTTTAGTATTCCTAACCATGATCTCATGCCCCTTTTTGTTGTCAGGTCTTCTTCATTGTATTCCATGATTCTTTTAATAATGTGGGGTTAAAGTTTGATCCTCGAATTGCCGAGAAGTGCTCCAAGGAACTCGATTTCCTGGACCGCAATTTTCATCTTGGTTGGGCTCAGGACCAATCCGTTTTCCTGGCATATCTCGATCATTTTTTTCAGGTGTTTCGCGTGATCCCTCATATTTTCAGAGAATACTAATGTCATCTATGTAGATTGCTATGAATTGCTCCGTACCTCGAAAGCAGTTGTCCATTTTTCTTTGAAATATTGCAGGGGCATTCTTCAGCCCAAATGGCATGACCAGCCATTCATAGAGGCCTTCCGGTACCCAAAACGCCGTCCATTCTATAGACTCCGGGTGCATTGCCACCTGATAGAAGCCCGACTTTAAGTCAAATTTTGAATATATCTTATTGGTGCTGACCTTCTTTAGTATTGTGTTTATTCCAGGGAGGCTGTACTGATCCTTTTCTGTGATGTCATTTAGCCTGCGGTAATTAAATACCATTCGCTCTTTTCCCTTTTTCTCCTGACCTGTTGTTGTGTCGATTGTTGTCCCTGAATTGTCTATTATAACTGTTGTTTTGTGTTTGCTTTGGCTTGGTCTGATTACGCCTAGGTCCAATAGTGCTTTGATATGCTTGGCAAAAGACTCCTTTGCCTGAGGCGTAAGGTGCTTGATTGGCTTATCCTCAATTGTAAAGCTCGGATTTTTGATTTTCAATTTGCACGTGACTGTTTTTCTCCCAGTGCTGGAGCGGGTTTTCCCCAATGTAGCCCTGGGCCTTTAGTTCTTCGAGGAGGTTCCCGAATTGGGCTCTTAGGCCCGCTTCATCCTTTTGTGGTTCGGCCGAGTAGCATACTAACTCTTGGATCTGGATGTAATCTTCCTCATCTAGATCCAGTTCTTCTATTGCTGCTGCAGATGGGGTATACGGAAGAGTGTTTACTGTCGTTAGGTTTTTATAAAAAGTTACTACGTTATCTTCAATCCTTACTCCTCCTTGCATAGCTCGTATGAAATTGCAGCCTATTATCATCTATATGTCGTCCCCTAGTTTCATGGGGAATGCATATGTGTAGGGGATTCTGAAGGAGTTGTCTCCTATCGTCATCTTTCCCCCTCTTAGCTTCTTATCAGCGGTTTCTTTTGAGGTTATCCCGCTGAAGTGTACTGGGTACGGGCTTTTCTCTAGAGTCATTTCTGGGGCTGCCTTGTCATCAATGCAGAATGTTGTTGCTCCCGTATCTAGTATCGCATTTACCCTGAATATTGGTGAGCCGGGTATTTCTATTTGTACCTTCATATTAAATAACATGTTCTTTGTACCTCTCGGGTCGCTTGTTTCTGCTGATAGGATTCTCTGTGACCCTTCCTCCATGAGGACGTATGTTTCTTCTTCTTGAGTTTTGCCCTTCCTTCTTAGGATCTGGATTTCCTTTTGTAGATCTGCTCTTTCCATTCTAAGCCTATCCATTTCCAGACCTTCTTGCTCCAGTTGCTGATACTTTCTCCTCATTACCTCTAGTTCATGTTTTAGTTGGAAATTTTCTTGGGCAACAAGTAGGGCTTGATTTTGTATTTCCCTTGATTCCTTAGCCTTTTCCTTTTCGGCTTCCAGTGCTCCCTTCAGTTTCTTTATCTCTTCTTCACAATGATTGATGTAATCTGTTTGCTGAAGTATAAGGTTCTTGGGCTCATACCTTGGCTGTTCATCTAAGGCCACCGGGGTTCTTTTGTCGAAATAGTACATGCTGCATATTCCGCACGAAGTGACTTCACATAATGGGCAGTGATGTCTGTGTCTTCTTTGTGACGTCTTTTTACAGTAGATGCACCTTTCTAAATCTGCTGGTAGATCTTCGTTTATCCTCCATAAGTGGTGACACTTTGCTTGTTTTTGGGACACTTGGACCTTTGCTTTGTAGCCTGCATTTGGTCCTATCCACCACGTCCTGCTATCTTCTATTAGCACGAATATTTTATGGGTGAGAGAGTTTATACCATGATTCAGGTTTTCCACATTCTCGCCTTCTGAGATGGAGTATATAACGTCACTTTGGTTTTCACCTTCTTGGACCGAAATAATCTCATAATCGTCTGGTAGGTCATGTTGTTGGAACATGGCAACCCTCTTTGTATTTTGGCGATCATTGGGGCATTCTCAGGCAATATGTCCTCCTTCCCCGCATAGATAGCATTTGCATTTCTTATTCCTGATGAGATGTTTCTTTTTCTCAATTCTTGCATGAGATGAGTGGGGTTTCCTTTGTATGTGGTGGATCTTCTTACCCCATACTTCCTTTCGGGTTTGCTGTAGTACCCTGGGATGGGTATTTCACTGCAGAATGATAGATCTTTTAGTGCTCTTTTAAATGCAGCGTCCTTGCATTCTGCCTCTAGATATTTGTAGGAGAACAATATCCTTGGGATTACTCCTATGGTGTTGCCTCTGTATTTTACTTCGAATGCTTCTTTTATCCTTCTGCCCGATTCTCCGGGCATTTTTGACCATAATTTCTCGGATAATTCTGGGCTGGTAAACATCCTTCTTGTTTTCGAGGCTAGTCTCATATAATCATTCAGGAATTGGATAATATTATTTAGGTTATCGCATAATAGCCTTTCAAGGTCTCTATATGATTCTTCCTGTGCTCCTGTAGATCCTTGGAACAGGTCTTCAAGTACAAAAATTGTGCGTAATTGAGAGAGGATATTTTGAGTACCTCTTGCTCCGTCCGCATTTGCTAATAGTAGTTGGTATTCATCTGGATACGCCATTCGCCATTGTATCCAGGCTAGTTTCTCAGATTCTCCTAGGAGGTTCTCGATGAATTCCATCTTTGCTTGTGAGTCTGTGAACCCTTATAGTGAGACTAGATTTTTTGTAATTGATTCCCACCTCATGAATACTTCATCAAATATCCCTAGTTGTGACGGGATTATAAACATTGCCCCTTGTTGTTGGAATGCTGTTGGGAGGTTCCATGCCTCTGAGAAGTCTTTTGCCTTGAACCTTGGTTTATTTTGTCTGGTGTATCCCTCAAAGGTTGGCTTCTGACTTGTTGACTCTATGTTGACCGTTGGTGGGTAATTTGCGGGTCCCATCGTAGAGTCTGCAGGTTGTCTGTAGTTTCATACGGCTGATGAGGAATATACTTGCTGAGATAGTTTTGCCAGTTGTGGGTACTCCATTTCCCAATTTGTTTCTATTCCGGCTACTATTATCTCTTTCTGGAATTTTTGGGGGTATGGCATCTCCCCTCCCACTTGAAAATTGCAATTATCCTGAAAATAAGAATTCAGGTTATTGCATAGTTGTTCGGCCTCTTCTTCTTCTTCCTTGTTGGTGAGCTGAAGTATGACCGCTATGATGTGGCTCTTGATTTCTTCTTCTTCACTAAACGTTTCCTCGTCATTTGCGTTGTAGTGAAGATGGCTTGAGGTTGATGCGGCTTTGTAATTGTCGAAACTTATTGAAATTCTTTCGTCTAGTAAGTTACGGCTTCGTACCTCCAATGGCTGTATAGGGATGTTGGTCTGGGTAGGTTGGATTACCCAGTCCCTTCCTTGTAATTCTGTTGTGGCGTATCTCCTTCCTGATAGCACCCTTACACCATGGCTTGTGAGATAGTCCACCACCCCTGATACTTCGTAGGCAAAGGCGACATTCGCGGTATTTGACAGTCGCCCCACCATTCCTCAGGTGATCAGTAAGTTAGCTTCTCCATTCCGCCAACTATCGTATCCTCGGGTGAGGATTGAAAGTTGGATGTTGCGGTAGAAGTCACCAATCATCATCATTGTGTTGGGGATGACGTAAACCAATTGACTGCCTCTAGTTAGATCTACTTCCATCGTTGCGATGATGGATCTATCGTCGCTCCACCTGTTGTCTCGGAATACTAATAGGGCTAGTGTTCCTTCTTCCTGTCGGTGTAGGGTTTGTATTCGTACTTGTAGAATTCCCAAGTGGATGTATCGCATCCGACTCCTCTGGAGTTGGTTATAGCTTTCTTCTCGGATAAACGACCTGTCCTCCTGGTTATGTGTTGCTCCACCCTTTGTAGCTTCCGGTCAAGGTCTTGTGATAACCTCAACGCCTCGTTTTCAACTAGTTTTGATTGCCTGGCGTTTTCTGTCAGCAGGTCACGTACTTCCTGCTTTGTTAATGGCTTGTTTTCTAACAGTAAAGTAATAAGTGTTTTGACAGAAAATTCGAATCTTTTTATTCTGTCTTCAAGATTTTGGTGTTTTTCAAGGATTAATTTAAAATTCTTTAAACTGACTCGACTAGATAAGCAAGTTCTGTCGTAAATAACAGAGATATTGTGGGCTAATTCTTTCCGTGTAGGGTTTATGGTTTCAGCAAGATCAAGGTAGTCAAGCTTGGAGGTATGGGAATTAGTATACCATTGTTGTATAGTTTCTTTCCATCTATAAGGCATCTATTTCAAACTATGGGATCATGAGCCTTTCTTTCCTGTTATTTATATTACGTTGCCTCACCTTTTCAGTGTGCTTCAGGGTATCTCCTTACCCTTTTGACACCTTACGTCTATTAGCAATTTCATACTTGGAACAGAAAGTACTGATTCATGACGCTTCTAGTATTTCAATAGAAAACTCTTCCAGATGAAAATAAGTTTTAAAACGCTGACACCTATACTCCCAATCTCCTAACTCAACTACCCTGAAGTAAACTTAGAAAGCCATAAATCTTCTACATGTTAGAAAGCCCTAAACTTAGAAAGCCATCAAATGGTGCACTAGGACTAGACAGCCTGGCCATTGTAACTTGTAAAATTGTTGGCAATGCATCGATCATGAATCGAAACAGACCTAATCCTCCTCTCATGTTTGGTCCAAAGCAATCCACAGATTTACTCAACATTTTATAGTAGAAGGGAAATAAATAAATAAAGAGTTAGACACCATTTCTTCTCTTTCTTTATTGTGTAATGATGAGTGCGGAGTTTTTTTAACAGTTAGGGCTAGTCAAAATCTTCCACATCCCTGTCAGTTGTTATTCTCTCTTTATCTTGTGCATAATAATAATCCACATGTTTGGTGTTCATAGACAGCAAACCAACGACATAAATCAACTGCCCAATGCACCTCTCCGAGCATATCATCATAGAGACGACCAAGTTCACTGTGCAAGAAAGCAGTGAAGGGAAGGAACTTCTCGATCATATGCTTGGCAAAGTTGCCAAAGAATCATTCACCTTTATTGAGCCCTTGGCGCATGAAGGTAACAAGAGAAGCAGATGAAGCCATCGGGGAGATGAACAATGGCCAACAGAAGAGAATGAACCAGTAATTATGAAATGGACATAATCAAAGTACAGAGGTTCAACGTATAAAAAAACCCGGTAATACAATGCAAAAAGCTATTGGGCGATACAAAGTGACAATAAAATTTACAACTTCAGTAGTAGAATGAACATCATCCTTGTTAATGTGTTTGCATAAAGCTGTTATAAACGAGCAAAAACTTTGAGCCACTGTACATTTGCCGTTCTTCGGAAAGTTGATCGGCATTAAGCAATCAGATTTACTGATACACTGGGAAAGTTTCTACCATGAATTGTTTCAAGACTTGATTGAGAGCCCACATCTACCACAGCAGCAGATCCCAAGCACACGTACACCAGCACATGAAAGCAACCATTAGAACCTTGGTCTATCATTATTTGATCTCGTCCCATTTTGAGCTCGATTCTCACTCAGGGCTTCTCGATTGTTAGTTAGAGAGGGAGAGGCTGCGTTGGTGTGGGGTGTTTAATAGTGTCACATCTCATCAACTTTGAATTCAAATTCTATCTTTACAACACTAAATATTTTTTTACTAAAATTAGGAACCTTTGAAAAATTATAAAAATAATATTTAATATTTATGAAATATATAAAAATATCAATAATTTAATATAAAATATATCGATTCATTATAAAACATATATATCAAAAAATTAATAATAAATTTTTGATATGTGGGTTACGTTGTACTTGACTACATGGGCTTAGTTATAGTTTGTCACATGGGTTATATCATACTTAGCTACATGGGCTGTGTCGTATCTAGTCACATACGTTGGGTCATGCTTATCCATGTGTTGGATCGTACCTAACCACATGGGCTGGGTTACGTGCTAAGCTATACTTGGCCACATGAGCTAAGTCATGCCCGACCACATGAGTTGGGTTATATTTGACCACATAGGTTGAGTCATGCCTAACCATATGAATTGGACCATACCTAATCATATGGGCTAGGTTATGTCTAACCACATATCATAGCCAGCTCGATATTGGGCCTAGAGGGTCACACACATATGGTAGGCTTTACGATGGGTAGAGGTTTAGATATGAGATATTTACTGGAGCCTCTATCTTATTTGATATATAATAAGCCCCTGAATTATTGAATCCTATGGATGAGTTCCAATAAGAGCCAATGAGAGATTATTAGATAGAGATCCACTAATCTAAGAGGCTTAAATTATTGGATGGAGATCTAATACCCAATAGGGCAAGATCTATTAGGGTTAAGTTGATAGAGGACCTTTATAAATAGGAGAAAACCAATGGTTCATAGGCTAGAGCAACTTTGGGAATACCATCTCCTATTCTCCTCCCCTTCTTCTCCTCAGATAGCTGGCCTAGAGCTTTGACGAGCATCATCGTAGCCCTACTATGTGGATCACCGCTAGAGAGGAGGAGGCTTGACCTTCTTCACCATCTCTTAGAGATCTATAAGGATTCAGAGATATACGATCTTCCTAGATAACACAATCTATCTCACATATAACTTTTAAGTTTCGTAGATTTTGTGCATCAATCTTCGCATGACGACGAACAAATCTTTGGGAAATTTAGCGATTTTGTTTTATGTTCTTTCGCTGTGCATGTGATGTCGCCGCCTAGATTTTCCTACAAAAACTCCCCCTATCAATATTACGTATTGATAGAACCTTGAATTCAAGTTAAAGCAATTATAATCATGATCATATGCAACACATTATATGCATATCATTGCATTGCATGCATAATTATCATAAGTATTGCATGAATCATCATAAATATTTCAAATCATCATGGTATCAAAATATCAAAGTATATTACATCCTATCATGTATGATTATCATATCATCATATCTTCTCCCCCTTTGTCATCAATTAAAAAGAGAAGTGCAACTAGCAATTTTTGAGACATAACTTCAAATCATTGCATAATTTTAAGTTTTTGAAACATCATTGCATATATTATCACTTTAGAACATGCAAACTAGAAAATTTGTGAAAGTAAGCAATATTTGCTTCTTTTGAGATAGCAATTTTTTGCATCTCTTTACAACGTGTAAGCTAGCACATTTTTGTTGATTTTTGTGATGTGCAAGCCAGCAAGACTTTCTTTTTGAGATGGGCAATATTGCATTTTGCGTGAGATTACAAGCTAGCAATTTTTCTTCCTTTTGCAATGTACAAGCTAGCAATTTTTCTTCCTTTTGCAATGTGCAAGCTAGTAATCTTTGCTTTTCTTTTTAAATGAGCAAGCTAGCAAGTTTTGCTTTTCTAGAGCTAGCAATTCTTTCTCCCCATTTGTTATAAAAAAGAAGGGAACAATATAATAGTGTAAAATATTTTAACCATTATATGAGGCATACAAGCCATAAATACAAAGGAATCATATCATGAAGGATATAATATCAAAGATCATGAAGGAATAAGTCATGAATACCAAAAGACATGATTTATTTTAACAAATCTTCCTTTTAGTAAATAATAAAAAGAAACTTTAGGAGATCAAATATTTTGATTTATAAAAAAAATCTCAAGTTGTCAAGATCATGCTTCATATATTAAAAAATTTCAAGTTATAATTCACAAGAAAAATCATGATTCATAAAAAAAATCTCCTCTTAAGTAAACGACAAGAAGAAAGATGAACTTGATTCATGCATTAGAAAAATCGAGCTATCAAGCAAAAGAATCATGATTTATGTGATAAAAAGATTATCGATTCATGCATTTGAGTAAATATTTTTTGAACTATCATTACTTCAACTCATCATTCATAATTTTAAAATGTAAAATTATCAAGCATGATACAAATATTTATTTTCAAAACATTCATCATTATTTTCAATTCATTCAATTTGTCAAATCATCAAAATCACTTTCAAGGCATTCTAAATGACATAAATAGATTTATCAATTTCTTTTAAAAAATCGATAAGATAGAGATAGAGAAATTTTCAAAATGCATTCCCTTTTTAGTTGTTTTAATTTATGTGATTTATTTCATATAAGCATGCATTTGTCTTTTATGCCAAAACCATGCGTTATCGTTTAAACTCGAAAAATAAGATTTATCATAAAAATCATCAAAATCAAAAGTGTAACACAAAATTCCAAAACATAAGATTTCAAATCATCATTACTTCAAATCCTTATGCATAATATAAAATCACCAAGCATGATACCAAACCTTTTAACATTTTCATTACATCATTACATTATTAAAACATTAAGCATGATTTCATTAAACATAAAGCATTTTCAATCAAAATCATTTTGTTTGTTGTAATAATATATTTTTCTTTTTAAATAGATCTAACTTTTTATGCTTAGTGCTAGGACATAAAATGCAATTGTCATATTCAAATTTTTAAGTTTTTTTTAAAATAACTAAAAAAGAAGCATGATAATTTTTTTTTATATTTTTTTATTTTTTACTAACTAATTTGAAAACAACTCATGAAAGGCATCAAGTAATTTCATAGTAAAGTAAAGGGGTTTCGGGTGAGCCATTTACCTTATCATTGAGAGCCACTAAGGTATAGTTCTGTTAGGATCAGGGTCGGCACTAAGAGGGGAGGAGGGGGTGAATTAGTACAGTGGTAAAATCATAATGGTTTAAAAACTTTCATAAGATAAAATCATTTCTGATGTAAAATCGTTTTCGGAAAATTAACTTAAATTGAAAGCATAGGGAAGTGTAGTTGATGTAAAGCAATGGAGGTAGTTTGCAGTTAAGATAAATAGTAGAAAGTAAATACAAACTGAGATTTAGAGTGGTTCGGTCAAACTTAACCTACATCCACTTTTGGCTTCCTCCTCCGACGAGGTCACCGACGTCCACTAGAGGCTTTTCTTCAATAAGCGAAGGCCAATTACCTTTTATATCCCTCTTCTCCTTTTATCGGGTTTAGGAGACAACCCTTACAAGCACTCACTTACTCCTCTCTTAAACTAGTCTAACACTTAGAAGAGGGAGAGGAGATTATTGAATCTCAAATTTTGATGATGAAACTAATTGATTGTGTTTAGATGTTTAACTGCATTTTGAGTGATGCAAGTCTACTCGATTAGGATTAGACAGTTGACGCAGGAGGAATTAACGTTGCATCGGAGGAGATCACGTTAGGATATTGGACGGCAGAAGGCTTCGGACGTCGGGCATCGGGCAAAGGAGAGTGGAATTGCACCAAGGATATCGGGGTTGTGGAGGTCAACCGCCGATTGGGCAACAAGCCGCAAGAGAGGACGAAGCGCAAACCAATGACGTGACGGGCAACAGAATGTCAATTCGCATTGTAATAATTGTCTAGATTAGAGTAGAGTTTTAGTTTGTGTGTGCAGGAATAACTACGATAATGACAAAGATATAAAGCGAAACAAAGTATCGGAGTCAAGTGCGAAGGATTCGTTGGGAGTTCAAGAGTTAGACGGAAGTCCGAAGGTTCGTCGGGAATGCTGCCGGAACTAGCCGAGAATGAGTAGGGAGCTTACCGAAGGGTTTTTCGGAAGCTCACCGGAAGGTTCGTGGGAAGTTCGCGGAGCTTGCCGAGAAAGATCAGAGCTTGCCGAAGAAGCTCATTAGAACTCGCCAAGATTAAATTGTGAAGTCTAGGAGCTTGCCGGGAGTCCGTAGAATGGTTTTTGAGAGTTCGCCGGAAGACCGCCGGAAGTTCGTCGGAAGCTCATCGGAAGAAGTCTTGACTTGCGAACTTTGTAATAGCTTAGGAAATGTCTTTAAATTCGTAGTTAGCACATTAATTAGGGTTAGGATTAGGTGTTAATCCTATAACCCAAGTAGGGGCCAATTGGGCCCGAGTTCGGACTGGTTTGGGCCAAGTTTGGAGCCCAACCAGTGAGCTGAATTGGTCTAGGCGGTGGCACTGCCAGATTAGGCGGTGGCACCGCCCAGCACCCGAGAGCCAAGCGGTGGCACCGCTTGGATGGGCGGTGGCACCGCCCAGCACCCGAGAGCCAGGCGGTGGCACTACTTGGCTGGGCGGTGGCACCGCCAGTACACTGTCAGTGTCAAACACTAACAGGCGGTGGCACCGCCAGCATCGGGAACCAAAGAGAATTCAAATTTTGGAGCCCAAATTTGAATCCTCTTGAGGCCTATAAATACCCCTCAATTCTCAGCTGAGATGACAACTTTTGAGAAGCAATTGATTGAGAGAAAGGTCTTAGAAAAGTCTTAGCAAGTCTTGTTTTCAATTTGCTAGAGTGTTCACCTCCTTCTTTCTTGCTGAAAATTTGTAAGAGTGTGAACCGCTTGTAAAGAGTTATAAGAGGGGTATTTACCCTTCCCCTTCAAGAGATTTACTAGTGGAACGTGGGAGCCTCATCGAAGAGGGCCTCGCAAGTGGATGTAGGTCATTTGACCGAACCACTTTAAAATCGGTGTGATCTCTGGTTTGCATTTCATTATTGCTATTTACATTACTACAAACCTTCTTACATGCTTTATTTCTTCATTACCTTTGCTGTACACCTTTACGAACACGCGTTCAAGTTAAGCTTTTCAAGTTCGAGTTTTTATCGTATAAAAGATTTATCGAAACCAACGTTTTAATCCGCTGCACTAATTCACCTCCCCCTCTTAGTGCCGCTCTGATCCTAACAATTGGTATTAGAGCCTGGTATTTCTCATTTCGAATTTACACCTGAGAGAAATGTCTCTTCATGGCTTTCAAGAGGGCTTATCGGTTGTTCGTCCACCGTTTTTTACGGATTGGACTACACTTATTGGAAAACTCGAATGAGAGTTTTCTTAATTTCTATGAATTTGAATTTGTGGAATATTGTTGAAAATGGTTTTCAACTTCCCTCTAAACCGATGAACGAATGGTCGGATTTGGAGAAGAAGTATTTTTTTTTAAACGCAAAGGCTATGAATGCCTTATTTTACGCTTTGGACAAAAATGAGTTCAATCGGATTTCTACATGCGAAATGGCTTTTGATATTTGGCGAACACTTGAAATCACGCACGAGGGAACTAGTAGAGTCAAAGACTCGAAAGTTAACATTTTAATGCATGATTTCGATCTTTTTCAAATGAAGCCGAGCGAAACCATTGTTGACATGGACACCCGTTTTACGGATGTCGTCAATGGTTTACAAGCTCTTGGCAAATGTTTCTTGAATTTTGAACTTGTTAGTAAAGTTTTACGATCACTTTCTAAAGCTTGGGAATCAAAAGTAATGGCAATACAAGAAACAAAAGATTTAAATATTTTTCCACTTGAAGAATTTATCGGCTCATTGATGACATATGAAATGGTGCGCAATGCACATTATGAACACAATGAACACTTGAACCACCTTCCAAAGAATAGAAAGTATTTGAAACTTCGAACAAATGAATACCACTTGAGCGATGACTCAAGGGATGAGGACAATGATGAACTTGAACTTCGAACACTAACTCTTAATAAGTTCATTAAACAAAAATCTAAAATAAACAATGAACTTGAACGGAGGAAGAGGCCAAAGAAAAGGAAGGCACCCAAGGATGAATCAAGAACTTCCAAAGGTGAAACGGCGAATTAGGCTTTGACAGGATTCGACTACAAGGTAAGTAACTTAACTATCTTGAATTATTTTGAAATTACTTGAAGTTTTTCATGAGTGCTTAATTTAGATAGTAGGAATAGGAAATAAAAAATTATTTTTCAAAAATTATATCATGTTTTTCTTTTTAGCATCTTTGAAAAATTAAAAAATTTAAGAATGAAAAGATAGATTCACCTAAAAAGAAAAATGTATGACTACAACAAATAACAAAATGATTTTGTTTGAAAATGCCTTATACCCAATGAAACCATCATTGATGAATATGCTTTATATTTAATAGTTTCTTTGGCTTATATGCCTTATCATGATAAACATTTTGAAAAGTTTGTATCATACTTGATGATTGTTATACATGATGATTTATTGGTCTTGAAGTTATTCAATTTTGATTAAATGAAATCATGTTTGACTTGAAGTAATAAGTTGAAATAATTTTTTTTTGAATTATGTGTTGCATTTTGTTTTTATGATTTTTGATCTTTCCGTTTTACACGATGATGCATGGATTAAAAAAA
This sequence comes from Musa acuminata AAA Group, assembly GCF_036884655.1. NCBI lineage: Eukaryota > Viridiplantae > Streptophyta > Magnoliopsida > Zingiberales > Musaceae > Musa > Musa acuminata. The sequence goes on from NC_088327.1 coordinate 29,036,269, forward strand.
AAAAAGAGAAAAAAAAAGGACATGCATGTATGGAATCAATCAATAAGTTGAAACAAAAGGAGGAAAGAATTTTTTATTAAAAATTTTATTTTTCTCTATCTTATTGATTTCTACCTAAGAGACCAATAAAATTATTTATGCCATTTTGAATCTCTTGAAAGAAATGTTGAGATTTTGATGATTTGGACGATTTGAATTTGAATGAGTTTTATTCAAAATCATGATCTTGATTCCGTGATATTTACAAATTAAGATTTATTATGAATCAAGATTTTTTCATTAATTGATCTCTTAAGATTTTCTTTTGATTATTTATGAGTAGGTTTTTCAAAAAGAAATCATGCCTTTTGGTATTTACATGTTCTAATATTTCATGATATGATTTTTATGCAATTCCTTGTATTCATGAAATGTTTATCGCATCACCCAATTACTTTCTTCTTGATATTCCTTATGTGGTGATATAAAATTATGCATGAAATACTCTTGATATTATTTTGATGCATACAAATGAAAAGTTATGATCATGAATGGTAGGATAAAATTTGACAAGTTAATACCATCATGATTTGAAACATTTATGATTTGAAATTATGCATGCAATTGCTTTTTATTGTGATGATATATGCATATAATATGTATCATGAATACTTTATTATCATACATGAAAATAATGATAAATATTTTGAAAATAAATGTTTATATCATGTTATATGATTTTACATTTTGTGCATGATGAGTTATAGTGATGATTGAAACAATGATTGAAACAATGATTGAAATAATATGAATGATGATTTGGAATCATGCATATAATGATGAGTTTATATGTTTTAAAAATATATATGATGATTTGGTATTATGTATGCAATAATTTAATGTATGATAATGATGCACGCAATGATGAATTTATTCATAATAAAATTATTATTTTGATATTCATGACTTGAATCTTCCTTTCCTTTTGCCAATGACAAAGGGGGAGAAAGAGTTGCAAATGTGATCTTGATAAGAATGTTTCAAGTTGCTCTTTGTGCTATATCTTTTCAAATGAATCATGAGCCTTGAAATCATATATTTCACAATATAGAAATAACGAGATTTCTTTGCCTTGTATGCCTTATGTGATGATTGTACATCAATTTGCTTTATTATGAATTATATGAATCTTGATCGTGAACTTGTTAAGAAGAATTTTAATGAACCATGAATCATATCTTTGGTATTCATGAATTGATCCTTATTGATATATTTCATGAATTCTTTGCATATTTAGCTTGTTGAATGGTTGAAATTTTTAGCCATTGAGTCCTCCCTTTTTTTTTTACTTTGATGAAGGGGGAGAAGGTTTTGCTAGCTTGTGCATTGAAAATGAAAGTAAACTTCCTAGCATGCTAAGTAAAACTTGCAAGCTTGCACTTCTCAAAAAGAGAAGAAAGATCTTGTCTATCGAAAGAAGCAAAAAGTGCAAAACTTAGAAAACTTGCAACAAAATTGCTCTTGCCATGCTTTGTATCAAAAATAGGTTGATATCCTTAAAAGCATCGCATTAAATTTTTTAGTGTATCACAATGTATCATATGTATTGCAAAATTAAAATTTTTGAGACTATTATCATATCATGTTTAACAATTGATATCTTTCATTGATATGATAAATTATCATCTCATGATGTATCGCATAATGATATCATGATTTGCGATTATATCATGTGATCCTTGTTGAATTTTCATATTGATATCCTTCATGAAATGATTTCTTTGTATTATTGTCTTGTATGCATCATGTGATGATTGAAATATTGATTGATGCAAAGTTGATGTAAAAGTCTAAATCATTGGTTCCTCTCCTTCTTTTTGACATTGACAAAGGGGGAGAAAGTTATTGCTAGCTTGCACACTTGAATGAAGAATTTGCTAGCTCGATCATTCTAATGAAGAAATTTGCTATATCAAACATCATAAATATTGTTACTTGTAAAGAAAAGCAAAGTGCAATCTTGCACAAAAATTCAAGTGTTGAATTGCCATGATTGAACTTAAGAATCTTGCTATGCTTTTGTGCTTATATGTTGTGATGAAAATCAAGCTTTATGTTGCAAAAACTTACATATCTTTTAAAATAGCTAGAGCTACTTCTCCTTTTTGTTGATGACATAGGGGGAGAAGTATATTGATGACTTCATTCATTGAATTGAATATTTTATATATATTTGCATGATGGTTTAACTGTTTTTCATAACATATGATGGATGTTACTTGGATTTGGGATAATCCAAGTGTTCTATCAATGACATATTGATAGGAGGAGTTTGGTTAAACTCCGGGGAGTTAAGGTTAACTCCGGGGAGTTAAGGTTAACTCCGGGGAGTTAAGGTTAACTCCGTTAGTCATCAATTAGTTGTCATCATAAAAAAGGGGGAGATTGTTGAATCTCAGATTTTGATGATGAAACTAATTGATTGTGTTTAGATGTTTAACTACATTTTGAGTTATGCAGGTCTACTCGATTAGGATTAGACAGTTGACGCAGGAGGAATTGACGTTGCATCGGAGGAGATCACGTCAGGATATTGGACGGTAGAAAGCTTCGGACGTCGGGCATCGAGCAAAGGAGAGTGGAATTGCGCCAAGGATATCGGGATTGTGGAGGTCAACCGTCGATTGGGCAACAAGCCGCAAGAGAGGACGAAGCGCTAACCAATGACGTGCCGGGCAACAAAATGTCAATTCGCGTTGTAATAATTGTCTAGATCGGAGTAGAGTTTTAGTTTGTGTGTGCAAGAATAACTACGATAACGACAAAGATATAAATCGAAACAAAGTATCGGAGTCAAGCGCGAAGGATTCGTTGGGAGTTCGAGAGTTCGACGGAAGTCCGAAGGTTCGTCAGGAATTC